>NC_135879.1:99538162-99915662 GCF_964194155.1 Cetorhinus maximus | reverse complement strand
AATGGCAGCATCCAAAAATAGTAAGTCACTGAAAAGTTAGACAAATTATAAATACAGGAATCTATAAGTTAGTCAACTAAACTGAACATATTTGAAGTTCTTCACTTATATCATATTATCCATTCTATTTTGTAATTAGTTCAATGAGGTTTTTAGTGCACAAAATAAAGTAAACTAAAAGCAAGTTTCAGTGAAATCCATGTCTGAAAAACCAGCATTGGATTTTGACTTGTACAACCACTTGCTAGGGTACTTCAGTTAAGTGCTTAAATGCAGTTGTACATTACCAACTCTGCAACAAGCAATTAAACTGGCCTTTATCCTAAATAAGCTAATGAACTTGCTGTACAGACATATTACCAACATAACATCTGGAATAATTTCAGTATAACATACTTTGCTGAGCCCAACATTATGGAACTTCTTTTCAAGAATCTTTTTAACTGGTTCCTCTTCCTTGAATGTTATGAAACAGAATCCACGCCTCTTGTTTGTTTTGTTGTCCATGGGAAGTTCTATTGACTCCACCTAAAGTGAAAAAGAAAACATTAAATTTCCATGAATCACCTGCCGATACACACTATGCGTAGCTACACCATGGACATACAACTCATGCAAACAGCAGCAAAACTGGAATATACACTTGCATCTACACTCAATTTGCAGAAATCCAGGTTCAGGAAGGTGCCACTGAAGAAGCCTTTCATCAATAAACAGTCAGCTAAATAAGTGATCCCTTCATCCCCTATCATACAATTGAAGTGGTAACAAATAAAAGCACTTGTGTATGTCATTTAATTTACCCAAGCAGTGCAAATACATCTCCACTAATTCATACAAAATTAATATCTAGCATATTAATCTTCCCATTGATGTCTCTTCTTTCCTCCCTGCACCCCCACCCAATGCATCTATTAATTTCACAGGGGTCCAATTTTTTGCACCCTTCACAAGCAAACAGCTTGAACCAGTAACCACACAGGTTCATTCAAAAAGAGATCACATATATGCCACTCAATGAAACCTCCAGCATGAGATGTACGTACTTCCCCAAAAGCTCCAAAGTATTCCCTGATCTTCTCCTCGGCCGTATCAGGTGAAAGACCTCCTACAAATATCTTCTTTACGGGTTCCTTTTTCATTGCCTTGGCTTTTTTAGGATCAATTACCTTGCCATTCAATTTGTGCTCCTTCTGTTCCATAACCTACATGGTAACGGGACAAAAATATACAAAACGTCACTCTAAGCAAACAAATACAAAAACTTGATTTCATTAAGCCATTTCTTCTGAACCCACATTTTTTTAAGCCCATGGTTTTATGATCAAATACCTTATCCACACTGTCAGCCTCTTTAAACAGGACGAATCCAAATCCTCTTGAACGCCCTGTAATGGGATCCAACTTTAATGTGCAATCTACCACCTCTCCAAATTTAGAGAAATAGTCCTTCAGATCTTTCTTTGTGGTATCCCAGCTGAGGCCACCCACAAACATTTTTCTGCAGAAACAGTGAAGTATATATACACATCAGTAGCCAAATCAAAACTTAAGCTGCCTCATACAGTAACCATGTTTCCCTGGTGCGCCTCCATCAAGAATGCATGCAGAAAGCTATTCAGTGGACACACATTAGGCAATTTTATTTTCAAATCAACAATGTAGTAGATGCACAAGCAACATTAAACTTAAGCAATGGGTTAGAAAGATTAGGGCCTTGCAAATTTACTTTACATTTCTCCAAAACAATCAAAATAAGTCAAGGCAATGTCCATGACACCGAACTCCAGCTAAGAGTCTTAGAATTCTCAATGAAGTCTTCAATTATACTGGCACTCAATATTGGACAATTTATTTGCCACAGGGCTTTGAGACCAATTCTAAGAAAATGGCACTTAAACATCACCCCTGGCAATCAGTAAGAATCACCCAGTTAAAAAAAAGACTTCCTTTCAATCATTCAACAGAAGTTAGGACAGTACACTGGAGGATTCTATGTGTACTGCACATTACGAGACTACATAGAGCAATTTTCAAATGAAGCTGGGTTTTCTTGCTTGAAGACAATTTTGTTCGGATTAAATGTTGGGATCAGTGGCAAATGCGATGTTACAAACTCAGGTGTATGCTTGTGCTGGAGGCAATGTCAATTGGATGACACCAGTGACGACAAAGCTAAGCAAAATTAAAACGAACAAGAACTTAAAGGGCCAGTCTTGGGCAACAGTGCTGCTTTAAACAGATGTTAAACAAGTTGCATTCTACATGTCATGAAAATACTAATACATTAAGTGTTTGCAATGGATGACTTTACTAAAGATTCCTGCAATCTCCAACACACTGTTATACAGGTATTGTCTTCTTAGGCTTGGCAGCAACACCAGAAAACTGCAAATGTGATTCAACAGCAAGAGGGCACGCTATTTTCTGCCAAAAATCCATTCTAATTGTTCCGACCACAAGCTATTCCTAATATAGATGCTGGGGTAAGAAATCTGTTATACATACCCTTCTAAAACTGATGTGCTGCTGGGCAAGACACTACAGGCAAGTGCACCTTGCCCAGATCACTACTATATGTAAACCTCAATGTCAACACCCTATTTGACAACAACCATTTCCAATCCAACTCACTTAACACTTTAAGAGAAGCCATGGATCAGGAGTTGAAACATTGACTGATGTTTACTTTCTTCTCAACCACAGGACCAATTGCAACATGCTAACTGCTACCCTGTCTGAGCAAAAAATAACTTGCCAAACACCAGGGATATGACCAGTGACATTTCTGATCTGTATGCATCAATATAGCTCATACTTTCCCAGTAGCTCAGAGACTTGGATATAGGTTTGAAAGCTTAGGGATGGGAATTTTTCTTCAACATGTAGACACTGAATTGGGTGCTTCCAAATACAACACTAAAGAGATTCTAATGGAAGAAAGCGACATTTTGAAGAATCCAACTCAGAGCTTCAGGATAATGGGAACACCAGGCAGACCAAAAGAATGCTATTGTTCATAGACATGCATCAGATCAATAAGGATAACATAAGGGACCACCCAAAAAGCAGGCTATGTCTCTTGCTCCAAAACCAGATTTAAGGGTCACAACTGTCCAAATAATGCATCTGTTTGAATATTTAGGGAAATCATTCATATTCATGCATGAAAGATGATTATTGAATGCATCAAGTAAAGTCAGACCACTAGTTCAAAGTCAACAGTTTATCAAATTAAACATTGTGCAACATTAGTGACAGGTAAGATGCCTGGGCATTACAAGACAAATATTACAAGTTCAGAGATGTCTGTAGCCTGAATATTTTAATTCCTTAGATGTTCTGCTGCCTAAATGGCCATGTAGCCACAAATGGCAAAATATTAAAGCCAGAAAACAGTAACGCTGTGAACAAGACAATGGTATAACCATTTATTTTAATCGCTAACAGGAATCAAATGGTCCAATTTAGCCTGTACTACAAAATAAAACCACAGTAACAACAAGTTAAATGATAAAGCACAGAATCACCAAGTTTGTTTACAAAGCGCTATATTCCCCAAAAATTACAATCACACTAAATCAGAAGCCAGCCACCCACCTTTAACAATTACAAAAATAAATTAAAACATCTCCCACCACCGATTTATATAACCCATTTGAGACAGCAATGAAATGATACAAAATTTACAAAAGCTGGATCCAATCCTACCTTGTTACAAGCCCGTTAAAATACCTAACCGCGGGAAAGAGAGAGCACATGGGAGAGGAATCGCAACCGGAAATCTGCGCGCAATCATACATGGAGTAATTTTTATCTACCCGGTGCCGGTTACCGAACAGGCGTGAACACCCTGACCCCTGGGATCTCTAAATAAAAAAGGATGAATGGAGAGTCAGGCTATAAAAGCGGCGGATCTGCACCTCCCTCTTTCCCCTTCCCCCATCCTCCCGCCACTAGTTTAATGAGCCTCCCCCTCGCTCTTCAGCCCTCCATACTCTCCTTAACATGCGGCACCTCTTTACAATGAAAACCACTTTCCGGCAGCGGCACCAGGTTTCAGTATCGAGACAAAAAAAAAAGGCACTCAAAAGCGCCTTTTCATTTTCAAAGTTTTTGAAAGGGGGATACGGTCGATTCGTGTATTCTTTAAGTGTTTAATGCAAAAAAAATTTGCGATTTTAAAACCTCTTCCCTCCCAACGGTTACTCGCCGCCATGAAAGGTTAAGGAGGGAGGGCGGCTGGAAACAAAAACCGAGATTTAAGCCCAGAAACTGCCTCAAGGACACTGCAGCCCTTCGATATCCCGCCTTCCCCCCCCGGGATGCTGGACTCGGGACCCTGGAAGTACCCACGGTGCGCATTACCCCGCGGGGGAACTAGCATCGCCAACCCGGGCCCAATATCGACTTAAGAAGTGGATTTTAAAGGCCCCGCGGCTTCTCACCCTTCGTCCTCCTCTGTTTTACTGGCGTCGATCTTGGCCCCTTCGCTCTCGGTGACTGCGCCCGACCCATCGCCGCCCTCGCTCGCCTTGACCTCCATCGCCGGATCGGTTAGACCCGCCGCGCCCGTCTCGGCGGCCGCCGCCATCTCCTGTAGGCCTTGCCCGGCAGCCTCGGCCTCCACCTCGGAGAACTGCACCGCCTCCGACATATCGCTCCGGACACACACACAAAAAAAAGGGACCGGGAAGCCGCTGC
Organism: Cetorhinus maximus; assembly: GCF_964194155.1. Taxonomy (NCBI): domain Eukaryota; kingdom Metazoa; phylum Chordata; class Chondrichthyes; order Lamniformes; family Cetorhinidae; genus Cetorhinus; species Cetorhinus maximus. The sequence goes on along the minus strand of NC_135879.1, from coordinate 99,910,958 downwards.
ACCGCCCTGATCAAAATGAAGAGACAGCCGACACCCGACTCACCGAGTAAAGGAGCCCCACCCGCGCGCGTACCGCCTCCCCGTTTCTAAAAATGAAGCGACTGTTTTGTCGCCTTATATATTAAAAAGAAAACGAAACCCCGCGGGAGCCCCAGTGGCGAGTGAAGTTTCCCTGTCCACGCCTTACACGCAGGGCCAGAGAGGGAGAGCTGCCGCGCACGCTCTTCTCTTTAAATAATGGTATCCTCACAAAATGGCCGCCGCGGCCGGGACCAAGGCCCAGGGCCAATCACGTGAGCTCAGGCGGCAACCAATCACGGCTCAGGAAGGGACGACGCAGGCGCCGTTGGGGGGGGGGCGGGGGGAGAACTGGAATGTAACCATAGAGAGTCCATTGAGCCGGCGCAGTGGACAAGAGGTAACCGCGCTGCCGGAAGCAAACGGTAGGAAGAATAGAGTGACCATTGTGATATGCGCTGGAGGAGAGGAGTCCTCCTCTGTGCGGCGCGGCAAGTTGGTGTGGAGTGCTGACTGTGCCGACTCAATTGCGTCATAACCATTATCATTGGGTGCAGTGCAGTATTGAGAAATCCCGTTCGTATATTGCCCACAACCCTCAAAATGTCTTTAACCAGATGTGAAGCTGGGAGCTGTTTGGACTGGAATTGTTTTTTCGGATTACGACGAAATGCCATTTATTTCTGTTGTCTTATTGGTCTCTTGACTACCCCCTTCCCACCCTAGAATGCAACCGCATTCTGGCTGGTAAGTGCATTCATCCTGTATTTTGGTTAATACCATGGAGCCGATTGTTACTTTGCAGCCCATGGATGTTGCCAATTGTTACAATGTTGAAAGATATTTGACCCCTGTTCAGTAGTAACTGGATCATTGTTTAGTGATGTGCAGTGTCCAAGCTTCGTACTATAATAGCATCAGGTGTTCTAGAAACGCAGTAGATATGTTTAAGTGTTCTCAGGATGCAATAATGTGGGTAAGTCTACATTAGTTGCCCATAAGAAGGTTTTGGGTTCAAGTCTCACTCCAAGACACGAGCACTAAAATCAAGGCTCATACTTAATTGTAGTATTACAGTGTCGGAAGTGCCTTTTGGAAGAGACATTAAACTGCCCTCTCAGGTGGACTTAAAAGACCACAAGACATAGGAACAGAAGTAGTCTATTCGGCCCATCGAGCCTTCTCTGCCATTCAGTGAGATCATGGCTGAACTGACAATACTCAACTCCACTTTGCTGCCTTTTCCCCATAACCTTTGATTCCATTACTGATTAAAAATCTGTCTACCTCAACTTTGAATATACTTAACGACTCAGCCTCTAAAGCCCTCTGTGGTAAAGAATTCCACAGATTGACTACCCTCTGGGAGAAGAAATTCCTCCTCATCTCTGACTTAAATGGGTGCCCCCCCCCCCCCCCCCACCCCACCCACCCTTACTCTGAGATTATGCCCTCTGGTCCTAGACTCTCCCACAAGGGGAAACAACCTCTCAGAATCTACCCTATCAAGCCCCCTAAGAATCTGATATGTTTCAATAAGGTTGTCTCTCATTCTTCTAAACTCCAACGAGTTCAGGGCCAACCTACTCAACCTCTCCTCATAAGAAAACCCCTCCATACTCGTGGACCTTTTTTGGACTGCCTCCAATGCCAGTATATCTTTCTTTAAATAAGGGGACCAAAACTGTTCACAGTATTCTAGGTGTGGTCTAACTAGTGCCTTGTATGGTTTTAGCAAGACTTCCCTATTTTTGTACTCCATTCCTTAGAAATAAAGGCCAACGCTCCATTTGCCTTCTCTATTACCTGCTGAGCTTGTATGTTAGCTTTTTGTGATTCATGCACAAGGACTCCCAAATCCCTCTGTGCTGCAGCTTTCTGCAGTCTTTTTCCATTTAAATAGTATTCAGCTCCTCTATTCTTCCTGCCAAAGTGCATAACTTCACATTTTCCCACATTATATTCCATCTGCCAAGATTTTGCCCACTCACTTAATCTAATCAGGGTTACTTTGCATGGATGTGACTGCACAGAGTATAGTAAATAAGATTGGGGAGTTACAGGTGCAAGTTGCCATGTGGAAATAACAGAGACCTGGCTCAAGGAAGGGCAGAACTGGTGTTAAATCTTCCCGGGTACAAGGTGTTCAGAAGAGATAGGAAAAGAAGGAAAGGAGGAGGGGTGGCGGTATTGCTTAAGGAAAGCATTGCAGTACTGGAGAAAGACTGTGTCCCAGAGGGTCCAAGGACAGAATCGATTTGGCTAAAGCTAAGGAACAAAAAGGGTGCAGTTACATTGTTCAGTGTAGTCTATAGACTGCCAACTAGTGGGAAGGATGTAGAAGAACAAATCTGCAGGGAAATTACAAAGAAATGCAAGCATTATAGAGCAGTTATAATGGGGGACTTTAATTACCTGAATGTAGACTGGGACAGTGGTAGTGTAAAGGGTGGAGAGGGGCAAAAGTTCCTAGATTGTGTTCAGGTGGATTTTCTACATCAGTATGTGTCCAGTCCAACAAGAAAAGATGCGCTGTTGGACCTGCTTCTTCGAAATGAGGTGGGCCAAGTAGATCAAATGTCAGAATGTCAGAGGGGAAACATTTAGGATACAGTGACCATTGTATTGTACATGTTAGGATGATGATCGAAAAGAATGATAGGCAATCCAGAGTAAGAATAATTAACTGGACAAGAGCCGACTTCAGTGGGGCAAGATCGGAGCTGGGCCAGATAAACTGGAATGAAAGATTGGCAGGAAAAACTGTAGCTGAACAATGGGCTACCTTCAAAAAAAGAATTGGTTCAGGCACAGTCAAGGTATACTCCATCGAAAGGGAAAGGTAGGGCAAACAAATTAAGAGATCCCTGGATGAAAAGGGGGATTGAAGTTAAGTTTTTTTAAAAAGCGCGCTTACGACAGGCGTCAGATAGAAAATACAATTGAGAACCAAGAGGAATACAGAAGGTTCAGAAGGGAAGTGAATAAGCATATTAGGAAGGCGAAGAGCGCTTATGAGAAAAGACTGGCAGCCAACATAAAGGGGAATCCCAAAGTCTGCTATAGACATATAAATAGTAAAAGGGTGGTAAAAGGAGGAGTAGGGCCGATTAGGGACCTAAAAGGGAATTTACACATGGATGAAGGGGCCATGGCTGAGGTATTAAATGAATATTTTGCATCTGTCTTTACCAAGGAGGTAGATGCTACCCAGGCTATGGTGACAGATGAGGAAACATTGTCACTAGAAGGGTTCAAAATTGACAAGGAGGAAGTGTTCGAAAGACTGTTAAAGACTAGTTAAAGTTGATGAGCCATTAGGACCGGATGAAATGCATCCAAAGACATTGAAGGAAGTGAGAGTAGAATTGCAGGAGCACTGGCCATAATCTTTCCGTCTTCTCTAAGCTCAGGAGTGGTGCCAGAGGATTGAAGAATCACAAACATTATGCCCTTGTTCAAAAAAGGTTGTAAGGATAAGCCCAGCAATTACAGACCAGTCAGTTTAACTTCAGTAGTGGGCAAGGTTCTAGAAACAATTATTCGGGATAGAGTTAGAAGTCACATGGAAAAATATGGGTTGATAAGGAAGAGCCAGCATGGATTTCTAAAGGGGTAACAGAAAAGGTCGATGAGGGTAATGCTGATGATGTGGTGTGCATGGACTTTCAAAAGGCATTTGTCACAGTGCCACATAACCAACTTGTGAGAAAAAGTTATTGCTCATGGAATAAAAGGGACAGTAGCAACGTGGATACAAATTTGGCTGAAAAATAGGATGCAGAGTAATGGTCAATGTATACTTTTCGGGCTGGAGGAAGTTTGTAGTGGAGATCCCCAGGGGTCAGTATTGAGACCCCTGCTTTTCTTGATGTATATTAATGATCTAGACCTTGGTGTGCAGGAGGCAATTTCAAAGTTTGCGAATGATACAAAGCTTGGGAGTGTTGTGAACTGCGAGGAGGATGGTGTAGAACTTCAAGAGGACATAGACAAGTTGGTAGAGTGGGCAGATAGGTGACAGATGAGGTTCAGTGCGGCGAATGTCAGGTGATGCATTTTGGTAGAAAGAGCTTGGATATACAATACAAGGGGTGAAACTTTGAAGGGGGTGCAGGAGCAGAAAGACTTGGGTGTATATATGCTTAGATCATTGAAGGTGGCAGGACAGGTGGAGAAAGCAGTTAAAGCATATAGTACCCTGGGCTTCATTAATAGGGGCATAGAGTACACAAGCAGGCAGATTAAGCTGAATTTATATAAGATACTCGTTAGACCTCAGCTGGAATATTGTCTACAGTTCTGGGCGCCACATTATAGGAAGGATGTGAACACATTGGAGAGAGTGAGGAAAGGTTTTACAAGAATGATTACAGGAATGAGAAACTTCAGCTATGAAGATAGATTGGAGAGGTTGGGACTGTTCTCCTTGGAGAGAAGGAGGCTAAGAGGAGTTTTGATAGAGATGTTCAAAATCATGAGGGGGCTAGACAGAGTAGATAGGGAGAAGCCATTCCCGCTCGTAAAAAGATCAAGAACAAGAGGGTACAGATTTAAAGTGATTTGCAAAAGAAGCAAATGTGAGGTGAGAAGAAACTCTTTCACACAACGAGAGGTTCAAGTCTGGAATGCCCTGCCTGGAACTGTGGTGGAGGTGGGTTCAATCAAGGCATTCAAGTGGGCATTAGATGATTGTTTCTATTCAAGCAACGTGCAAGGGTACGGGGAAAAGGCAGGTCAATGGCACTAGGTCATAATGCTCATTTGGAGAGCCAGTGCAGACATGATGGGCTGAATGGCCTCCTTCTGTGCCGTTAAAATTCTGTCATTCTGTGAACCTGTCTAATCCCTCTGTAGACTCTTTGTCTCATCCTCACCACTTGCCTTTCCACCTATTTTTGTGTCATCTGCAAACTTGGCATTAGTACATTCACTTCCCTCATCTGAGTCATTAATATATATTGTAAATAATTGAGGCCCCAGCACTGATCCCTGTGGCACTCCACTAATTACAGGTTGCCATCCTGAAAATGTCCCCCTTATCCCAACTCTGTCTTCTATTAGTTAGCCAACCCTCGATCCATGCTAATGTACTACTCCCGACACCATGGGCTCTTATTTTTTTAAGTAGCCTTATGTGCGGTACCTTATCGAACGTCTTTTGGAAATCCAAATGTATTACATCTGCTGGTTCCCCTTTATCCTGCTTGTTACCTCCTCAAAAAATTCTAATAAATTTGTCAGGCATGCTGATTCTGCTTGATTAAATTATGTACTTCTAAATGCTCTGCTATTACATCCTTTATAATAGACTCCAACATTTTCCCAATGGCAGATGTTAAGCTAACTGGCCTATTGTTACCTGTTTGTTGTCTCCGTCCTTCTTTGAATAAGGATGTTACATTTGCAGTTTTCCGATCTTCTAGGACTTTTCCAGAATCTAAGCATTTTTGGAAGATTAATATCAGTGCATCCACTATGTGTAGCTACTTCCTTTAATATCCTAGGATGCAACCCATCAGGTCCAGGGAACTTAACGGCCTTTAGCCCCATTAGTTTCCCTAATACTTTTTCTCTAGTGATATTTATTGTATTCATTTCCTCCCCCTTTTGTCCCTTGAATATTTAGTATTTTTGGAATGCTATTAGTGTCTTCTACTGTGAGGACTGATGCAAAGTATTTATTCAACTCCTCTGCCATTTCCTGGTTCCCCATTATTATTTCCCCAGCCTCATTCTATTAGGGATCTATGTTCATTTTGGCCTCTCTCTTCCTATTTATATATTTAAAGAAGCACTTGCTGTCCGTTTTTATATTACTTGCTAGTTTACCCTCAAAGTTTATTTTCTCCCTCATTATTATTTTGTTGGTCATATTTTGTTGGCTTTTAAAACTTTCCCAATCCTCTATCTTAACACTAATCTTTGCCACATTGTATGTTTTTTACTTTCAATTTGATACTATCCTTAACTTCCTTGGTTAACCATGGTTGGTTTATCCCCTTCCTAGAATCCTTCTTCCTCACTGGGATATATCTTTGTTGTGAGTCATGAACTATTCTCTTAAACGTCTGCCATTGTTCACCAACCGTCTTTTATTCTAAACTCCTTTCCCAGTCCACTCCAGCCAACTCTGCCCTCATTCCTTTGTAATTACACTTATTTAAGTTTAGCACAATTGTTTCCGACTCAAGTTTCTCATTCTCAAACTGAATGCTAAATTCAACCATGTTATGGTCACTGTTTCCTAGGGGATCTTTTACTCTGAGATCACTTATTAAACATGCCTCACTACACATTACCAGATCCAAAATAGCCAGATTCCTGGTTTGATCCACAGCATATTGTTCTAGGAAACTGTCCTGAATACACTCTATGAATTCTTGCTTGTGGCTACTTCTGCCAATTTGATTTTCCCAGTCTACATGAAGATTAAAGTCACCCATGAGTAATGCACTGCCTTTTTTACATGCCCCCATTTTCTCCCGATTTACCCTCTGTCCTACACTATAGCTACTGTTAGGGGGCCTACAGGCTACTCCTACTAGTGTCTTCTTCCCCTTATATTATTATCGTACTTATTCCATCTCGTACTAACAAAGCTACTCCGCCACCCTTTCCTTCCTGCCTGTTCTTTCGAAAAGTCACATACCCCTGAATATTTAGTTCCCAGCTTTGATCTCCTTGTAACCATGTCTCCATAATGGCTATAAGATCATACCCACTAACCTCTATTTTTGCCGTTAATTCATTTATTTTGTTCAGAATACTACGTGCATTTAAAAAAAGAGCCATTAATTTTGCCTTTTTACCATTTTTTCCCCTTTTGACCCTATTTGCTGCTTTTTTTTAATGTTTGTATGTTCGTACACTCTGTCCCTTCCTGTCACTCTCTGGGTATCATCACCTAAATAGCTGCCCTGCAATGTTGCCATATCCTTTTCCTTTGTAAGTCTACGTATCCCCTGTCGAGAACCCCTCTCCACCCCACCTCTATTTAGTTTAAAACCCTCTCTACAGCCCTAGTTATTCGATTCACCAGGACACTGGTCCGAACATGGTTCCAAGTGAAGCCCGCCCCACCAGAACAGCTCCCTTCTACTCCAGTACTGGTGCCAGCGACCCATGAACTGAAACCCATTCCTCCCACGCCAATCTTTGAGCTACGCATTTAACTCTTTGGCATTATTTACCCTATGCCAGTTTGCCCGTGGCTCAGGTAGCAATCCCGAGATTATTACCTTGGAGGTTCTGCTTCTTAATTTAGCTCCTAAATGTTCAAATTCTTTCAGCAGAACCTCCTTTCTAGTCCTATCAATGTCATTGGTACCAATGTGGATGACAACAACTGGATCCCTCCTCTTCCACTCCAAGTTCCTCTCCAACCCTGAGGAGATGTCCTTAACCCTGGCACTGAGCAGGCAACACAGCCTTTGGGACTCACGCTCATGGCTGCAGAGAACAGTATCTATCCCCCTAATTATACTGTCCACTACCACTACTACATTCCTGTTTCCTCCCCTCATTTGAATGACTCCTTGTACCACAGTGCTGTGATCAGTTCTCTCATCCTCCCCTCAGTCCCCGCTCTAGTCCACACAGCTTGCAAGAACCTTGTTGCAGGGGCTGAGGCTCCTTGAACGCTACCCCCTGAGTCACCTGCAGCCACACCCTCCTGTCCCTGATCACAGACCCAATTTGAATTACCTAATCTGAGAGGTGTGACCGTCTCCTGGAGCAAAGTGTCCAGGTAACTTTCCCATCCCTGATGTGGTGCAATGTCTGCAGCTCAGACCCAAAGCTCCTCGCGCTGCAAACGCTTACTACAGATATGTTCGCTCTGGATCACCCTGGTGTCCAGCAGCACGCGCATGCTGCAGCAGCAACACATCACCTGTCCTGCCATCTCTATCATATTTTATTTAATTTATTAATTAATTTCTCTAGTATCCCTGCTGTTTACTCTTTACATTTTATTGTAATTATTTTTTTACACCAGTTTCGATCCTATGCTCAAGAAGCTATTTTTGAGAAAAAGAGAAAATAAAACTAGAGACCTCAACTCAAACTAAAGACCTTACTTTTACTTTAAAGCCTGGAAACACTCACCAGTCAGCTGCTCTACGCGCTCTTTTCCCTCTCGCGTTCTTTATTGGCTTCTTGTCTCTCTCCACGCTCTTTAATAGCCCCTCATCTCTCTCTATCCGCGCTCTTTAATAGTCTCTCATCTCTCTCTTTCCACGCTCTTTAATGGCCTCTCATCTCTCTCTCTGTGCTCTTTAATGGCCTCTCGCCTCTCTCTTTCCACGCCCTTTAATGGGATCCCATGATACTGTTTCAAAGAAGAGCAGAAGTGTTATCCCTGCTGTCCTGACCAGCATTTATCCCTCAATCACATCACAAAAACAAATGATTCGATCATTATAACATTGCTATTTGTGGAAGATTGCTGTGCTAAATTAGCTGCTAAATTCCCTCATTACAATAGTGACTGCACTTCAAGAAAAGGTGCTTAATTGGCTGTAAAGTGATTTGAGACCTCTGGTGGTTGTGAAAGGCACCATATAAATGCAAGTAATTTTTTTCCTTTAAAAACTGTTGTAAGAGCATGGCAGTCCGTTGACTGCTGTAGCCTTCGTGATGGTGCTCCCATGATGGTGTTGCAAACATAGTACGCTTGAGTAACAAAAGTGTATCAATCTCCAATTTAAAATTAATGACTGATCATCAATTGTTGTTTGCTGAAAAGACTTCCAAACTTCTTCCACCCTTCGTATGTATAAGGGTTTCCTAATTTCACTCCTGAAAGGTCTAGCTCTAATATTTAGACTATGCCCCCTAGTTGGAGACTCCCCAACCAGCAGTGATAGGGTAGATAGAGAGAAACTATCTGTTCCCCTTAATACCTTGAAAACTTTGATCAAATTCCAGAGAAGTTTATGCAATTTTTCCTTTTAATTTAACCCTTGGAGTCCAGGTATCATTCTGTAAATCTACGCTGCATTCCCTCCAAGGCCAATATACCCTTCCTAACATTTAGTGCTAAAAACTGCTCACAGTATTCCACATGTGCTGTAACTAAGTTTTGTATAGGCATAACACAGTTTCCAACCCATTGTATTCTAGTCCACTGGTTAGCATTCCATTAGCCTTGTTGATTATTTTCTGTAAATGACATTTCAACGATCTACATATCTGGATCCCCACTATTTCTAGCTTTTCACTTTTTTAGCTCCAGGTTGGATGCCCTCACCTTTGGGTGCATTGAGATCCATTTGCTGCAGATTGTAATTCAATTAATCTGTCAATATCCCTAGTATTTTTGTGTTTTCATCTGCACTGCTTACAATGCTGTTTATCTTTGTGTCAATATGTAGTTTTATATTCCATCATCTAAGTCATTAATGAATATTGTGCATAGTGAAGGCCACAATACAGATATTTGTGGCACACCTCTAGTCACATCTTGCCAGTTAGTGTACCTGCCCGTTATCCCTACTCTGCCTCCTGCTGCTCAACCAATTTCCTAATCAGATCAATAATTTGCCTTCAGTTCCATGAACTTCAACTTTATTTATCAGACTGTTATGAGGGACATTATCAAATGTGTTCTGGAAGTCCATTTCAGGAATTCCATGGCTAATCGTTATAGAAATGTTTAGCTTTGTCTAAAGCATGCTACTTTTGATAATTAGTATGCAGGTAGCCTTCTGTCGTCCTTCACTGAGTTAGTGCCCCATTCTAATGTGTACCTGGTGTGCTGCTTTTGGTGGATTTCGTTTGATAATGTTGGAGGAGCGAAGGAGATGCTGGGTCCCTATTCTCTGCTTCCTCTCTGTTAACCAACCCTCCATCCATATTAATATATTATTTCCAACTCCACGAGTCTTTATCTTGTGTGTTAACTTTTTGTGTGACATCTTATCATATGTCTTTTGGAAGCCCAAGTATATTACGTTTTCTAGCTCCACTTTATCTACCCTATCAGTTACATCCTCAAAAAACTCTTAATAAATTTGTCAAGCATGATTTCCCTTTCGTAAAACCATGTTGGCTCCGTCTGACCATACCATGATTTTCTAACAGTATTGTTAAGGTTTCCTTAATAATAGATTCCTGCATTTTCTGAATGAGTTATGTCATGCCAACTGCCCTGTAGTTTCCTGTTTTCTCTCTCTTCCTTCTTTGAATAGAATGTTATATTTGCTAACTTCCAACCTGCTGGGACATCGGAATTTTGGAAAATCATAACCAGTGCATCCACTATCTTTGTAGCTAACTCTGTTGGGCCCCTAGGATGTTTTCCATCAATTCCTTGGGATTTGTCATTTTTTTTCTCTACTGATATTAATTACTTTAACTTCCTCAGTATTAGCCCTTGGTTGCCCTTTAATTCTGAGATGTAATTTGTGTCTTCTATTGTGAGACACAATATTTGTTCAACATTTCTGCCATTTACTCATTGCCATTAATAATTTTTCCTGTCTGCCTTTAAGGGACCACTGTTTACTTTAGCCATTCTCCTTTATATAATGTCATGAAGATGTGCTTTATGCCAAATAATGAGTTTTTAGTCCATGGCTGGAAATCTGAATTGAACGTTTAAAACAGACTTTATAAAAAACGCAGAGACTAAAGTGATTTCAATTTGCAGCCCAAGATGACTAACCCCAGTTTGTATTACTATGCATCCTACATTTCAATTCATTGGAGTGGGGTCAGTGTGTGTACAAACCCATCAAAGACAATGACTTCAGGGGAGTGTGAAGGACCCACATCCCTTATCTCTTAGTAAGGCATCTATGGCAATCACCTGACATATTGAACTGTTGGAGACGGGCCAGTAAGACTATTCGCTTGCACAATGGGACCCTGGTTAGGTTAGCTTCCAGACATGAGCTAATCATGCCATTTTTGGAATTCATGGACAGTGTCTTTTTTCTTTAATTTCCCTGGCAGTTGGACAGGAAGGTCACATGGCAATCTCACCCTTTGTATGTTTTAAGCATGTTTTCTCAGCAGAAACGAGGGCAAGCAGCTTAGGGAGGAAACCTAAGTGGAGTCCCTCCTGCCGCCTTTTTTGCTGCAACCCACCTGTTAGCTTCAAGCCCTGTTAGCTGACTGTGATTGACTAGGGATGCTCAGCTGCAGACAGAGATTTCTTAAAAGAATCCAACCCAGCATTATTGTGTCCTGAAGAACAACCAACTCAGTCGTCTAAGTCTAAATCTTTAAATTGGAAGCATCGGAGACAATTCAGCCTGAAGTCAGCCAAGTCACCAAGCTAGATTGTATATTCTTACTTTTTTATGGACTCTAGTTTGGCCAACCTATCCTTCCCTGTGTGTATTTGTGTAAGTTTGTGCATATTTTATTATATAACTTAGCTTTATTATGCTTAAAATGATCTAACCGCTTTCTTTGTTAAACTCAAGAAAACCTGTCCTGTTCTTTTATGATCAGTGTATAAACAGTTAAGTACTCACTGAATTGGCAAGTATATCCTTTTCACACGCCAACCCTGTTGCAGTCAAACCAGGAGAAGGCAAAGAGGGGAGCTATTCAACCATCATGACCTGGCCATAATAATATTCGCGAAAGCTCGTGCAATCTGTTTTATATTCCTGGCTATTTTACTCTCATTCTATGTTTTTAATCAATTTGCTGGTCACACTTTGCTGTTTTCTAAAACTCCCCCAATCGTCTGCTTACTATTATTCTTTGCAACATTATAAGCCTCTTTTTAAAAAAAATACAATACTATCCTTTGCTGCCTTAGTAAGGCACAGATGGATCTTTCTTCAAGATTTTTTTTAATGGAACATATTTTTGTTGAATAATTTGAATGATTTCTTGAAATGTTTTCCACTGTTTATTTGCTGCCATACCTTGTAGTTTATTTACCCAATCAACCTTATCCAGGTCTCCACTCATACCTATGTAATTGACTTTGTTTAAGATTCTAGCTTTTGACTGGTCGATCTCAACCTTAATATGCAATTCAGTTGTATTATGATCACTTTTCATCAGAGGATCTTTTACTATAAGATTACTAATTAACTCTTCCGCTTTGCACAATACTAGGTCTGAAGTAGCTTTATTTCTAGTTTGTTCCACAATGTGTTAAGTGGCTGTGAAAACATTCTACAAACTTATTTTCCAGAATACCTTTGCCAGTTTGATTTGTCCAGTCTGTATGATAATGCAAATCCCCCTTGATTTTTACATTAACTTCGTTACAAGCTCCAATTATTTCTTGCTTAATGCACTGTCCAATGGTGTATATGCTATTAAGGGGCCTTTAAACTACTGTAATCTTGTGTACTTAAGTTTTCTTTTATTCCTGTTAATAAAACTTTTACTTTTAATTTTTAAAATCCCAAAAGCATTACTGGACCTCTTACTGCTGAGATCGGTACGCCTTCTTCTCGTTTTCAGAATACAAAAAAAAAGGTATGGCCCATAAGCCAAGTTTCACTCTTAGATTTGGTTTGTGCAGCAATTAACACCTGCTGTGGTTATAACACCTACGAGAGGAAACATCCGTTCCACGTAGATCATATAACTAGGGCAGTGGATAGGGTATTTCCTGACTCTTATAAATAATCTCCACTTCGTACTAGTTTTACTGCATGATCTTCTGAGTCAAGCTCCTTTCTTATGACTGTCCTTACGTCATCCTTCATTATCAGGGCTACTCCTCCTTTTCCATTCTTGCTGTCTTTTCAACATTTTGTGAACCCTGGTATATTTATATGCGAATCTTGGTCAACGTGTAACCTATAATGACAGTTAGATCCAAACCGTTTATCTATATTTGTGCTGCTAGTTTGCATTTTGTATTACGAATGCTTCATGCATTCAGATTAAGAGCCTTTAATTTCTTTTTAACCATTATTCTTTACATAGACCTTATTCAGTATTAATGAGGTAGAGATTATGTATAACAAGAGTCAGGAAAACCCTATCCACTGCCCTAGTTATATGGGATTTTAAAAATTAAAAGTAAAAGTTTTTATTAACAAGAATAAAAGAAAACTTAAGTACACAAGATTACAGTTGCATAATTAAGGTTAGTCTTACAAGCATTCCCCCCCAAAAAGACTCTCCATTTGGTCAGACCCACAAGTAAATACCTTCCAGGCAACACTCCCTTATAGATGTTTAACTATAAGAAATCCAGTAATATTAGCCAAGGCAAATTGCTGTAACTTTAATAGAGGCATACCACATGACCTGTAATTCTCTCCCACTCTGCTATGGAATCCAACCTTCAGAATAAAACTGCTTTTTGAAGCCCAAGGCTTTTCTGGCTTGACTGGATGGCTGGGTCAAACGGCATCACCTCCCAGCCCAAAGCTAACAGCTCACAACTCAGCTCCAGCTGCTATCTCAACAGCTCAAACAGCAACTCTAAAAAAGCATTTTTCCCCTTTCATCTCAAGTTCCATGGTTCTCTCAACTTTTTGAAACTCAAATCCTTCCAAATATAAAATCTTTCATGTCTCTATTTTGTCTTTGCTTTCTGGTCAATAAAATATCATACCCCCCCCACCCGCCCTATTTAACTGTGGAACTTCTGCAAGGTACAAACATGTTTCTTGTGACCTCTGACTCGCCTTTGATATTCGAACAAACTCAACTTATCTAAATGCAATTGTTAGATCTAACCTATTTACTTGTGCCTCAAACTTAACACCTCTACCCTTTTCATGTTTCAGCCTCCCCAGACAACTTGTCATCTCTGCCCACCTTAATTAAATTACACACACACACACGGACATTTCCACAGAATAATACAATATTCCCCAAAAATATTTTTTAAAAACATCCATTTCTCACATGGGAGAATCTAGAACTAGTGGCCCCTGTTTAAAAATAAGGGGATGCCCATTTAAGACAGCTGAGAAAGTTTTTCTCGAGGCTAGCGAGTTTTTGGAACTTTCTTCCTCAAAATGCGGTAAAAGCAGAGTCTCTGAATATTCTTAAGGCAGAGGCAGATAGATTTTTGATAAGGAAGTGGATGAAAGGTTATCGGGTGTGTGGGATAGGTGGGAATGCGGAGTTGAGATTCGGTCAGATCAGCCATGATCTTATTGAATCACAGAGCAGGCTCGAGGGGCTGAGTCGCCTACTCTTACTCCTGCTCCTAATTCGTATATTTGTATTTGCCAGGAAGGTAATCCCAGCCTGGTTTAATTGGAGCCCATGCTAAAGGAATAGCTACCTCTTTCTCCAGTACTGGTGCCGGTGGCCGATGGATCGAAATCCACAATGGCGGTTACATCATTCAGAACTCAGCTTGTTGTGTGACTGGTGATACTAATGAGTCACCTTTGTGAATATTGAAGTCTCCTACCCAGAATACATGTCAGGCAATTATATCTTCAGGGTTTTATCCATGTGACGTTTAACATGGAGGAATATTGATTTGTCTGTTTGGGGTGAAATTAAGTATTGCTTTGTGAGATATCCCATTGACCTTGTTTTATCTGAAGCTATGAAACCCACCAAGGCTCCTTAGACAGCACCTTCCAAACCCATGACCACTACCACCTAGAAGGACAAGGGCAGCAGATAGATGGGAACACCACCACCTGAAAGTTCCCCTCCAAGTCACTCGACACCCTGACTTGGAACAATATCTCCGTTCCTTCACTGTCACTGAGTCAAAATCCAGGAACTCCCTCCCTAACAACTCTGTGGGTGTACCTTCACCACATGGACTGCAGAAGTTCAAGAAGGCAGCTCACCACCACCTTCTCAAAGGCAATTAGGGGTGGGCAATAAATACTGGCCTAGCCAGTGACGCCCACATCCCGTAAATGAATTTTAAAAAAACTTAATGGGGTTCAGAAACCATGCGGAGGATCTGATGTCTACTCTCATCCAACTGTATACCAGTGTGCCAATTCCTCTAGTGTGTCCATGCTGCTGATTGAACATGACACATTCAGGGTGTTATTGAATGGGTCTGGAGGGTGTGGATATCAGGTTAATGCTTGGCTAGTCTGGGGGCCAACTCTCTCAATTTAGACACCAAGACCCAGATATTATTGAGGATTTTTTAGTCTGAGATTGCCCTATGTGCTGACATAAAAAAATTTAGAGTAAGAAAACAATGCTCAAGTGTCAAGCTGTAAATTGCACATATTGTGCAATTATTTATTCAAATTGTTCAACATTAGGGCCAATGCACTGTCTAATTGGGTATTACTACAATGATTTTGTATTTATATAGTGCCTTTAACATAAAACATCCCTCGGTACTTCAGGATTACAAAACAAAACAAAATATGACGCCGAGCCACATAAGGAGATTTTGCAGCAGCTGATCAAAAGCTTGGTCAAAAAGAGAGGTTTAAGGATTGTCTTAAAGGAGGAAAGTGAGGTAGAGAGGTGTAGGGAGGGAATTCCAGAACTTGGGGCATAGGCCGATGAAGGTAGGGCCATCAATGGTGGAGCGATTAAAATCCAAGATGCTGGAGAGACCAGAATTAGATGAGTGCAGATCTCTTGGAAAATTGTGGGATGACAGGAGATTAGTGATAGGGAGTGGTGAGGTCATGGATGGATTTGAAAATGAGGAGAATTTTAAAATCAAGATGTTGCTTGACTGGGAGTCAATGTAGTTCACTGAGCACAGGGGTGACAGGTGAAAGGAAACTGATGTGAGTTCAGACGCGGTCAGCAGAGCTTTTGGATGACCTTCTGTTTACAGAGGTTAGAACATGGAAGATCAGCCAGGAATGTGTTGGAATAGTCAAATCTAGAGGTACTAAAGGCATGAAGATATGCAGTTGCGGGTAATGTTACATAGATCGACATTGGCAGGCCATAGTGATGAAGCATGTAGTTGGAAGCTCATCTTGGGGTCAAATATGAAGCCAATGTTGCAAACAGTCCGGTTTAATCTCAGACAGTTGCCAGGGAGAGGGATGGAATCAGTTGCTAGGAAATGCAGTTTGGAGCAGAAACTGAAAGCAATGGAATCAGTCTGTCCAATATTTAGTTGGAGAAAATTTCGGCTTAGCAGTTCTGGATGTCGGAATAAGCAGTCTGATAATTTAGCAACAGTGGAGGGGTTGAGTGAGGTGGTTGCAAAAACTGACTCCGTGCTTTCGGATAATGTCACCAAGGGGGCAGTATATAGATGAGAACTAGAAGGGGGCCAAGGACAGATTCTTGGGGGGCACCAGAGGTACTGGTGCAGGAGCAGTAAGAGAATGCCCTGTCTCTGACTAGATAGATAAGAATAGAGCCAAGTGAGAGTAGTCCCACTCAGCTGGATGGAGGCGGAGAGGCTTTGGAGCTGGGTGGTGGTCAACCATGTCAAACACAGCAGTTTGAGAAGGATCAGGAAAGAAAGTTTATCTTTGTTGTCGCATAGGATGTTATTTGTGACTTTGATAAGAGCTGTTTAGGTGCTGTGGCATGGGTGGAAACCTAATTGGAGGGATTCAAACACGGAGTTTTGGATAAGATGTGCATGGACTTGGGAGGTGGCAACACGTTTGGAGAGGAAAGGCAGGTTGGAGATGAGACAGTAGTTTGCAAGGACAGGGGAGTCATGGGTTTTTTTTAATAAGGAGAGGGGTGATTGAAGCAGATTTAAACGAGAGGGACAACACCTGAAGAGAAAGAAGCATTAACAATATTTGCTAACATAGAGGCCAGGAGGGGAAGTTGGGTGATCAGCAGCTTAGTGGGAATAGTATCGAATTAGTATGAGTCGGGTCTCATGGAAAAAATGAATTGAGAGAGGGCATGAGAGAAGATAGGAGAGAAACTAGAGAAAGGTGTGAGTTCAGGGCTAGAGCTAGGGTGGGAGGGGGGTAGAGGGAGCTTTAGAGGAAGGTTGGCCCAGTGGGCAAGTGCAAGAGAGGCAAGTGACAGAGGCAGTTCAGCAGATGCCTTGATCTTAGTGACAAAGAAGTCCAAAAGCTCCTGCCAGTTATTGTTGGATGTGAGGGTGGAGGACATGGAGAGGTGTTTAACAGATGGTTTGCAGAGAAAAGAAGCAGAGGGTTATCTTTGCGTTCCAGGATGATCCTGGAATAGTGAGTAGTTTTAGCAGACAAAAACAGTATTCAATAATATTTCGCGGCCAGCCAAATCTGGCAGTGGATGGTTAAACTAGATGCCTGCCATATCCTTTCAAGTATATACCCTTGGACTTAAGAGAGCAGAGATGAGGGCTATACTGGGGGAATAATGTGGATGAGAGAAAATAATGGTATTATTGGGGACTCGGGCAGCAAAGGTGAGGGAGAGGTTGAGCAACCCAGCAGTTGCAGAAATATTGTAGTGACCGAGGGCCAAAGGCTAAATAGTTGGGACTTGGAAAATGCAGTTGCAAATGAACCAGGGGACAGATTCTTTTCAGGGACAAATACAGAAGGAGGTAGGTTGAAGCATAGAAGGGGTATGTGGGTGGGGGAAGTGATCAGCGATGGCCTTATCTGTGATTGATATGATGGGACTAGCAAGATCACGTATGATAGCAAGATCAAGGGGGTGGCCGTGAATGTGGACTGGGGAATTTACAAGGGGGGGGACAGATTTAAGGAAGATAAGAGGACTGTGAACATAGGAGAGAGAATATGATGAATTGAGGTGGAGGTTGAAAGCAGTGAAGATGAGAAGTCATTTGATGCAGAAACTGAGGAAGGAAACCAGTGAAAACCGTTCTGTGAGAAAAACTTTTGCTGTACTTGAGAGGGCAGTAGAAAATGATGATTTTGAGTGAGAGGCGTGGAACAAAGTGAAATGCTAAAAGGAGGACAAAGTACCAGAGGAGTAGGGGTCAGCCCAAGATGTGATCTGGTGAAAGCACCATACCACCATCGCAGAAGTCTTTACAGGACAAGTGGAAGACATAGTCAGACAGGGAGACTTTATTAAGGGGGAAGGTGTCATCACCCGCCAGCCATGTTTCCAAACAATTAAGTTTGATTGCTCTGACTGCAGAATGTTTTACCATCCATTTTTGCATTATGAATAAGTATTAGCCATTGGTTAGTTTTTTTTTGTATATTGTTGGCTTAATTCTTGTTGGTTGGAGTGATGCTTAATCTCTGCCATCATGAACATTTTTCTAACTTTTTCCTTTTTAACTTTGTGCTTTTTAGATATCTTGGAAGTTACTGAATACTCTCCGCCACAACAGTAAATTGAGGTCTGGCAATGCTTAGAACTGAAATGTGTTTTTAAATGTCCTATTTAACAACTGAATTCTTTGGGCTTGTAAGGATTTGTTACTTCTCATCTAGTCTCCGCCATATTCATTCTCTTACAATTAATTCCTAGCACTGCCTTGCTGCTCTCAACTAACCTACTCCCAGGGAAACCGGCAGTGCTCTTGCTAGGCCTCCTGGAGGACAAGAGCTGGTTTGTGAAGGTGTCCCATTCCGCATTTATTCTTGCCCCCGCTCGCCTCCGTCACCAGTTTTGCAATGGGGTGACTGGCTGCCTCTTTCCACCTTGCTACAGGAGCACTTATGAGAAACTCAGCAGAGTAGGAAATAAGAACTGCATCCTACCTTTTCACGTCTCTGCTCAGGAACAGCTCCAGGATACAGTTTCAAGTCCTGGCTCATACTGTTGGGTGCTTCGATATATGATTTGTAACTAAGTAATGTAACATCTTTTTCCCAAACTAAGATTATATCTTCAAAATAATTTATTTGTCTAAAAGTTGCAATAATGTAACTGAAAATAAGTTTATATAGTAACATGTGCATACTTTAAAATCTTTTTCTTATAATCCTAGTATTTTTGTAGCTAATAAAAATATTCGAAATAGTCTTTGACTTATGTCTTATCTTAGAAACATCTCAAAGTGTATCACTTTTAATGAAGCACTGAGGTACAGTGCCTGTTGTTATGTGAATTCAGTGACAATGAGAGCAATGAGTAATTAAAAGCAAAATACTACAGATGCTGGAAATCTGAAATAAACACAAAATGCTGGAAAAACTTCAGGAACCCTGTAGAGAGAGAAAGAGAGTTAACATTTCAAGTCTAATGTGACTCTTCTCCAGAGAAGAGTCATATTGGACTCTAAATGTTAACTGTTTCTCCCTCCACAGGTGCTGCCAGACCTGCTGAGTTTTCCCAGCACTTTGTTCTTTCTTCAACGAGTAAATAATCTGTTTTGGTGTTTTCTTTTAATTCATTCACGGATGTGGGTGCCACTCGCTGGGCCAGCATTTTGTTCCCATCCCTAATTGCCCTTGAGAAAGGGTGGTGAGCTGCCTTCTTGAACCGCTGCAGTCCATGTTGTGTAGATACACCCACAGTGCTGTTAGGAAGGGAGTTCCAGGGTTTTGACCCAGCGACAGTGAAGGAACGGCAATATATTTCCAAGTCGGTGGTGAGTGGCTTGGAGGGGAACTTCCCGGTGGTGGCGTTCCCATCCATCTGCCCGTGTCCTTCTAGATGGTAGCGGTCGTGGGTTTGGAAGGTGCTGTCGAAGAAACCTTGGTGAATTCCTGCAGTGCATCTTGTAGATGGTATACACTGCTGCTACTGTGCATCGGCGAAGGGAGTGAATGTTTGTGGATGTGGTGCCAATCAAGCAGGCTGCTTTGTCTTGGATGGTGTCAAGCTTCTTGAGTGCTGTGGGAGCTGCACTCATCCAGGTAAGTGGGGAGTATCCATCACACTCCTGACTTGTGCCTTGTAGATGGTGGACAGACTCTGGGGAGTCAGGAGGTGGGTTACTCGTTGCACAATTCCTAGCCTCTGACCTGCTCTTGTGGCCACAGCATATTATGGCTAGTCCAGCTCAGTTTCTGGTCAATGGTAACCCCCAGGATGTTGACAGTGGGGGATTCAGTGATGGTAATGCCATTGAACATTAAGGGACGATGGTTGGATTCTCTCTTGTTGGAGATGATCATTGCCTGACACTTGTGTGGCGCGAATGTTACTTGCCATTTGTCATCCCAAGCCTGGATATTGTCCAGGTCTTGTTGCATTTGGACATGGACTGCTTCAGTATCTGAGGAGTAGCGAATGGTGCTGAACATTGTGCAATCATCAGCAAATAACCCCACTTCTGACCTTATGATGGAAGGAAGGTCATTGATGAAGATGGTTGGGCCTAGGACACTACCCTGAGGAACTCCTGCAGTGATGTCCTAGAACTGAGATGATTGATCTCCAACAACCACAACCATCATCCTTTGTGCTAGGTATGACTGCAACGAGCAGAGAGTTTTCCCCTTGATTCCCTTTGACTCCAGTTCACCAGGGCTCCTTGATGCCACACTTGGTCAAATGCTACCTTGATGTCAAGGGCAGTCACTCCCACCTCACCTCGGGAGTTCAACTCTTTTGTCCATGTTTGAACCAAGGCTGTAATGAGGTCAGGAGCTGAGTGGCCCTGGTGGAAACCAAATAGAACATCAGTGAGCAGGTTATTGCTAAGCAAGTGCTGCTTGATAGCACTGTTGATGACCCCTTCCATTACTTTACTGATGATCGCAAGTAGACTGATGGGGCGGTAATTGGCCAGGTTGGATTTGTCCTTTTTGTGTACATGACATACCTGGGCAATTTTTCACATAGCTGTATATAATCCAGTGTTGTAGCTGTACTGGAACAGCTTGGCTAGAGGCACAGCAAGTTCTGGAGAACAAGTCTTCAGTACTATTGCCGGAATATTGTCAGGCCCCATTGCCTTTGCAGTATCCAGTGCCTTCAGCCGTTTCTTGATATCATGTGGAATGAATCGAATTGGCTGAGGACTGGCATCTCTGATGCTGGGGACCTCCAGAGGAGGCTGAGATGGATCATCCACTTGGCACTTCTGGCTGAAGATTGTAGCAAATGCTTCAGCCTTACCTTTTGCATTGATGTGCCTAGCTCCTCCATCATTGAGGATGGGGATATTTGTGGAGCCTCTTCCTCCACTGAGTTGTTTAATTGTCTACCACCATTCACAACTGGATGTGGCAGGACTGCAGAGCTTAGATCTGATCCGTTGGTTGTGGGATTGCTTAGCTCTGTCTATCAGTTGTTGCTTATGCTGTTTGGCATGCAAGTAGTCCTGTGTCATAGCTTCACCAGGTTGACACCTTATTTTTAGATATGCCTGATGTTGCTCCTGGCATGCCCTCCAGGACTCTTCATTGAACCAGGGTTGATCCCTGGCTTGATGGTAATGATAGAGTGGGGGATATGCCGGGCCATGAGGTTACAGATTGTGTTCGACTACAATTCTGCTGCTGCTGATGGCCCACAGCGCCTCTTGGATGCCCAGTCTTGAGTTGCTAGACCTGTTTGCAATCTATCCCATTTAGCACAGTGGTAGTGCCACACAACATGATAGAGTGTATCCTCAATGTGAAGACAGGACTTCGTCTCCACAATGACTGTGCGGTGGTCACTCCTGCCGATACTGACATAGACAGATGCATCTGCTGCAGGCAGGTTGGTGAGGATGAGGTCAAGGGGGGAAGAATGTTGGCCAGGACACCAGGACAACTCCTTGAACTCTAATAGTATAATTGGAGCTGAAACATCCAATTGATCTCTCAGGAAGGCAAACAGTAACCATGGTTTAACGCCTCCTGGGGGATGCACTTCGAATAATGCAGTGCTCCCTCAGTACTCAAGAGGCCAAAATTAGATAATTGCAGATATCTGAGGTTGTTGGGCTGGAGGAAATTAAAGAGACAGAGGGGCAAGGCCATGTGTAATAAACTTGGAATGCAGGGCAGGTTTCTTGTAAGAAACAGTAAACTTTATTTACAGAACTCCCGATGAAGCTACATGCATGTACAGAGACCAAGGCTAGAAAACTCTGCCCCTAAGATTCCCCATACTCAGGGCTGATTCGCCTGTACAGTCACATGAACAGTAAGAAAAGATTTAGCTTACAATGACTACTTTCCTCCCCCTTTAATTTTGTTTTACCATTCTTATTTACAAAAATATCTTAACCCATATCTTATACAATTATATACAGTTCATGCAATTATAAATTTAGTCTTTGAGGCAGTTTTCTGATTCGGGTAGAGCGATGCAACTCTACAACTGGAGGTTCTTCCATTGGATCAACTTGACCAGGAACTGCAGCATCAGGGACATCCTTAGACAATGGCAGATCAGAATTATTTACTTCAACAGAGACATCAGGTATGTCTATTCTTTGTCGATCTGGCACCTCAGGGATCAACGGTGCGATTTCAATTCAGTAACTGGTTATTTGAGTGTGTCTCGACTTCTGAAATGATCCACGTTCTTCCTAACAATCCTGTTTTCCACTTCAACTTGATAGGATAATGGTCATGTTTCAGAGACGATTGTACCAGCAACCCATTTTGGTCCATTTGCAAAATTTCATACAAAAACTGTCTCTCCCACAGTAAATTCTTGACCTTTACATTGAGCATCATGATTCACTTTCTGACTACTCTGGTTTGTCTCCACCTTCTAAATTAGGGAATACTAGACTCCATCTTGTACGAAGCATTAGCAATTCAAGAGTTGTACGATAGCTGAACAGAAATCTTGAAATTCATGTTTCTAACCTTCCCTTGGATAGTTTCTTCATGCCTCTTTTAAAGTTTTGCACTGCTCTTTCTGCTAACCCATTGGACGAGGGATGCTATTCTGACATGTTTAATCCCATTCAGGTTCACGAATCTTTGGATCTCAGTACCAGTGAAAGCAGTACCATTATCTGACACAATAACTTAAGGTAGACCATAAGACATAGGAGCAGAAATTAGGCTATTCGGCCCATCGAGTCTGCTCCACCATTCAATCATGGCTGATAAGTTTCTCAACCCCATTCTCCCACCTTCTCCCCATAACCTTTGATCTGCTTACCAATCAAGAACCTATCTATATCGGTCTTAAATACACTCAATGACCTGGCCTCCACAGCCTCCTGTGGCAATGAATTCCATAGATTCACCACTCTCTGGCTAAAGAAGTTTCTCCTCATCTCTGTCCTAAAAGGTCTTCCCTTTACTGAGGCTGTGCCCTCGGGTCCTAGTCTCTCCTACTAATGGAAACATCTTCCCCACGTCCACTCTATCCAGGCCTTTCAGTATTCTGTAAGTTTCAATCAGATCCCCACCTCATCCTTCTAAACTCCATCGAGTATAGACCCAGAGTCCTCAAACGTTCCTCATATGTTAAGCCTTTCATTCCTGGGATCGTTCTCGTGAACCTCCTCTGGACCCTCTTCAGGGCCAGCACATCCTTCCTGAGATACGGGGCCCAAAATTGCTCACAATATTCTAAATGTGGTCTGACCAGAGCCTTATAAAGCCTCAGCAGCACATCCCTGCTTTTATATTCTAGTCCTCTCAAAATAAATGCCAACATTGCATTTGCCTTCCTAACTACCGACTCAACCTGCAAGTTAACCTTAAGAGAATCCTGGACTAGGACTCCCAAGTCCCTTTGCACTCCAGATTTCTGAATTCTTTCCCCATTTAGAAAATAGTCTATGCCTCTATTCTTCCTACCAAAGTGCATGACCTCACACTTCCCCACATTGTATTCCATCTGCCACTTATTTGCCCATTCTCCTAACCTGTCCAAATCCTTCTGCAGCCTCCCCTGCCTCCTCAATACTACCTGTCCCTCCACCTATCTTTGTATCATCTGAAAACTTAGCCAGGATGCCCTCAGTTCCTTCATCTAGATCATTAATGTATAAAGTGAAAAGTTGTGCTCCCAACACTGACCCCTGCGGAACTCCACTAGTCACCGGCCGCCATCCTGAGAAGGACCCCCTTATCCCCACTCTCTGCCTCCTGCCAGACAGCCAATCTTCTATCCGTGCTAGTACCTTGCCTCTAACACCATGGGCTCTTATCTTACTGAGCAGCCTCCTGTGCGGCACCTTGTCAAAGGCCTTCTGGAAGTCCAAGTAGATAACGTCCATTGGCTCTCCTTTGTCTAACCTACTCGTTACCTCCTCAAAGAATTCTAACAGATTTGTCAGGCATGACCTCCCCTTGATGAAACCATGCTGACTTTGCCCTATTTTACCATGCACTTCCAAGTATTCTGAAATCTCATCCTTAATAATGGACTCTAAAGTCAGGTCAGGCTAATTGGCCTGTAATTTCCCGTCTTTTGCCTCACTCCCTTCTTAAACAGGGGGGTTACATTAGCGATTTTCCAGTCCTCTGGGACCCTCCCTGACTCCAGTAATTCCTGAAAGATCACCACTAACGCCTCCACTATCTCAGAACTCTGGGGTGTAATTCATCTGGTCCAGGTGATTTATCCACCTTCAGACCTTTCAGTTTTCCTAGCACCTATGGCCACCATACTCACCTCTGCCTCCCCCCAACTCTCTTGAACTTTGGGGATGTTACTCGTGTCTTCCACCGTGAAGACTGATGCAAAGTACTTATTCAGTTCCTCTGCCATTTCTTTGTTCCCCACTACTACTTCTCCAGCGTCATTTTCCAACAGCCCAATGTCCACTTTTGCCTCTCTCTTACCCTTTATATATCTAAAAAACTCTTGCAATCTTCTTTTATATTACTGGCTAGTTTACCCTCCTATTTAAACTTCTCCCTCATTATTTCTTTTTTAGTTGTCCTCTGTTGGTCTTTGTAGGCTTCCTAATCCCCTGGTTTCCCACTGCTCTTCGCCACATTGTATGCTTTCTCTTTAGATTTTATGCTGTCCCTGACTTCCCTTGTCAGATATGGTTGCCTCGTCCTCCCTTTAGTATGCTGCTTCTTCCTAGGGATGAGTTTTTGCTGTGTCTCCCAAATTACTCCCAGAAACTCGTGCCACTGTCTTTCCTGCTAGGCTCATTTCCCAGTCAATTCTGGCCAGCTCCTCCCTCATGCCTCTGTAGTTGCCTTTATTCAACTGTAATACCATTACATCTGATTCCAGCTTTTTCCTCTCAAATTGCAGGGTAAATTCAATCATATTATGGTCACTTCCTCCTAAGGGTTCCTTCACCTTAAGCTCCCTTATCAAATCTGCCTCATTACACATCACTAAATCTAGAATTGCCTGTTCCCTAGTGGGCTCCACCACAAGCTGCTCCAAAAAGCCATCTTGTAGACATTCCACAAATTCCTTTTCTTGGGATCCACTACCAACCTGATTTTCCCAGTCTACCTGCATATTAAAATCCTCTTGATAACTGTAACCTTGCCTTTCTTACATGCCTTTTCTATCTCCCGGTCTATCTTGTGCCCCACATCCTGACTACTGTTCAGAGGCCTGTACATAACTCCCATTATGGTTTTTTTACCTTTGCGGTTCCTCAACTCTACCCACACAGATTCTACATCATCTGACCCTACGTCATTTCTTGCTACCGATTTAATTTCATTTCTTACTAACAAAGCAACCCCACCCCCTCTGCCAACCTGCCCATCTTTTCGATAGGATGTATATCCTTGGATATTTAGCTCCCAGTCCTGATCCCCTTGCAGCCATGTCTCCGTGATGCCCACCACATCATACCTGCCAATTTCAATCTGCGCCACAAACTCATTTACCTTATTTCGTATACTGCGTGCATTCAGAAACAACACCTTCAGTCCTGTATTTCCCATCCCCTTTCTTATTGTCGTCCCTTTATCTGATGTGCTTGAAGTTAGATTCCTAGCCCTTTCCAAACACTCTGTCCTATTTTGTGTTTTGGGGACTTTAATAGCCTCTCCTGGGCTCTCCTTTCTTTTCAGTTTTTTCATAATGTTCCATGAAGTTGAATCCAAACCCCCCCAACACTAACCTGCTGCTTTGTTTCCCATTAGTTATACTTCCTGGAGTTTAACCTTCCCCCCCCCTTTCTAGTTTAAAGTCCTGTTGACCACTCCACCCTATTTACCCTTTTCGCTAGAACATTGGTCCCAGATCGGTTCAGATGGAGACCGTCCCAACGGTACAGATCCCTCCTGCCCTCCTGTTCCAATACTGATGCCAGTGCCCCACGAAATGGAACCCCTCTTTCCCGCGCCACTCCATTAGCCATGTGGTTACTTCCCTTATTCTCGCGTCCCTATGCCAATTTGCACGTGGTTTAGGTAGTAATCCGGAGATTATAACCCTTGAGGACTTGTTCTTTAATTTAGTTCTTAGTTCCTGATAATCCCCAAACAGGTCCTCTTTCCTAGTCTTACCTATGTTATTTGTCCCAATGTGGACCACAACAACTGGATCCTCCCCCTCCCTCTCCAATATCCTTTCAAGCCGGTCAGAGATGTCCCTCACTCTGGCACCGGGCAGGCAACATACCACGCAGGACTCTCGATCCTGCTTACAAAGGATGCTATCAATTCCCCTAATTATAGAATCCCCTACAACTACCACTTGTCTTTTTCCTCCCCCCTCTTGAATGGTCTCCTGGGCCACGGTGCCATGGTCAGCTGGCTCATCCTCCCTACAGCTCTCTTCCTCATCCACACAGGGAGCAAATACCTTGTACCTGTTGGACAAGGTCAAGAGCTGAGACTCCTCTGTTCCTGAACACAGGATCCCTCTACCTGCCTCACTTGCAGTCACACCCTGCTGACCCTGACCACTGACTGAACTTGAGGTACTTAATCTATCGGGTGTGACCGCCTCCTGAAACAAAGCATCCAAGTAACTCTCCCCCTCCCGGATGTGCCGCAGCATCTGGAGCTTGGACTCCAGCTCATCAATTCTGAGCCGGAGTTCCTCGCAACCAACACTTGCTGCAGATGTGGTCACTGCGGCTCGCAATGGGATCTGCCAGCTCCCACATCATACAGCTACATCACATCACCTGCCCAGCCATCTCAACTTAGATAATTAATTTATTAATTAGCTTTGCCGTGTCTTTTTTTTTCAAATTTGGTGCAGATTGCCTACCAACCAATCAGGTCACAGCTTTCCTGTGATGTCACTTTTTTCAGTTTTGGCTTCAGTTACTCTGTGCCCCGAGGTCACCGCTCCGGTGCTCCTCCCTCTGAGTCTGCTCCCTGGAGACAAGGCCGCGAATCCCCGAGGTAAGCTAGATTTATACTCACTGCTCCGGTGCTCCTCCCTCCGAGTCTGCTCCTAGGATTTACTCACCAATCAGCTGCTTTTTCTTTAAAATCCACTTTCAGAAGAGTGTCCCTTGCAGGTCTGGTGCACTCCTAAAGGCACTGCCTCTTCCTTTTTTTTTTAGGTTTGAGGAGGAGGGTGGGATGGAAACACTACAGCAATGTAATCAACCACGTACACTGAAACTTTGGTGCAGTTTTTCAATGGTTGCGCATGATGTAGGTGATCTCACTTCATACACATTCATCCACTTTGTGCATCGATGATCACAATAAACACAGTACCTAGAAATGGACCTACATAGTCTATATATAGTCTAACCCAGGGTCGACCAGGCCACTCCTGCGGATGCAGTGGAGCTGAAACAGGCAACTCCTGCTGTTGCTAACACTGGAGACAGTGTTTAACCATTTTTTCTATATCACTGTCTACACCTGGCGACTAGATATAACTTTGTGCGAGCATCTTCATTTTCGTAATACCAGGATGCGCACTATGAAGTTCTGTCAATAGTGGTTCTCTTTCTTGTAAAGGGATGACGATTCTTGCTCCCCATAATAAGGCTGTATCTTGACAACTCAGTTCAGATCTATGTACAAAAAATGGTTTTAATTCTTCAGAGCCTCGTGCATTTGACCACTCTTGCAATACCTGTTCATGGACTCTTGCTAAAATTGAATCCCCATTTGTCCAATTCTTTACCTGTCTAGCGCATACTGGTGAGGAGTCCAGTAAATTCAATACAGGTACCACCTCTTTAGTTACTAGAACATGTGTAATGCTATCTAGCAAAGGGAGATGACTGAGGGCGTCTGCATTTGCTATATGCACACCCGGGAGGTGGATAAAAGTGTACTCGTATATTGACAAAATTAAAGCCCATCTTTGAATTCTAGCAGAGGCTAATGGTGGGATTGTCTTATCTTCACTAAACAAAGCTAACAGTGGCTTGTGTTCTGACACTGTGGTGAAGTGTCAACCATGCAAATATTGATGGAACTTCTTTACTCCAAATATGATAGCTATTCCCTCATTTTCAATTTGTGAGTAACCTTTCTCGGCTGCAGAAAGGGAACTGGATACATATTCTATCGGTCTTTCAGATCCATCCTCTATCTTCTGTGACAATATTGCTTCCACTCTGTAGGGAGATGCATCACAAGTGAGTATCAATTCTTTAGACGAGTCATAGTGCACTAGCAGACATGACGAGTGCAAAAGCTTCTTGCCTCTTATGAAGGCTTCCTCTAGCTGTGCCTTCCAGGACCATCTGTGGTTCTTCTTCAATAATAAATGTAAAGGGGGTAACACTGTAGATAGATTAGGCAAGGATTGACCGTAATCGTTTATCATGCCCAAAAAAGATTTGAGCTTGAATTGGTAGGAGAGGGCACTTCCTTGATTGCCCTGACTTTCTCCCCTAATGGATGCAACCCTTGGGCATCCACTCGATGACCCAAATACATGACTTCCTTTGCTTCAAAGTGCACTTTTTTTTAAATGAACACCCACCTCCAAAAATCTCTTCAGAACCTCTTCCAGGTTGGCCACATGTTCTGCCTCCATGGATCCTATGATCAGGACTTCGTCCAGGTACACAATAACTCGGGGAAGTCCTTGTAGTAAACTTTCCATGGTTCTTTGGAAAATCGCACAGGCAAAAGCCACATCGAAGGGTAGGTGTGTATATCGGTACAGGCCCACATGCGTGTTTATGGTGACATTACTTCTTGATGTGTTGTCCAGCTCTAGCTGTTGGTACACATGGCTCATGTCCAGTTTAATGTAGGATCTTCCTCCTGCAAGTTTAGTTTACAGATCTTCAATCCTTGGGATTGGGTATTTGTCTAATTTTGCAGCCTTGTTCACAGTTAATTTATAATCTCCGCAGATGCGAATGGTTTGGTCTGGTTTCATCACAGTGACTGTGGGTGTTGCCCATTCTGAAAATTGGGCTGGCTGTATTATCCCTAACTCCTCCAAACAACATAATTCCGCATCTACCCTTTCCTTTAGAGCATGAGGCATTGGTCTTGCCTTAAAAAAACCAGGGTGCTGCTTCAGAGTCCACATATATTTTAGCATGTAGACCTTTGATTTTCCCCAACCCATCTCGGAATACTCTGTCATACTTTTTTAACAACTCTGGAATTCCTCCTGTTCTGACCTGAAGAATTTCTGATCAATTTAGATTAATTTCTTTCAACCAATCACGGCCCAGAAGGCCGTGTTACAACAATTATTGGCAGCTGGGCCGTCTGTTGCCTGTAGGATACAGGTACAGAGGCGATGCCTTTCACCTGTATTGTTTCTCCTGTATACATTTTTAACTGAGCGGCAGTTTGCTCCAAACTCAATGGCTGCGTACCTTCTCTGTGGTGTTTAAAGATGTGTTCTCCCACCACTGGTCAATGCTCCTGTGTCAACCTCTGTAACCAGAGGCTTTCCATTTACTTGAAGGGTAACTGATTGGTTCAGTTTTCTTTGCCTTCAGATTGTGTAGGGAATAAATGTCAGTCTAAACAGCTTCTGGTTCATCTATATTGTGCACTTCATTTAACTTGACTTGCTGTCTGAATGGTTGTCTTGATCTAGCCCTGCATTGTTTAACAACATGCCCTTTTTTATGACAGTAGTGGCATTCTGTCTCTTTAAATCTGCAGGTTTCGGGTGCATGATTGCTGCCACAATGGTAACACTTTAACTTTTGGGTTACTGGTGAGATGCTTCCATCATTTCTTTTTGTCTTCCTAGCGGTAAGGACCGTGTCCCACTTCACGATAGCCTCCCTGGTCTTCGCGCCCTGCCCAGTGGCAGGTCCCCCACCTAACTGCAGAACGGTGCCATGTTGCATACTCTAAAACCTGCAAGTCCCTCTCAGCACACTCCATCGCCAGCGCTATCTCCATGGCGCGCTTCAGGTTTATCTCAACTTCTGCAAGCAAACGGCATTGAATGGCATCGTCGTTTAGGCCACAAACCAAACGACCCCTCAACACGTCGTTTAAAGTATCACCAATGTCACAGTGCTCTGTTAACTGTTTTAACTTCGCTGGGGGCCTTACTCGAGAGTTGAACTTGAATCTTTGCAAAATCACCGAAGGTTTAGGCTGAAAATGTCCCTTCACAAGGTCTACTAGCTCGATGAAGGACCTGGAATTTGATGCGTTTGGAGCCATCAAACTACGGATCAGGTTATACATTTTGCTCCTGCAGACACTTAGGAGAACTGCCTTTTGTTTCTCCTCTGCCGTTATTTCGCTGGCCACAAAGTTGCGCTCTATGACTCCAGTCCTCAATGGTTGAGTCGTTCGGATCAATTCTGCTGAAGACAGGCATTGCTGATGATTATACTTTTGCTTCCCTTAAAAATCAAAATACTCAGTCGTGAGGCAAGATACTGCGTCGGTGCTATTTATCCTTGTCACCAATTGAAATAAACTTGAAAGGCAGGGCAGGTTTCCTAAAAGAAACGGTAAACTTTATTTACAGAGCTCCTGATAGAGCCAGATGCTTGTACCGAGACCAAGGCTAGAAAACTTGGCCCCTAAGATTCCCCGTGCTCAGGCTGATTCATCTGTACAATCACATGATCCCCGTAACAGTAAAAAAAAAAGGTTTAGCTTACAATTACTACCCCATGGAGGGATTTGAAAACCAGGAGTCAATTTAGGTCAGCAAGCACAGGAGTGATGGGGAAACAGGATTTGGTGCGAGTTGAGATATGGACAACAGAGTTTTGGATGACCTCAGGTTTACAAAAGACAGAATGTGGGAGACCAGGCAGATGCACATTGAAATAGTCAAGTCTAGCGATACCAAAGGCATGCATGAAGGTTTCTGCAACAGATAAGCTGAGGCAGGGTGAAGTCAAGTGCAATTACAGAGGCAATCTTCATGATGGCATGATTATGAGGTCAGAAGCTTATCTTGGGATCAAACCTGACACCAAGGTTGTGAACCGATTAGCTTAATCTTAAACTTCTGCCAGAGAAAGGGATGAAGTCAGTAGCTAGGGAATGGGGTTTCCAATGGGGGCCAAAAACAATGGCTTCAGCCTTCCCAATATTTAACTGGAAGAAATTTCTGCTCATCTAGTACTGGATGTTGAATAAGCAATCTGATAATTTAGCAACAGTGGAGGAATTGAGAGAGGCGGTAGTGAGATTGAGCTAGATGTCATTATCGTAAACTTGAAAACGAACTTTGGATGATGTCGATGAAGGGCGACATGTAGATAAGAAATAGGTGGGGGCAAGGATCGATCCTTGAAGGACACCAGAGGTAACAATGCAGCAGTGGGAAGGAAAGCCATTGCAAGTGATTCACAGGCTATGATTATATAGATAAGAGTAGAACCAGGCGATAGCAGTCACGCTCAGCTGGACGACAATGGAGGAGTTTGGTGTGGTCAACACGTGGCAAACAGCAGAGGTAAATGATTAGTCTTACAAGTTCAGGTCCGCAATAGATGCTTTCCTGACTTCAGTGACCTCAGTCACTTCCATAAGTGGTTTGAGCATCCCATTTTATAGGTTGACTCACCTGTACAATAGCAGGAAACAGATGTCACAATGGAATGCTCCTGGGACCTGCACTGGATGTCGGAGTCTTTTTGCATAAGCCTTTCTTCAATCCATTTTTTAATTCATTTTTGGATGTGAGTGTCACTGGCAAGGCCAACATTTATTGCCCATCACCAATTGCCCTTAAGCAGGTGGTGGTGAGTCACCTACAATTGAGTGGCTTGCTAAGCCACTTGAGTCAATGACATTGCTGTGGATCTGGAGCCACAGGTGGACAGTGGATTTCCTCTCTGAAGGACATTAGTGAATCACATGGGTTTTTAACCATTGATGATTATTAATGAGACTGGCATTTGTTTTATTCTAGATGTATTGATTGGTTGAACTAGGATGCTACCATCCCTCTAAATGGTGATCAAGTTAAACCAGATGAGGCCAGGCTTAATTTGAATTATTAAACTGTTTTATTCTTGTGCTACAATAAATGTATGGATAAGAGTTACGATCTAATTCCCTTGGGTCACTTGGTAGGATTTACCTACAAGTAATGATTAAATAAGGGAAACGCCACTCCACTTTGGTTTATGTAGAGTGACAGCACTGCATTTTGGCTTTTTTGAACTTGGATTTTCTGGGACCTGCTACCTCAGCTGTCGCTTCTGTTGTAAAAGCTAGACAACTCTTTATATCTCTGACATTCAACAGATTCCAAAATGGCTCCGGGTTTGGGAGTGAGATGTTCATCAATTATAGAGATAAATTGCTAAATTCCTTGTTGTTTACAGTTCAAGTGGAAATACCATCAAGGCTACTTCCCATTTTAAATGAAAAATTTAAAACCATTTTCTTTTCAAATTCTTTCTGTGGAAAATGGTCAAAAAACCCTGAAACTTGACACCAGCTACTCTGTCTGCTAGTGGGATAAATATTGGTCAGGACATCAAGAGAACCTCATGCTTCTTTTATAAATATTGCCTTGGGATCTTTTGCATCAGTCTGAACAGGTAAGTGTATTGTGCTGTTGCAGAAATTAAGGAGAATCCGACTGAGGTCTGCAACCCATCATCTCATCCACGGGCGGCATGAGGTTTCCTGAAGGTTTTATTAAATAAATAAATAAATTTTGCACTGTCACATGAGGGGACATGTCTAAATAATTTTTAACTTTATAATTTATGAACTTTTATCATGCACTTAATCTCCCTGAGGCAGCTCTGTGCCTCGGAGATTTCTGCACTCTTTTGCACGCATGCATGAAAGAGCACAGGCCCCGACACTCTCTCCTTCCCCCGCTCGCACAGGTAGCGCTCTACCGGCCATGCGTCATGCTGGGTGGGCCTTAATTGGCCCGCCCACATAAAATGGCGGCATGCAGCTGATCGTGGGCAGCAATTGGCTCCGCGACCGCCCCCGACCAGCCTGTCCGACATTCAGAAAATTCTCCCCAATTGGTTCCAGAGGCATACAGACAAAAATTTAGAAATGTGAGAAAACAGTTTGGACAGACTTATTTTGAGCTTGAAAGAGTCAAACAAAGTAATTTTGACAGGTGGATAAGGGCACTAAAAATACAAGGAACCTATGACGCCCTTAGAGAAGTAATTCTTCTGGAAAAATTTAAAGATTCACTTCGTTCAATAGTAAGAACCCATGTGGAGGAACAAAGGGTTAAAACAGCTAGGCAGGCAGCAGAGATAGCAGGTGATTATGAACTGGTCCTTTTAAATCTGAGAAGGATAGAAAATGGGAAGGTGAGAGGAAGGTGGTAGTCAAGGAAAAACAGGGATTCTAAGGAGATTTCACCTCTGACTAGGAAGGAGGGTGCTGAGAGTGGAAGAGATGTAAGGAAGCTTAAATGTTTTCATTGTAATAAGATTGGCCATACAAAGTCAATGTGCTGGGGGTTACATGGGAGACCTTTTGGATTAGTAGAGATTACAAAAGATACTATAAAGTCAGGGGCTTTAGAACAAGACAAACCAGAAGGATTTGTTCAAGCAGAAAAGCAAGAGCAAGTATTAGCCGAAGGTATGAAAATGAGTTCCCAGCCTATTCATAGGAATGCTGAAAGGCAGGTTGCAGATATGTTTAAAGATTTCATCTATGAGGGAAAAGTCTTTTCGTGTGTACAAGGTGGAGTTGGCAAAGATATACAAATTTCAAGGGACACAGGGCTGAGTCAATCCTAAATGTTATGGGATAGTGATATTTGTTGTTCAGAGGGAATTTTGCAGGAAAAGGTTTTGATATGGGGAATTCATGGAGAATCAAAAAGTATTCCATTGTGGAAGGTAAATTTAAAAGTAAGTGGGAAACAGGTGGGGTGATTGTTGGAGTAGTGGAAAATTGTAGGGGTTCAATTTATTTTAGGTAATGATATAACTGGGTCATAGATGTGGATGATGCCTACAGTAGTTGAGCAGCCCGTGAAGGTGCATTCAACAGAGGCATTGCAGAAAGAGCATCCTGGGTTGTTTCCAGATTGTGTAGCAACAAGATCACAGACTCATAGGTTGAAACAGGAAGAGGAGGAAATTAAAAGGCAGGGAAAAAGTGTTGAAGCTCAATTAGCTGATACTATCTTTGATAAGATTGTTCAGGAGGAGAGAATGGAGGAGAAGTTAGTGAGTAAGAATTCAGAAAACATACTCTTGGACTATATATCAAAGTTCAGGGAAAGATTGAACATAGAATGTGAATTATCTGAACAGCATTTAAAAATATCACAGCAGGTGATGAAGACAGAAGCAGATAGAAAGGCAAATGCTCAAGGCTTTGTAACAGGGGAAAAAGTGTTTGTTTTGTTTTTAGTATCGGGTGAACCATTAAAAGCCAGGTTCAGTGGGCCTTACCAAATTGAAAAGAAATTAAGTGAAATGAATTATTTAGTAAGAACTCCAGATAGAAGAAAAACCCAGAGGGTATGTCATATAAATATGTTCAAAAAATACTTCGATAGGGAGGATACCCAAAAAGAAGTAGTATAAGTAGTGATGAATCAGGAAAAGGAAGTAGAGATAGAAGATTCTGGAATTGACTTTCCTCGAATTCAATTGGTCAATGAGGAAGAGCTTAAGAATTTGAATGAAATACGGAGTTACCTTCCAGATAAGAATCGAAGTGACTTGAGAGAGATATTGCAGTCACATAGAACTATTGGTGGGGATAAATTGGGGAAAACAAAAGTAGATGATGTAGATGTGGAAAATTCTGTTCCAATCAAACAACATCCTTATCGGTTGAATCCACTAAAATTATCACAAGTGCAAAAAGAAATTGAATTTATGTTCAAGAATGATATTATTGAGTTGAGTTGCGGCAATTGGAGTTCACCTATTGTGATGGTACTGAAGCCGAATGAAACACAAAGATTTGCGTATGGATTATCGAAAAGTGAATTCAGTGTTGAGAACAGTTTCATATCCTATTCCACATTTGGAAGACTGCATTGAGAAAGTGGGACAAACAAAGTTCATTACAAAGACTAACTTGCTGAAAGGATATTGGCAAGTACCTCTATCGGAAAAGACGAAAGAGGTTTCAGATTTTTTAACACCAGATGGGATCTATCAGATCAAAGTCATGCTGTTTAATGTGAAAAATGCACCAGCAACCTTCCAGAGACTAACGACTAAGGTTTATTGCTGGACTGAGTCACTGTACTATGTACATTGATGATCTAGTGGCATTCAGTCAAACATGGAAGAAACACTTGCTGCATATGGGAGAACTATTCGATCATCTACAAGAAGCCAAGTTGGTGGTGAACTTGGCTAAGAGTGAATTTACAAAAGCATAGGTCACATATTTAGGCCATACTGTTGGACATGGTAAGATAGCCCCACGAGATGTAAAAACAAAGGCAACTGACGAGTTCCCAGTGTCTTCGATGCAAAGGGAAGTTTTACGATTTCTGGGCGTGAGTGGTTTTTACAGGAAGTTCGTGCCAAATTTTAGCAGCGTGGTTGCTCCATTAACTGAACTCTTAGAAAAGAACAAAAAGTTCAACTGGACATCAGTGCAGAAATGCATTCAAAAATCTGAACTGTGTTGACAACAGTGCCAGTTTTAGCGACACCAAATTATGTCAAGCAGTTTAAATTGGCTGTTGATGCAAGTGATATGGGTATTGGTGCTGTGTTGTTGCAGAAAGATGACACAGATATTGAAAAGCCTGTGGGATATTTCTCAAAGTTAAGTATTCATCAACAAAAATACTCCATCGTTGAGAAGGAAGCACTGAGTTTGGTACTGGCATAGCAACATTTTGAAACTTATGTTGCCAACAATTCATCAGAAACAATTGTTTACACTGAGCATAGCCCGTTAAAATTTTTGGAAAGGTTTCCAAATCGGAATGCGAGGCTGTTTGGATGGAGTCTATTGTTACAACCATATAACTTACAAATTATAAATGTGGCTGGATGTGAAAACCTAATTATAGATGCATTTATCAAGGATTTAATGTGTAAAGAAGATTGGACGTGAAACCTGGGGAAAAGGGCTGAAATGGACTCTATTTTTACTGAAACCTTGGATATATTATCATGTTAATGCATGTATCTTATAATGTAATAGTATAGTGTATGGAGATAAATAGTAATTAATAGGAAAGAGGTTAAGAAAATGAAACTATCTTTTGGAACTATGAATTCATTTTCTAAACAAAGTGGGGAGGTGTCAAGAAAACAAGAAATTGTAATTATTTTTCTTCTGCTAATAACCCAGGCATATTTCCTTATGCACTGGAATTCAGGTTGTAATTGGATTGAGAGTGATGGCAAGGGTCTAAAGCTAACAGTAAGAAGTTGTTTTGATATGTTAATGAACCAAGAGGAACTTCAATCAGAGTTTTACAGAAAGCAATAACAGGAATGTTTTTGAACTGAGTTGTTATAGTTCAAGGGAGGATGGGTATATGCAGGTTATAAAAGGCATAAGTAAAGTAAAGATAGAGTAAGTTTGTTTTTACCTAAGAGCTAAAGTACAGAATAGTCTAATCAAGCCTGGAAGAATGCATTTCTAAAGAGACTGGTTGAAACAATAGAGAGATCAAAGGGAAGAAATGCATTTAAGGAAATACTGAAGCCTATGTGAGGGGGTAGCTGCTTAAATCTTCCAGAGGACAGCAGGGTAGCTGGTCAGAACTCCAAGAAGACAGTGTGAACAAGGCCAGACCTGAAGACCCAGTTGCTGTCAGTCTCAGAGGACGCCCCGTGGAAAAAATGCACTGTGTGGCAAAAGTCACTGGAATTCTATAGATTTTTAAATCTACAAGGATAGTTGCTGAATAGAAAGGGGGAAGGGTAGCCTTGAGGGTAGTTAAGATAAGATTTGTGGAACTGTTTTAAAGTACTGTTTACTGTGTGAAGCTATTTGTGTGTTTAAGTGTAATTGTGTTTTATTTGTTTTTTCTTTATTATTTTAATAAGTGTTTACTATAAAATCATCACAAGTAGTCAGGGACATAATTTCCTGAGTTCAGAACAGCTCCTCATACTATACAAATTGCAAAAACTGTTTTGGCAGCTGTTTCAATGTTCCCTCTGGGATTTGAGCAGCTTGGCATTTACCATCTGCCATGCCATAACACTCACCCAGTCCCCATCAATGCCAACTCATGCCACCTCATACGCCCAATTGCCTCTCATACCCTCCATGCCAACCTATGCCCCTCTCCCCAATCCCATGGCCTTCCATAGCCCCTATGTCAAATTAGCGCCAACTCATGTCAACCATGGTGCCTGACCCACCACCCTTTGCCCTTATAAACTCCATGCCAACTTGCCCAGTATCCACAATGGACAGGTCACAGGGGCCATGCTGAGATGAAATAAAATAAAGTTCTAAGTATCTATCACAGGCTTCACTATATTAAAAGACACTATCATTGTTAGAAGTCCATTCAATACTTTTAAATCCCTTCAAGTACTTGATATCTTATAAAAACAAACATTTGTATTCATAGTCCCACATCAGAGACAGCTAATCTCCTTATGGCCACTTAGAGCTGTCGATCAAACTGAACTTACAGGCCCCTCTGTGATAATGATAGGTTGCGGAAACAGTCAAGCAGCACTAATCCCATAATGACTGTCCACAGACTTATGTTAACAGCTAGTGCCAGCTCTGAATTTTCAACTGCAGACCTTTTTTTTTTCAAAAATTTAAAGAGTAAGGGATTTAAATGACTTCACAACTTGACAGTTCCATAGGCCTTTTCCACCTTTTATGCACATTCATGCCTACTCTTAATCCCAAAGGGATACCTGTCCTCTCCAAGGGGGTAATTGACCTCTTCAAAGAACTCTGGGAGACCTTTTCTTCAAATGTGTAAATCTCATGAGTCATGTTTCAGAAAGCTGGCTGATGAAAATTGCTTCTGTTTGAAGGCAGCTGCACTATCAAATCTGCAGCTGTCTTCATGAACCATGGAAGTGTGAAACACGTCCTGTCCCCATTTCCACCCACCACCCCTGGTGTTGGCTACATGGGTGGGACTTTTGGAATCAGGTCTCCTGACCCATTTTGGCTGAGGTGTGGAGACTTCCGGCTTGCCGAAAATTCAGAACATTATACCAGGAAAACCTGTTGAGCAGATTTTTTTTTTCTGGCTTGCGTTTCGCTGGGAGAGGTGGGAAGTAAACAAGTTTCACAGACAGCCTCAGTGTCTGCCTTGAGCATGCCCAAATTTGTTTTTTAGCACACTGGTCTGCATCAAATCTCTACATTGATATTGATATGGATGTCACATTTGAGGTTAGATGTGCACTATCAACCACACTGCCAGATTTTGAGAGACAGTCACAACATGCATGCCCGTAGGCCCAGGGAATAAGATAAATTTGTCACAAAATAGTTAAATTTAAAAATGCACAACTTTTTGTATATTTAGTGTGCACTTTAATAATTAAAAACAGAAAGTTACTATCCTGCTGTTTTGTTTTATTTTGGTGCCCCGCCCAAAACAACTGAACTCCACACTCAACAACTGAAGATTATACACCCACCCCTGCTCCACAACTGTCATCCC
This sequence comes from Cetorhinus maximus, assembly GCF_964194155.1. NCBI lineage: Eukaryota > Metazoa > Chordata > Chondrichthyes > Lamniformes > Cetorhinidae > Cetorhinus > Cetorhinus maximus. Next base: position 99,872,366 of record NC_135879.1, on the reverse strand, counting down.
CCCCCAAATTTCACATTGGCATCACACCAAATCTGAGGCATTAAAATGGGGTCACACTGGGAAAAAGTTTGAGAAGCACTGGTCCAAATAGAGTAGATAGGGAGAAACTGTTTCCCAGTTCCTGGGATTCAACTGTGGCTTTGAAAAGGGAATTGGATTTTTGGGATAGTTTCTTAGAACAGCGGATTCTGGAGCCACCCAGAGAGCAAGGTAATACTAGACTTTGTATTGTGCAGCGAGATAGGATTAATTAATGAACTCATAGTGAAAATACCTGTAGGTAGCAGTGATCACAATATAATTGAATTTTACATTCAGTTTGGGGGAGAGAAGAGTGGATCTAAGACTAGTATTTTAAACTTAAATAATGGCAATGAGGGCATGAAAACACATCTAGCTAAAGTGAACTGGCAATTTAGGTGAAGGGAGAGGTCAATAAAGCTGCAGTGGCAGAGATTAAAGGGATATTTTAGAATACACAGAATAGATACATTCCAACAAGAAAGAAAAATTTCAAGAGGAGGACCTACCGTCCATGATTAACTAAAAAAGTTAAAGACAATATCAAACTAAAGAAAAAGGTTATCATTGCACAAAGATTGGTGGCAAGTCAGAAGATTGGACAGAATATAAAAAACAGCAAAGAATGACAAAAAATTAATAAGGAAGGAAAAATTAGAGTACGAGAGAAAGCTAGCTAGAAATATAAAGACAGTAAGAGTTTCCATAGATATTCAAAAAAGAAATGAGTTAATAAAGTTGATGCTTTAGAAAGTGAGTCTGGGGAATTAATAATGGAAAATAATGAGATGGCAGATGAATTGAACAGGTATTTTGCATCAGTCTTCACTCAGGATACAAGTAACATTCCAGAAATAACTGTAAATCAGAAAGCGGAAGGGAGGGAGGAAATTGGGAAAATTACAATAATTAGAGGACTGGTATTGAACAAATTGTTGGAGCTACGGGCTGACAAGTCCCCAGGTCCTGATGGGCTTCATCCTAGGGTCTTAAATGAAGTGGAGAGTTGAGATAGTTGATGTGTTGGTTTTAATTTTCCAAAATTCCCTAGATTCAGGAAAGGTTCCATTAGACTGGAAAATAGCAAATGTAACTCCATTATTCAAAAAGGGAGGGAGACAGAAAGCAGGAAACTACAGGCCAGTTAGCTTAACACTTTCATAGGTAAAATATTAGAAGCCATTATTAAAGGCGCTGTAGCAGGGCACCTGGAAAAATTCAAGGTAATCAGACAGAGCCAACATGGTTTTGTGAAAGGGAAATCATGTTTAACCAATTTTGTGGAGTTCTTTGAAAAAGTAATATGTGCCGAGCATGTACTGTACTTGGATTTCCAGAAAACATTTGATAAGGTGCCAAACCAAAGGTTTTTGTGGAAAATAAAAGTTCAGGGTGTGGGGTAACATATTGGCATGGATAGAAGATTGGCTAGCTAACAGGAAGCAGAGAGTGAGCATAAATGGGTCATTTTCTGGTTAGCAAGATCTAACGAGCAGTGTGCCACAGGGATCAATGCTGGGGCCTCAACTTTTTACAATTTATATAAATGACTTGGATGAAGGGGCCAAATGTATAGTTGCTAAATTTTCTGATGACACAAAGATAGGTAGGAAAGTAAGCTGTGAAGAGGGTAGGTAAGGAATATAGATAGGTTAAGTGAGTGGGCAAAGATCTGGCAAATGAAGTATAATGTGGGAAAATATGAAATTGTTCATTTTGGGAGGAAGAATAAAAAGAAGCATAATATCTAAATGGTGAGAGATTGCAAAGCTCTGAGATGCAGAGGGATCTAGGTGTCCAAGTGCATGAATCACAAAAGGTTAGTATGCAAGTACATCAAGTAATTAGAAAAGCTAATAGAATGTTATGGTTTATTGCAAGGGGAGTTAATTACAAAAGTAGAAAGGTTATGTTTCAGTTATACAGGGCATTGGTGAGATGACATCTGGAGTACTGTGTACAGTACCGGTCTTCTTATTTAAAGAAGGATGTAATTGTGTTGGAAGCAGTTCAGGGTGGGTTGCCTTATGAGAAAGGGTTAGATAGGCTAGGCTTGTATTCTGCTGGAGTTTAGAAGAGTAAGAGGCGGCTTGATTGAAACATATAAGATCCTGAGGGGTCTTGATAGTGTTGAAGTGGAAAGGATGTTTCCTCTTGTGGGGGAATCTAAAACTAGGGACCATCTATTTAAGACAGAGATGAGGAGAATTTTTTTCACTCAGAGGATTGTGAGTCTTTGGAACTCTCTTCCTCAAAAGGCGTGGAAGCAGAGTCTTTGAATATTTTAAGGCAGAGGTAGATTGATAAGCAAGGGGGTGAAAGGTTATTGGGGGTAGGTGGGAATGTGGGGTTGAGGTTACATTCAGATCAGCCATGATCTTATTGGATGGTGGAACAGGCTCAAGGGGCTGAGTGGCCTACTCCTGCTCCTAATTTGTATGGTTGTATAAACACAAAAGAGAGAAAAATTGCAGGGCTATGGAGAAAGGGCTGGGTAGTGGGACTAGCTGAGTTATTCCCGCAGAGAGCCGGCATGAATATGACAGACCAAATGGCCTCCTTCTGTGTTGTAACCATTCTATGATTATGAAGAGAATTTGCAAAGGAGAATTACAAATAATGAATAGAAACTAATTTTAGATATGATGATTCTTAAATTACGAATAAATGCAAGCTATTTTAGCGTGTAAAACTTTGACTTCTGAGGTGAGTATTCTGTCTGCTGAACACATTGGGTAATTTGATATAGGATCCAGTATGCTGTTTAACTGTTAGGTCAGAGTCATCTATTCTCTCCAAATGCCTAACATTTATCAAACTTTGTTTTTACCCCCAATTTCACCTTATTTGCACTGATTCAAGCAGCTGTTCACACTTAGTTAATCCACTAAATCAGCTTTAAGTAGTTTCAATCACCTGTTTGCAGCTTGTCAAAGTCAATTACCTAAGCGATGAGAATCTGGATGCAACTTCTAACAATTAGAAGAGCATTTTCCATGACCAATGGGCATTGGAGTACACTGTAGACATAGAAGATATGATTTAATTTATTGGTTACCTTTCTTTTTCATTTATATTTTGATTTTTATTGTTTTATAGCCCTTTGGGGAAAAAAGGGAGTCACCGTTAAATTACATTTATTTGACCCAGTGTCAACCTGATTGACCAATCAGAAAAGTGGGGTGAAGCAGTTGCTTAGTGACGTTAGTTAAATATGTTGATTGATTACTTTTTTGTTTTATGATCCACCACATGTTGCGGTAATATCATTAACACCAACATGCCTGATATATGCAATGGGAGCTGAATAGAAAACCATGGCAGCAAAAGTCCCTCAAAAGGCAATGATCTAAGAGAGCATATAATCTATTATAGAGGTGTTAGTTAAGGATAAATATTGGCCTGGAGATCAGGTGAATCTGTCTGTTCCCCTTTGAATAGGGTTGGGTTTCTTTAGTCAGCAGACAGAGAATCATACGCTGGATTTGAGGGGTGCCATGGTTCCCCCACACCCAACCCCCCCAACCAACTAAAACATTGAGGGGAGCATGCCCACAATCCCAACAGCAGCCCTGCAGCAATTTAACAGCAGAAGAAATATTAATGCTTTAAGGTGAGACTTCCACCCCATCTTGAGAACAAATACTGCCTTAAGAGTTACTAGCCAGTCGGATGGCCGGCAGCGCCACAGGGAGCAGTGGCCACTGCTGGGACTACAGGCAGTCCCACCACGCTGAGGAGCCCAATTAAGTCAAGGGTCTCAGCGAGGGCCTGCTAACCTAGCCTCAGTGAAGGGGGTGAGGGGGTGGCGACCGGGTTCAAGAGGCTGGAGAGGGGCAGAGTTAAAGGGGGTAGATGATCTTCATGGCATAGGCCTCGCCTGCCGTGGGTAAAATGCCAGTGGCGGCAGGATGAGCCCCTTAAGTGACCATTAATTGGACACTTAAGGGCCTCCAAAGGCCCAGGGGCAGACAGATAACTAGCCTGGTGCCTCCTGACCCTTGTTAAATTTCAGATAGGTTGAGTGGGTGGCGGGAAGGCCACTCACTATATTTTATGTGCCCCCGACCCCAGCCTTCAAACCTGCCAGCAGGGTAGCGTAAAATCCAGTCAATAGAACACAGAACAGTTACAGTGCTGAAGGATGTCATTTGGGTTGTGTTGTCTGTGCTGGCTTTACAAGAGCAATTCATCTAATGTCATTTCCCACCTTTTCCCTATAGATCTGCATATTCTTCCTCTTCCGATGATGATCCAGTTCTTTTTTGACAGTAACGGTTGAATCTGCATGCAGCACACTCTCAGGCAGTGCACTCCAGATCCTAACCACTCACTGCATGGAAAGGTTTTTCCTCATGTCATTATTGCTCCTTTTCCAAATTACCTTAAATCTGTGCCCTCTGATTCTCGATCCTTCCACCAATTGGTACAGGTTCTCCGTATCTACTTTTTCCAGACCCCTCATGATTTTAAATACTTCTATCAAGTATCTCTTCTCCAAGTAGAATAGTCCCAACTTCTCCAATCTATCCACATTCCTCATCCCTGGAACCATTCTCGTGGATCTTTTCACCACCCCTTCTTGACTCTAACGCCTTCACATCCTTCCTAAAGTGTGGTGTGCAGAATTAGACACAATACTCCAGCTGAGGTCAAACCAGTGTTTTATACAGGGTTATCACAACTTCCTTGCTTTTGTACTCTGTGCCCCTATTGATAAAGCCCAGGTTCCCATATGCTTTTTGATCACTTTCTTGACCTCATCTGCAACCTTCAGTAATTTGTGCGCATATACCTCCAGGTCCTTCTGGCCTTGCACCCCCTTTAGAATTGTACCATCCATTTTATATTGCCTCTCCTCATTCTTCCTACCACAATTAATCACTTCAAAAACAGGGCTTTTATTTAACAGCTCATTCGAAAATCATTGAGAGGAATTTTCCCAGGCCATTGGAGGTAGATTGAGAGAGTAATGTGGGTTTGGGATCCCGATGTGATCCTGTCTCCCTGCTGGTTTTCCCCAGAGTGAGATTGAAGGAGAGTGGGGAACCATCTTGGATCTGTCAGGTAAGTAATTAATAAGTGGTTGAATTTAAGAAGCTAATTATTAGCTGCTTTAACACTGAACCTTGGATTTTCCAGCTGTGGAACATATTTCTTGAACTGTCAGCAACTCACCAGGGCCACCAAGGCGAGTGCACAGTGGGCAGTGTTTCTCCAGTGAAACTGACAAACTGGAAAGGCTTTGATCAGTTACACTAGAGAGAGGGATGAATGGGGCTGCAAGGCGTGTTGACCTGAGGAGTGCTGAGCAGGAGGATGCTGGGAACATTAGAAAGTGGGGATAGAGATAGATTGTTACAATACTCATCTTTTCTGCCCTGGATCTTCTTTGCACTGTCTCTTGCTGCTGGCTTCCTCGTCCACTTCCAGCCACATTTGTTTGGAGTGTTTGCCCTGTTCCTTCTATCCTTGGGAGAGCTCAACTCACAGCAGCCCCTCAGCTCCCTCAACTGGACCTCCAGGTAAGAGTGAGGACAGACTTCCTAGGTCTCCTCAATCTCAATTCCTTTGGTTGCTGCAAATTGAAAAATACCAGCGCTGCTCAGCTTTTCTCAAATCCACTGTGGTCCCTTCTTTTGACAGAATGCCCACACTGCCTTTCTGGTCAGGGGAGCCAGAGGTGGGATTTTAAATTGGTATGCTTTTGTAAAGAGTGTCCACAAAACCCACACATGGAGGAGTTGAGTTCCAAACCCAAAAATGCTCCCACCATTGCACCAGGGACTGAAGTGGTAAGATTCCGCCCATCTCCTCTGACAGTATTCACTCTGTACTATACTGAAGTGTTAACCTTAATTAAATATTCAAATCTCTGGAGTGGGACTTGTACCCACAATCTTCCGACTCCAAGGACAGAGTGCTATTAGTAAGCTGAGGCAGATGCTGCATTTGAAGATGGAAGAGGAACCAACCAAAAAATCCCCTAGATTGCTGCTGGAGATGGTGTAGTGGTATTGTTGCTGGGCTAGTAATCCAGAGACCCAGGGTAATACTCTGGGGACCTGGGTTCGAATCCTGCCACAGCAGATGGTGGAATTTTAATTCAATAAAAATCTGGAATTAAAAGTCAAATGAAACTATTGTCGATTGTTGTAAAAACCCAACTGGTTCATTAACGCCTTTTGGGGAAGGAAATCTGCTGCTCTTACCTGGTCTAGCCTACATGTGACTCCAGACCCAGAGCAATGTGGTTGACTCTTAAATGGGCTCTGAAATGGCCTAGCAAGCCACTCAGTTGTATCAAACTGCTACAAAGCCTCAAAAAAGGAATGAAACCAGACAGACCACCCGGCATCGACCTAGGCACCGGAAACGACAACAGCAAACTCAGTCCTGTCAACCCTGCAAGTCCTCCTTACTAACATCTGGGGGCTAGTGCCAAAATTGGGAGAGCTGTCTCATAGACTAGTCAAGCAACAGCCTGACATATTCATCCTCATGGAATCATTTCTTACAGATAATGTCACAGACTCCACAATCATCATCCCTGAGTATGTCCTGTCCCATTGGCAAGACAGACCCAGCAGCGGCGGCGGCACAGTGGCATACAGTCAGGAGGGAGTTGCCCTGGCAGTCCTCAACATTGACATCGGACCCCATGAAGTCTCATGGCATCAGGCGAGGAAATCTCCTGCTGATTACCACGTACCGCCCTCCGTCAGCTGATGAATCAGTGTTCCTCCGTGTGATGAATCAGTGCTCCATCAGTGCACACCACCTGGAGGAAGCACAAAGGGTGGCAAGGGTGCAGAATGTACTCTGGGTGGGGGACTTCAATGTCCATCACCAAGAGTGCCTTGTTAGCACCACTAATGACTGAGCTGGCTGAGTGCTAAATGACATAGCTGCTGGACTGGGTCTGCGACAGATGGTGAGGGAACCAACAAGAGGCAAAAACATACTTGACCTCATCCTCACCAACCTGCCTGCGGCAGATGCATCTGTCCATAACAGTATCGGTAGGCGTGACCACCACACAGTCATTGTGGAGATGAAGTCCCGCCTTCACATCGAGGATACCCTCCATCATGTTGTGTGGCACTACCACCGTGGGATAGTGCTAAGTGGGATAGATTTCAAACAGATCTAGCAACTCAAGACTGGGCATACATGAGGTGCTGTGGGCCATCAGCAACAGTAGAATTGTACTCAAACACAATCTGTAACCTCGTGGCCCGGCATATCCCCCACTCTATCATTACCATCAAGCCAAGGGATCAACCTGGTTCAATGAAGAGTGCAGGAGGGCATGCCAGAAGCAGCACCAGGGAAACTTAAAAATGAGGTGTCAACCTGGTGAAGCTATAACACATGACTACTTGCGTGTTAAACAGCATAAGCAGCATAAGCAGCAAGTGATAGACAGAGCTAAGCGATCCCACAGCCAATGGATCAGATCTAAGCTCTGCAGTCCTGCTACATCCAGTTGTGAATGGTGGTGGACAATTAAACAATTCACTGGAGGAGGAGTCTCCACAAAAATCCCCACCCTCAATTTTGGAGGAGCACATCAATGCAAAAGATAAGGCTGAAGCATTTGCTACAATCTTCAGCCAGAAGTGCCGAGTGGCTGATCCATCTTGGCCTCCGCGAGAGGTCCCCAGCATCACAGATGTCAGTCTTCAGCCAATTCAATTCACTCCACGTAATATCAAGAAACAGCTGAAGACACTGGATACTGCAAAGGCAATGGGCCCCGACTATATTCAGGCAATAGTACTGAAGACTTGTGCTCCAGAACTTGCCACTCCCCTAGCCAAGCTGTTCCAGTACAGCTACAACACTGGCATCTACCTGGCTCTGTGGAAAATTGCCCAGCTATGTCCTGTACACAAAAGGCAGGACAAATCTAACCCAGCCAATTACCGCCCCATTGGTCTGCTCCCCATCATTAGTAAAGTCATGGAAGGGGTCATCAACAGTGCTATCAAATGGCACTAGCTTTGCAATAACCTGCTCACTGATGCCCAGTTTGGGTTCTGCCAGGGCTACTCAGCTCCTGACCTCATTACAGCCTTGGTTCAAACATGGGCAAAAGAGTTGAACTCTCAAGTTGAGGTGAGAGTGACTGCCCTTGACGTCAAGGCCGATTTGACCAAGTTTGGTATCAAGGAGCCCTAGCAAAACTGGAGTCATTGGGAATCAGGGGGAAAACTCTCCACTGGTTGGAGTCACACCTAGCACAAAGGAAGATGATTGTGATTGTTGGAGGTCAATCATTTCAGTCCCAGGACATCACTGCAGGAGTTCCTCAGGGTAGTGTCCTAGGCCCAAAACCAGCTTCAGCTGCTTCGTCACTGGCCTTCCTTCCATCATAAAGTCAGAAGTGGAGATGTTCGCTGATCATTGCACAATGTTCAGCACTATTCACAACTCCTCAAATGTTGAAACGGTCCATATCCAAATGTAGCAAGATCTGGACAATATTCATGCTTGGGCTGACAAGTGGCAAGTAACATTTGCGCCACACAAGTGCGAGGTAATGAACATTTCCAACAAGAGAGAATCTAACCATCGCCCCTTAAAATTCAATGTCATTACCATCACCGAATCCCCCACTAATGACATCCTGGGGGTTATCATTGACCAGAAACTGAGCTGGACCAGCCATATAAATACTGTGGCTACAAGAGCAGGTGAAAGGCTTGGAATCGTGTGATGAGTAACTCACCTCCTGACTCCCCAAAGCCTGTCCACCATCTATAAGGCATGAGTCAGGAGTGTGATGGAATACTCCCCACTTACCTCGATGAGTACAGCTCCTACAACACTCAAGAAGCTTGATACCGTCCAGGACAAAGCAGCCCAGTTGATTGGCACCACATCCACAAACATTCACTCCCTCCACCACCAACGCACAGTAGCGGCAGTGTGTACCATCTACAAGATGCACTGCAGGAATTCACCAAGGCTCCTTTAACAGTACTTTCCAAACCCATGACCACTACCACCTAGAAGGACAAGGGCAGCAGATAGATGGGAACACCACCACCTGGAAGTTCCCTTCCAAATCAGTCACCATCCTGACTTGGAAATATATCACCATTCCTTCACTGTTGCTGGGTCAAAAACCTGGAATTCCCTTCCTAACAGCACTGTGAGTGTACCTACACCACATGGACTGCAGCGGTTCAAGAAGGCAGCTCACCACCACCTTCTGAAGGGCAAATAGGGATGGTAATAAATGCTGGCCCTGCCATGAATGAATAAAAAAAAGATTCACCTTACCCTCTTCACAGTCACTATCCACTGCTTCCTGCGTAAAGGGCAGAAATCCTCCTTTCAAATTTCCTTACTATAACAATATCGCACAATCAAAACAAATAAGAGAATCCTCCCACTCCTACATCTGCAAATACACATTCAGAGTTGTTTTCCCATTTCATTTACAGTAAAAAGTAATCACATTCATTTTTTTAAAAGTTGTGTTTTGGTTACCCATTATCACCATTGTGGATCCCCCTTTCCCATTTTTGCAGCCCGAAGACTTCTATAACTATATAGGTAGTAAAGGAGGAGTGTGGCTAATTTAGGGACTGAGAAGGGATTCACACATTGAGGCAGAGGGCATGGCACTAAATGAATACTTTGTGTCTGTCTTGATCAAAAATGAAGATACATCCAAAGTCATCATGGAAGAAGAGGTGGCTGAGACACTGGATGGGCTAAAAATTGATAAAGAGAAGTTTTTGGAAAGATTGTCTATACTAAATGCTGGCACATCATCAGGACCAGAGCATATGCATCTGAGGACACTGAGGGATGTAAGGCTGGAAATTGCGGAGGCACTGGCCATAACCTTCCAGTCTTGCTTAGAAACAGGAGTGGTGCCAGAGGACTGGAGAATTGCAAATGTTGCACACTTGTTAAAAAATGGTGTAAAGATAAATCCAGCAACCACAGGTTGGTTAGTTTAACCTCAGTGATGGTAAAGAAATGATAATCTGGGGCCACTTCAACCACAGTCACTTAACAAGCATTTATGGAAAGCCAATGTGAATTTATTAAAGGCAAATCGTGTTTTACTAACTTGATTAAGTTTTTGGATGAGGTAACAGAGAATGAGGGTAATGTAGTTGATGTAGTGTACATGGGCTTCCAAAAGGCTTTTGACAGTGTCACATAATAGGCTTGTAGCAAAGTTGAAACTCATGGAATTAAAGGGAAAGTGGCAGCATGGATACGAATTTGACTGAGCAATAGGAAACAGATTAGTGATGAACAGTTGTTTCACAGACTGCAGGAAGGTTACATAATTGGGGTTCCCCAGGGGTGAGTACGAGTACCACTGCTTTTCTTGATCTATATTAATGAGCTAGACTTGAGTGTGCAGGGTACCATTTCAAAATTTGCAGATGAAACAAAACTTGGAAGTTTTGTGAACTGTGAGGATGATAGTGATAGACTTCAAGAGGCTGGTGGAATAGGCAGACACATGGAAGATGAAATTTAATGGAGAGAAGTGTGAAGTGATACAGTTCAGTAGGGAGGAGGAAAAGAGGCAATGTAAAATGAAGGATATGATTCCAAAGACTGTACAGAATCAGGGAGTTCTGTGGGTATACGTGTATGAGTCATCGAAAGTGGTAGGGCAGGTTGAATACAGCATATGGGATCCTGGGCATTATAAATCGTGACAAAGAGTATACATGCAAGGAAAATATGATGAACTTTTATAAAACTCTGGTTCGGCCTCAAATAGAGCATTGGGCTGAATCTTCCGGCCCCCTAGGCGGTGGGCTTGGAGGCGGGAAGATAAGAGAGCCATGTGGGGACAACTCCCTGTCAGGAAACTTTCCCAGATGTGGCCTGGGAAACAGGATGGCTGCCCACTCCATAGAGGAGGGAAGCCAATTTATACATTTAAGGTCCCAATTAGGGGCTATTTAGAGCTCTCACTGGCATTTTAACAGCAGCGGAATGCCCCCCAGTGCATGGGCAGGGTGCCAACTTAACGGAGGTGGCATCCCTGCAGCAATCCCAGGGATTGTTGGAGCCAAAGGTGCCCTCGAGGTCCCCTACCTGTCCCACTTCTCCTGATGGGACTGCCAAAACTTGAGTACTGCCAACCCTCTGATTAGGCTGACAACATTGGGAGCCCGCCCACCATCCTTAATAAGATGGTGAGTGTTAAGGTGGCTAAATAGGAGGCCACTTCCTGGAATATGGTCTAGCCAGTCTTGCTGCTGGCACTTGTGGGCTTGGTACCACCATTTGGGCCTGATATCAGGGTCCTGAAGGCCCATAGGAAAATGCTGCCCACTCGGTCCAATTCTGGGAATCGCACTTTAGGAAGTTTGTGAAGGCTTTAGAGAGAATGCAGAAAAGATTTATGAGAACAGTTCCAAGGATGTGGGACTTCAGTTATGGGGATAGATTGCAGAAGCTGGGGTTGTTCTCCATAGAGAAGAGAAAGCTGAGAGGAGATTTGATAGAGGTGTTCAATATCATGAAGGGTCGAGACAGATATGGGAAACTGTTCCCTTTGGCAGAAGGGTCAAGAACCAGTGGACATTGATTTAAGGTGGTCAGCAAAAGAAAAAAATTTTAATGCATGAAAGATTTTTATGCAGCAAGTGGTTAGGAATTGGAATCCACTGCCTGAGACTGTGATGGAGGCAGATTCAATCGGGGTTTTCAAAATGGACTTGGATAAGCACATGAAGAGAGAAGATTTGCATGGCTATGAGGAAAGGGGTGGGTGAGGATGTGGGATCTCTTGCCGAGAGCCTGTATGGACACAACAGACCCAATGGCCTCCTTCTTTGCAATAACCCTTCAATGATTCTATGATTCTATTGGCCCTTCTAACGAGGTCAGTGAATTTCTTCCAACATCACTATACTATCTTAGCACACGTGGAAGTAGAAGAAGATCTCCAGAGGAGATAAGGTCAGTAACAGTCCTGGAAACAATCCTCTGGAGATCTTGCTTCCACAGCTTCCAACCTCATAGTCTCCCAACCTCGGACGGTCCGCTTCTACCTCCTACCCCAAATCCACAAACAGGACTGTCCCGGCAGACCCATCGTGTCAGCCTGTTCCTGCCCCACGGAACTCATTTCTCGCTATATTGACTCCATTCTCTCTCCCCTTGTCCAGTCCCTTCCCACCTACATCCGTGATTCCTCTGACACCCTACATCATATCAACAATTTCCAGTTCCCTGGCCCCAACCGCCTCCTCTTCACCATGGACGTCCAATCCCTCTACACCTCCATCCCCCACCGGGATGGTCTGATGGCTCTCCGCTTCTTCCTCGAACAGAGGCCCGAACAATCCCCATCCACCACTACTCTCCTCCGTCTGGCTGAACTTGTTCTCACACTGAACAATTTCTCCTTAAACTCCTCTCACGTCCTCCAAATAAAAGGTGTGGCTATGGGTACTCACATGGGCCCCAGTTATGCCTGTCTCTTTATGGTTATGTGGAACATTCCTTGTTCCAGTCCTACTCCGGCCCCCTCCCACAACTCTTTCTCCGGTACATCGATGATTGCTTAGGTGCTGCTTCATGCTCTCGTCTGGACCTGGAAAAATTTATTAATTTTGCTTCCAATTTCCACCCCTCCATCATTTTCACATGGTCCATCTCTGACACTTCCCTTCCCTTCCTTGACCTCTCTGTCTCAATTTCTGGTGATAGACTGTCCACTAATAATCATTACAAGCCTACCGACTCCCACAGCTACCTTGACTACAGCTCCTCACACCCCGCTTCCTGTAAGAACTCCATCCCATTCTCTCAGTTCCTTCACCTCCGTTGCTTCTGTTCTGATGATGCCACTTTCAAAAACAGTTCCTCTGACATGTCTTCCTTCTTCCTTAACCGAGGTTTTCCACCCACGGTGGTTGACAGGGCCCTCAACCGTGTCCGGCCCATCTCCCGTACATCCGCCCTCACACCTTCCTCTCCCTCCCAGAACCGTGATAAGGCCCCCTTGTCCTCACTTATCACCCCACCAGCCTCCGCATTCAAAGGATCATCCTTCGCCATTTCCGCCAACTCCAGCATGATGCCACCACCAAACACATCTTCCCTTCACCCCCCCGGCGGCATTCCGCAGGGATCGTTCCCTCCGGGACACCCTGGTCCACTCCTCCATCATCCCCTACACCTCAACCCCCTCCCACGGCACCTTCCCATGCAACCGCAGAAGGTGCAACACCTGCCCCTTTACTTCCCCTCTCCTCACCGTCCAAGGGCCCAAACACTCTTTTCAAGTGAAGCAGCATTTCACTTGCACTTCCCTCAATTTAGTCTACTGCATTCGCTGCTCCCAATGCGGTTTCCTCTACATTGGAGAGATCAAACACAGACTGGGTGACCGCTTTGCGGAACACCTTCGGTCTGTCCACAAGCATGACCCAGACCTCCCTGGCACTTGCCATTTCAACACTCCACTCATGCCCACATGTCCATCCTTGGCCTGCTGCATTGTTCCAGTGAAGCTCAACGCAAACTGGAGGAACAGCACCTTATCTTCCGACTAGGCACTTTACAGCCTTCCAGACTGAATATTGAGTTCAACAATTTTAGATCATGAACTCTCTCCTCCATCCCCAGCCCCTTTCCGATCCCCCTTTTTTCCAATAATTTCTATATATTTTTCTTTTCCCACCTATTTCCATTATTTTTAAATGTATTTCCATCCATTGTTTTATCTCTACCTTTTAGCCTATTTCGATCCCTTCCCCCCACCCCGCCCCCACTAGGGCTATCTGTATCTTGCTCGTCCTGCTTTCTACCCTTAATGTCACCTATTAGCACATTCCTTAGATAATGTCACCACCTTCAACACCTCTTTGTCCTTTTGTCTATGACCCCCAGCTGTGGGTGACAGGGCCCTCAACTGTGTCCAGCCCATCTCCCGCACCTCTGCCCTCACACCTTCCTCTCAGAACCTTCCCAGAACCATGACAGGGTCCTCTTTGTCCTCACTTTTCACCCCACCAGCCTCCGCATTCAAAGGATCATCCTCCGTCATTTCCGCCAACTCCAGCATAATGCCACCACCAAACACATCTTCCCCTCATGACCCTGTCAGCATTCCATAGGGACCATTCCCTCTGGGACACCCTGGTCCACTGCTCCATCACCCCAACTCCTCAACCCCCTCCCACAGCACCTTCCTATGCAATCACAGAAGGTGCTTCAATTTAGTCTACAGCATCCACTGCTCCCAATGCGGTCTCCTCTACATCGGGGAGACCAAACACAGACTGTGGAACACCTTCGGTCTGTCTGCAAGCAGGTCCTAGACCTTCCTGTGGCTTGCCATTTCAACACCCCATCCTGTTCTCATGCCCACATGCCCATCCTTGGCCTGCTGCAATGTTCCAGTGAAGCTCAACGCAAACTGGAGGAACAGCACCTCATCTTCCGACTAGGCACTTTATAGCCTTCCGGACTTAACTTTGAGCTCAACAACTTCAGATCATGAACTCTCCCCTCCATCCTCACCCCCTTTCTTCATCCTCTTTCTTCTACATTCATTTTTTATCCCCTTTTATTGTTATAAATTTTTCTGTGGTTTTATCCCTTTTTTATCCCCCCTTCTATCCCATTTTCTATCCTTTTTTCCCCCCATCACTTCCCCCTCCCCCCACCCCATCCCCTACAGGGCCACCTGTTACTTGTTCCATGTTGTTCTTTCACACAATGCTACCCTTGTTCTGCTATTATCACATTCTGCTTTCTTACCTTTATGTGACTATCAGCACCTTTTTTAGCACTAACCACTACCATTAACACTCCCTTTGTCCTTTTGTTCATGACGTCTTTGTCAATCTCTCCTTTGCCCACACCCATTGCTGGCCTTCTATCCAGCTTCACCTGCTCCACCCCCCATAAACAGTATAAATTTCATCATATCTCCCCTTCTCTTCAGCTCTGAAGAAGGGTCATACGGACTCGAAATGTTAACTCTGTTTCTCTCCCCACAGATCTGCTAGACCTGCTGAGTTTTTCCAGCATTTTCTGTTTTTGTTTCAGATTTCCAGTATCTGCAGTATTTTGCATTTAAATTAAAAGTTGCTTGAACTTAACAACCACCACATTCAATGGTCCAACTCTAGGTTTATCTCATCCACCATGCACTGGCATACAAGAGGTGTCAGGGAGGCTGTGGAGATTTACCAAACCACATCACTCCCCAAGACAGTGACCTTCTCATCAGTGACATCTGGCTACCCTTACTTAAGAAACACATTACTGTCCTTTCTGCAGTTGACCAAGCAGCAACAAGAATGTTAACACGTACTGATCTTTTAAAAATGTAACAGCCTGACCAATCAGCAGTTAGATCCTGCCCATATCCCCATCCTCCACTATATATAACTACCTCTTTCATCTGTTCCAGTCATTCCTCCAGACAACAGGCAGGGTATGTTGCCCAAAACGTCAAATCCTATCAGTTCTGCCAAGGAACTCTTTTAAGGAACAACTGCTCTTTTCAGAGCAAGTTTTACATGGTGTAATTTTACATGGCATAACCATAAGAATCATAGACTCAGAGACAGCACAGGAGCAGGCTATTCTGCCCATCGTGTCCGTGCTGGTCAAAGATCTGACTACACTAATCCCATTTTCCAGTGCTTGGCCCATAGCTCTGGAGGCTATGGCAATGCAAGTGAATATCTAAATACTTCATAAATGTTACAAGAGTTTCTGACTCAACCACCCTTTCAGGGAGTGAGTTCCAGACTCCCACCACCCTCTGGCTGAAAAAAATTCTCCTCAACTCCCCTCTTAGCCTTCTACCTCTTACTTTAAATCTATTCCCCCTGGTTATTGACACCTCCTACAAATGGAAAAAGTGCCTTCCTATCCACCCTATCTATGCCCCTCATAATATTATACACCTCTATTAGGTCCCCTCTCAACATTCACTGCTCCAAGGAAAACAACCCCAGCCTATCAGATCTTTACTCATAGCTCAGACTCTCCAGCCTAGGCAGCATCCTGGCAAATCTCCTCTGCATCCTCTCCAATGCAATCACATCCTTCCTATAATGTGGTGACCAGAACTGCATGTAGTACTCCAGTTGTGGCCTAACCAGTGCTTTATACAGTTCCAACGTAATCTCCCTGCTCTTGTCTTTATTGGCTGAGTCATAGAATACAAGTATCCCATATGCCTTCTTAACCACCTTATCTACCTGCCCACTATCTCAGGGATCTGTGAATATGCACAGCAAGGCCCCTCTGATCTTCAGTACTTTCCAGGGTCCTATCATTCATAGTGTAATCCCTTGCCTTGTTAGCACCCCCAAGTACATTACCTCACACTTATCTGGGTTAAATTCCATTTGCCACTGCTCTGCACACCTGACCAGTCCATTGATATTCTCCTGCAGTTTACGGCTATCCTCCTCACTATTTACCATCCTACCAATTTTCATGTCATCCGCGAACTTCTTGGTCATACCCCCTACATTTAAGTCCAAATCAGTTATGTATACCACAAACAACAAGGACCCCAGTACCGAGCCCTGCGGAACCCCACTGGAAACAAACTTCCAGTCACAGAAACATCCCTCTACCATCACCCTCTGCTTTCTGCCTCTCAGCCAATTTTGGATCCAACATGCCACTTTCCATTGGATCCCATGGGGTCTTACTTTCTTGACACGAAGGACCTTATCAAAAGCCTTGCCAAAGTCCATGTAGACCATATCAACACTCGTGGTTACCTCCTCAAAAAGATTCAATAAAATTTGTCAAACATGACCTTATCTTAACAAATCCATGCTGATTATCCCTGATTAATCCCTGTATCTCCAAGTGCAGATATATTCTGTCCCTCAGGATCCTTTCTAGTAACTTTCCCACCATTGAGGTTAACCTGGCTGGCCTGTAATTTCCTGGTCTATCCCTTTCTCTCTTTTTTAATAATGGGACAACGTTAGAAGTCCTCCAGTCCTCTGGCATCTCACCTGTGGCCAGAGAGGATTTGAAAATTACTGCCAGGGCCTCTGATATCTCTTCCCATGCCTCCCTCAATATCTGGGATACATCTCATCCGGGCCTGCAGATTTACCCACTTTTAAGGCCACCAAACCCGCTACTGCCTCCTCTCTATGTTAATTTCCTGTAATATTTCACAGTCCTCCACCCTGATGTCTATATCTACGTTGTCCTTTTCCATTGTGAAGATCGACGCAAAGTATTCATTGAGGACTGTACCCACGTCTTTCTGGTCCACACACAGATTACCTCTATTCTCCCTAATTGGCCCTATTCTTTCTCTAGTTGTTCTCTTGCTCTTTATATATTTTTTTTAAAACTGGGTTTTCCTTTATTCTACCCACCAATGCTTTCTCATGCATTCTCTTAGCTTTCCTAATTTCCTTTTTAAGTTCCCCCCTGCACTCTTTATACTCCTCAAGGGACTCTGCCATATTGAGCCCTCAGCATCTGCCATAAGCTTCTCTTTTTTTCTTAACACCAACCTTTATGTGCCTTGACACCCAGTGTTCACCAGGCTTGGCCCCCCACTTTGTCTTTATACGGGAACATATTTACCCTGTACTCTCACTATTTCCTCCTTGAATGCCTCCCACTGCCCTGACACAGATTAATCTGCAAGTAGCTGCTCCCAGTCAACTTGGGCCAAACCGTATCTCATCTTAGCAAAGTTAGCCTTTCCCCAGTTTAGAACTTTTGTTCCCGATCAAATCTTACCCTTTTCCATAACTATCGTAAAACTAACTGAGTTACGGTCACTATCTCCAAAAGGCTCCCTTAAAGATACACCTTCCACCAGCCCAGGCTTATTTCCGAATATTAGGTCCAGAACTGCTCCCTCCCTTGTTGGGCTTTTTACGTACTGGCTAAAAATATCATCTTACTCAATATTAGCATTAAATTGTTAGAAAAGATTGATAAAGTTGGGTTCATTTTCTTTGGCAAAAAGATCATTTTGAGAGGATCTAACTGAAGTTTAAGGTTACAAAGAGTTAGCAAACTTGATCCATCCAAATTGTTCTGAAGGTGAAATGTTCAAATACCATGGACTCAACTTAAATCTAAAATGTTAAAATTGATTTTTTTTCCATTGAAGAGTAATTGACTTGTGTAATCTAAAGCTATAGCAGCCTCAAGGGCAAAGTCACTGCTCAGTGTAGCAATAAGCAGTGGAGGCCATATTTCCCAGGCAAGTTAGATGATTTCAATCAAGGCAAAACCTCAGTATTACAATTCACCACAGGCTTGAGGGACAGGGTGGGGCTTGCTGGTGAGGTCTATGCCAGTGGAGGGAGGGGGTGGGGTAGGAAAATTATCCTGACTACTGTCCAGACACGCCAGCTGGAAAGTGCAAATATGCAGATATCAGATGGGGACAGGATCATCTCAGTGAGGATGTGAAGTAAAATGAGGGGCGAAGTGAAAATGGAAATTAGGAAAACGAAGAGAGCACACAAAAAAATATTGGCAGGTAAAATCCAAGAAAACCCGAAGATGTTTTACGGTACATTAAGAACAAGAGAATAACTAAGGAAAGGGTAGGGCCTATCAGAGATGTACATGGTAACTTGTGCATTGATGTGGAAGATGTGGGCAGGGTTCCCAATGAGTACTTTGGTCTCTGTCTTCACTAAGGAGAGGGATGATGCAGGCAATCTAGTTAAGGGGGAGGAGTGTGAAATATTAGAAACAATAAGTATAATAAGAAAGGAAGCACTGGAGGGACTGGCATCCTTGAAGGTGGGTAAATCACCAGGGCTGGATGGATTGAATCCCAAGTTGTTAAAGGGAGCCAGGGAGGAAATAACGGATGCTCTGAGGATCATTTTCCAATCCTCGTTAGATACAGGCGAGATACCAGAGAATTGGAGGTCTGTGAACAGGGGCGGGCGGGGATGGTTGGGGAGCCGACTGCAGCCTGCAATCGGGCCCAGAAGGCAATTTCAGAGAGCTGCCTCAGGGAGATGAACTGATCTTGGATAAAAAATTAAAGATCTTACAAATGTTATGAAACATGTCCCCTCATGTGACAGCAGGGACATGTCTTTAACTCAAGCGTAAATTTTTTATGTGATTTTTATTTGCTTTAGGAAACCTCACCCCGCCCGTGGGTGAGGTTTCCTAAAAGATGTAAAGGCCGCTTGGCCTTTTTGCCTGCCCGCCAACCGTTCGTTCGGTTGGATGGACAGCATAAATTTGAATTTAATTAACTTTTTAATGGCCTTATTGGCTTTCTAATTGTTGGCGGGCATGCTGCCAACTACAGCGTGCGCCCACCGACAGAAATATCACCGGACTGCACGATGATGTTGGGATGCTTGCCCGGCGTCATCACACATCATTTTACACTCGGCCGGGTCGTGTGCGCACACGCCCACTGAGCGAAATTTTCTGCCCATAGGTTTATAAATTACTACTATGATAACTCCTAGCTCCCCTAGTTAATCTAACTCCCAGTTACACCTCCATTAAGGCAACAGTAAAAACAAAATAGATTTTAATAGACCCAGGCAAAGCACCACACAATACCCTGAACAATCGAATTCAAAGTGAGTTTTCTTAACTTCATTTCTTGCTGATAGCAGTTTGGGCACAGAGGCTGGAGGTTTTTCACATGTGTTAGATCTTAGAAATCCTTCCCTTGCACATAGCCTTCTCTCCTTTATACATATTTTCCCCTTTGAATGCAAATTCCCATTGTTTCACTATGTCTTTGGACTTTACCTCACTAATAACAAAAATCTATTATAGTACCAATTTTACCAGTAATCTTTGGGAAAAATAAACACGCTGTTTCTTAACTTCTCCTGGCTAGGTAAAACATTTCACCCCCTCTTTTGAATTCAAGCAACTCTGGTTTATTTAAAAAGGCAAATAATCCCTTCACACCTCACATTCTAAAACTTCAACCAGTTTACCTATTTAACATTTCAAACCTAGCTTCTCTTCTGACACATCAAAGCCTTCATACCAGCTTTCTCTAATTCAATTATGTCCCTCACACACATATACATAGACACAGACCCCGCTATTACTCTACAATAAATTCCAAATAACATGAAAATTATTATGTCTTCTTGACAGCCGGAAAAGTGGCAAATGGAATTCAATCCAGAAAAGTGTGAGGTAATGCATTTTGGGAGGCCAAACAAAGCAAGGGAATACAAAATAAACAGGAGGATATTGAGAGGGGTTGAGGAAATGAAAGACCTTGGAGTGGCAGGACAGGAGTATAAGGTGGCAAAGAAAGCATATGGAATGCCTTCCTTATTGGACAAGGTACTGAATACAAAAGCAGGGATGTAATGCTGGAACTGCAGAAAACATTGGTTAGGCCACAGCTGAAATTTTGGGCAGAATCGTCCCAGATTTGCACTAAGTGAAGTAGCAGGCGGGAAAAAGGTTGTTTTACCCACCAGCCGCAATAGCGGCTTTTCGCGCCATACCGTCCCATTCCCAGCAGATCCCATCTCATTAATCATGCATTCCTGGGGAACATACTGGGCTGCTGGCAGGGCAGACTCTGATTCGCCTGACCCGCTGTCACCTCAGGTCTTCAGCAATCTGGGCACCATATTTAAAGGGCATCCCTGCACAGAGCTAACTCTCTCTAAGGCATCGGAAGCTGCTGGAAAGCCATGGCTGCCAAAGGGAGGAAAAATGCTGCCCCCAAATTTAGTGCACCTACTGCACGCAATGGAAGCCCACCACAAAGTCCTCTACCCCCCCCACACCCAGTCTGGGTGAAGGCCAGCAAGCAAGGTGACCAATCCAGCATGGGAAGCAAGGTGGCAGTGGTGGTCAGCGCCAATTGAGGGCAGCCACCCAGTGCCAAAAGAGGGTGAATGATTTCCTCCATTCCGCAAGGGTAAGTGCTTCTGACCGGGATGGGAGGAGTATGTGAATTATGAACCCCATTACACTGCAGGCCGTACCATTAATTTAAATGTTTAATTTTCTCACCAAAGTGGCCAATTGTTTACCTATACTTCTAGTACCCAGAAGAAAAGAGACTCTGACTAGGCTTCTTTCAAAAAACTCAGAATGATTAATTTACTCTAAAACAAAACCCTTTTAAACAAGTTTCAAGAATGGTTGACACATGATTCTAATCCATAAGTGTAACTAACTAACCCTTTTAAACTTTCCCGGCACATACAGACACATACTCAAACAAAAGCCACACAGGTAGTCTCTGCAGAGTTGAGCGGATGGATAAAAAAACTTTCTTAGAAAGGAAAGAAAAATTAAACTTCACGGAGGCTCGATGCTGTCGGGTCTGAAGTTCCCTTGGGCCCAGTAGACGTCAGGAAGTTCACCAACGGTGCATCAGCATGGAGGAGAGTATAGCTGGACCAATTGTTCCTGTCTCAGCTAGCAAGTCCAAAATCATGCAGAAAAACTACATTCAGATGAGGATTATCTAGCTACAGATCAAGACCCACACATGGTTTAACAAAGCAGAGAGTGAGAGAGAGCTAGTCAGGGTGGCCTTGTGTTCTCAGCCTTCCCCAACAAGACTGAAAGTAAAACTACAGGTTCAAACTTAAGGTTTGCCTCTGCTATGTGATTGCCTTTTTCATTTTTCAGCTTTTCATTAATTAAAGTTGTTTGCAGTTCAAAACAAACAAACAATTCCTTCTTAAGTACCATATAGGTCAGGTGATTTCTTGGAAGCGGCCTGCTTGTTGACAGTTCCAGGGTGAACTTATGACCCTTTTAAAAAAGCTCTCGGGCAGTTTCCAGTGTCCAACTAATGCAATGTCTTTCCATATTTTAAAAAGTAAAATCCAGTTTAAAGAGATATGATTCTAACATAAGTCACTCTTCTCATCACTCTCAACTCACACACTCACAAACCCATCACACATCCACAGGGCCCTCACTCACTGCCAGTTCAAGGGACATCACCATTCACTCTTTCACACACACACCTTCAGTTGCCCTGCAGACCATGTCCTCATCCTGTCCATGGTATCACTGACCACCCACACATGCCAGGCATCCTTATCATCTGGCAGGCATCCTGCTTACACTCTCTCCATCTGTCTTCAGGCAAGACAAGGTGGCAGACAACAAAAAGGAGAGGTCACAGACTGGTGGAGGAATGACTGACATCAAGGTCCTCACAGACTTTGAAAATAGAGTCATCCAGCTGGCCGGCGATGACCTGGGCCATTCCTGTGCTGACGGTGAGTTGGTGGTGCTGTACCACGTGAGGACCCAGCAGTGCAACATCCATCAGACAACTATGCCATGAGTCAGTTCCCCTGTTCCGCAATCCCCTGCCATGCACTAATTAACTCTCCTTGCTTTCACAGGCACATCTAGGAAGCAGCTGAGGGGGTCCACGAGCCAGATCCTCGACTCAAGCCCCGAAGACACCTTGGAAGAAGAATCTGATGACATCCTCACCGAAGTCCCGTCACAGCGCTCAACCACACCCTCCATCAGCACAGAGACAGACACCTCAGTGGGGCCCAGCTTTAGAATAGCCTCGGGATCACAATCTGGTTAGCATATCGCACTGTCTGATCCACAGCAGGTGGCAGCAGAGACTTCCCAGGTTTCCAGCACTTGGAGGACTGCTGGAGTCAGAAATCTGCTGAGCCCGGGTCAGATGAGGAGCCTCTGGACTCAGTCATACCTCAGTTGCTGGAGCTGCAAAGGCAAACTTGGGAACATCAGGAAAGGATGTCTGTTGCACTCCTCACATTGCAAGGCACGATGGTCTGAGATGATAGTGCCAGCATGCCAGCACACCAAGGTCAACACTGGTAGGATGGTGGCCGCCATGGAGACCTTGGTTCATCGCTGATACCATAGCTGGCCTCCAACAGTGTCAACACAAGAGGGGTGTGGGGCAACTCGATCTCACTCCAGCTTCCCCTTCTCCTCATGGAGTCAGCCAGGGGCCCTTGGGCACCCATAGGAAGGAGGATCAACGGGTGCACACCCCGGGGCCATTCATCCAGGTGACTCCGGGAGTGTCCAGCCCCATCTGAATCCCCACTTCCTGTGACCCCAGCAGCTCCAGCTCCACAGGCCAAGCAGGGTGCCACTGCCACACAGCAGAACCCTGAAAACAGGCCAGGTCTTGACCATCCAGAGGACATTCGTCAAGGTCATCAGAGATAAGGCGTAGCAGTCAGCAGGCTCCCTCCACCTGCACTGTGGATGTTGGAGAAGCATCAAGACGTAGTGGCAGGGTTAGGAATGTTATGAAAATGTAGTTTCACCATGTAGGCACTGGTGTAAATCACTTGTTCATAATGTTGACTATTGTAAATAAACTCCCAACAACGTCACCCTGTCTATGAATTCTTGTTATGATGATGTCAGACTGAAGTGAAAGCTTGGTTCCTGCACAAGATAAAGGCAGTGTCTCAGTCCAGGGCCTCCTCCCTGTGCTTTGTGCAACATTCCCAGCACCCTGATGTTGAGCCTTCACAGTCACTGGACACATCAGTCATGCCTGCACCTCGATGGGGCTTATTATCACTGCCAGAATATCCTGGGCTGGCAGGACAGAGTTCTTTGGTCCTTTCTGTGTGATCTCAGCATCTTTGAGGTGTGGCTGACCCCCCATCTCATCAGCATCTGTGTCCGGTGACAGTGTGGTCCTGAAGGGTTCAGTTCATGAAGGATGCCATACGATCAGGAGAAGTTTAAGTTTCCCCGCTGCAACTCCATGATATGACCCTGTTCATAGAACACCAGCAATGTACCATCACCCAACAGGAGTCAGACATTCACAGATGCAATGTGAGGATCTATGGACTCTCCTCACTTCATGTCGTCATCATCCTCTGAGAATCTAGCGGCTATGAGGGCTTCTTGAGTGTGTCTGCCTCATCCAGGCAACATCATCGTAACAAGCAGCCATAGACAGGGTGATGCCGTTGGGAGTTTATTTACAATAGTCAACATTATGAACAAGTGATTTACACCAGTGCCTATGTGGTGAAACTACATTTTCATAACATTCCTAACCCTGCCACTACGTCTTGATGCTTCTCCGACATCCACAGCGCAGGTGGAGGGAGCCTGCTCTGTCTCTGATGACCTTGACGAATGTCCTCTGGATGGTTGAGACCCCATCTGTTTTCAGGGTCCTGCTGTGTGGCAGTGGCACCCTGTCGATGGCCTTCAACGTCCTCCTCATCGGAGGAGACCTCCAGCTCCTGCATCTCCTCCTCAGCCAGTTCCTCCCACTGTTGCAGTGCCAGGTTGTGAAGGGCGCAGCAAGCAGTGCCTATGTGTGACACCCTCTGTGGACTGTATTACAGGGCTCTACCAGACCGGTCCAGGCACCAGAATCTCATCTTCAGCATCCTGATGGTCTGCTCCACCAAGTTGCGAGTCGCAGCATGAGCCTCATTATATTATCACTCTGCTGCAGTCTGAGGCTGCCTCACGGGTGTCATCAGCCACGGCCTCTGTGGGTAGCCCTTCTCCTCGAGAAGCCTCTATGGACCCTGGAAGACTTCAGGGGTCTGAGACTGACAGAGAATGTAAGAGTCGTGGGCACTCCCTAGGAACCATGCACAGACCTGCAAGATGCATCTGTGTTAGTCGCAGACCAGCTGAACATTCAGCGAGTGGTAACCCTTGTGGTTGATGTAGTTGACTGCTTGTTGCCACGGAGATCTAAGCATCGCGTGAGTGCAGTCGATGGCACCCTACACCTGTGGAAAACCAAAGATCTGCACTAATCCCAGCGCTTTTGCTTCCTGGCTTTCCTGATCCTGAGTGAAATGCACAAAGTTATGTAGCTTCGTGAAGATGGCGTCCTTGACCTCCTGGATACAGTTGTGCGTGGAGCCTTGCAAGGTCCTGCACAGGTCACCTGTGGAGCCCTGGAAGGAGCCACTGCCGGAAAAATTGAGCGCTGCGGTCACTTTCACTACCACTGGCAGTGGATGCCCTCCATGCCCCTGTGGCACTAAATCCTGCAGCAGGTGGCAGATGCGACCGACCAGCTCCCTGGACATGCGCAGTCTTTGGTGACACTGATTCTTGGTCATCTGCATGAATGACAAGTGCCGCCTGTATACCTTGGGTCTAGCTAGGCACCGACCCGCGACAGCTCGCTGTGACTCTTCAGTGGCATGCTCAGGAGCCCCAGCCGCTCCTTCTTCTTGAGGGTGCTGCTCCTCCCTCTGCCCAGCCTGGCTCCTCCGTTGCTCTCTTCTCCTTTGTCTCCACTCCCTGTAAGCCATGAGGCATACAGCTAGGTCATCAGGCTCCATGCTCCTGATGTACACCTCTTGCAGGATGAAGGAGAGAAATGCATGGGTTAGCATTGGTCTCCTAGGGATTTCTCATGGTCCACGGCTCCATTTCAAGGCCCCTTAACGCATGCTGGAGAGTCCTGGCCACCACTTGGATGGCCAGAGTTTAGCGCTGCCTGAAACCCCATCCACCTCCTGCCCCACTCCACCTGACTGATTGGCAGCAGCTTTACCCAGTGGACTGCACGCTGTGCTCTCAGTTCAGGCACAGGCATTCTCCTAACTCACGTTGCAAGGCTGCACTGTTAACTTAAATCATGGGGGACTCTGGTCCAACTTAATGAAGACATTGCAAAGGGCTGTGAGCGCCTCCACCAGTAGCTGCTCCAATGGCCAGCTTTAGCAAGGAGATTGTACAACTTTCCCAGTCGTCCAATTGTTCTGCATCTCCCTAAATCGCTCATTAATTTGTAGTCTGTGCCCGGGGTGCAAAGTTCAGGAGCACTTGGTGGCACTTTCATGTCTCTGCATTACTTAAATGTGCAGATAAGCTAGAGGCCTGACTCCAAGCATGTCAACGGTCAATGTAGCTGCGCCTGAACTGGCTCAGCTGCGGAAAAATGCATTCTTTATACAAGGTTGCCCTGATGCGTGGCTGCTTCCCTCCCCCACCCCCAACATGTGCTTATGCACTACCAACAGACCATGCTGCCTTGCCCCCCACCCCACCTTGCCCCAACTGCAGGGCAGCTCTTGCCCCGGCACTGCACTGTCAGCCAGCCGGGAACAAGCGGCTTGCCTGTGCCCTCACCTGAATGCACGGCGCCTTTTCCTTGAAGTCGAACAGGCAACCCTCATGAGCGCTGCACTACGTTGGTGCGCACTCACCTCCAAGTTCTCCTTGAAGTTTGGCTCGCCAGGTGCATGCCTTTTAAATGCTGTTGTAAATCAGGTTATTCTGAATTCACGCCAACATAGGAGGTAAATTTGATGTGGGGGGATGATTCCAACGAGCAGGCAAGATGATGAGATGCAAACGCGTTGAAATAAGGTTCCTGTCGTTGGACAGCAGGAAATGTGGTCAGCCATTAACAGGCAGAGTGGACTATCGCAAACTGGTTTCACAATGGCATAAAATTGATTTTTGGTCTTCTCGCCATATTGTCTGTTTGCACCCACCAGGACACCCGCGCCAATGGGGACAGAAAATTACAGCCTTTGTAAAGAGTTCTGGTCACCACATTACAGGAAGGACATAACTGCTCTCGAGGGAGAACAGAGGAGATTTTCAAGAATGTTGCCAGAGTTGGAAAATTGCAGCTATGAGGAAAGATTGGAGAGGTTAGGGTTGTTTTCTTTGGAACAGAGGAGGCTGAGAGGTGAACTAATTGAGGTATACAAAATTCTGAGCGGCCTAGATAGGGTAGTCAGGAAAGACTTGTTTCCCTTAGCCGGTCAATTACCAGGGAACATAGATTTAAGGTGATTGGTAGAAGGATTAGAGGAGACATGAGGAAAAACTTTTTCATCCAGAGGGTGGTGTGTATCTGGAATTGACTGCTTAAATTGATGGTTGAGCCTGAAACGCTCAACTCATTTAAAAGGTTCCTGGATCTTCACCTGAAGTGCTGTAACCTGCAAGGCTATGGACTGGGTGCTGAAAAGTGGGATTAAAAATGAGCAGCTAGTTTCTTTTTTACTCATTTTTGGCCAGCGCAGACACAGTGGGCTGAATGGCCTCTTTCTGTGCCATAGTTTTTTTCTATGGTTCTAGGATGCCCATCAATATTAAATGTATTTTTTAAAAATTGTTTCTTGGCAAGGCCATCCTTAATTGCCCATCCCTCATTGCCCTGAGAAGGTGATGGCAATTGAGTGGCTTGCTAGGCTACTTCAGAGGGCACATCTGGAGTCACATACAAGGCAGACAGGACAGCAGGTTCCTCCATAAAGGACATTGTGTTGGTTGTCATTGTTGGCTGTCTCTTGATTCGAAGATGACATCTACTTAGAGTCTTTATGTGACTGAGCAGGCTGATTCTCGACCTGCATATCTGTGGGGTAGGACGTCCAACAAGGCAATAGGATTTGGAGTGCAGGATTTACTTCCTTTTCTTCTCTTCCATCACTCTGTCTCATCATGAAGGGATTGTGACTCATAGTGTGATGCAGTTTGATGGGCAAGTTATCAAGCCAGCTCCTTCCATTCATTAAGGTCAATGTTGCTGCACTTCAAGGAGAGCTTCAGGATGTCTTTTAATGCATTTTCTTTACTCTCCCCTGGAACATTGGCCATTTGAGAGTTGAGAAAACAGGACCTGGCAGCGGAGATGTTTTTCGGCAATCCGGACACAGGGTCCAATCCATTGAAGTTGATTTTGCAGGAATTTTGCCTGATTGTTGTGGGCCTAGTTTCAAGAAGCACACCAGTGTTTTTTTAAAATTCTTTCATGGGATGTGGGCATCACTGGCTGGGCCAGCATTTGTTGCCCATCCCTAATTACCCTTGAGAAGGTAGTGGTGAGCCACCTTCTTGAACCACTGCAATTCATCTGGTGCAGGTACAACCACTGTGCTGCTGGGAAGGGATTTCCAGGATTTTGATGCACCCAGTGAAGAAACAGCGACATAATTCCATATCAGGATGGCATGTGGTTTGGAGGGCAGCTTTGTCCAATGGTCCTGCCATTGAATCCAGAGGATGAACATTGAGTGAGGTGCCAGAAAACATCCAGAACCAATGGATCCAAATTCCAGTATGTCAGCAACTTTTAGAAAAGTGAGGGGAAATTGATTTCAAAAGAGGCATGGAATAAGGTACCAGGGAAGATCATTGAAACAAACAATAAAAATGGGTGCAATGAACAATCAATATTTATTTCTGGAAATAAGGGATAGAGACATAAAGTGAGAAGGTAGGCTGATTTGTAAAGTAGTTTAGGCCTTTTTGCTGTATAACTTCCTAAAAATCATTGTTTTGAGACAAATCATTAAAGAATGCAGTCTTAAAGATACAGAATACAAGAAGATACAGTATCTTATATTTAAAGGGGAAATTAGATAGCAATCTACAGAAGAGAAATGTTATTGTGATAAATTAATTAGCAATGTCTAATGGGTACTGGATGAAACTGGAAAACAAACAAATGTCCATAGAACAACACTAAAGCCAGTATTGCAGCTAGGTTTGGCTGATTGTTCAAACTTTTAAATTTGGCTGATCTGTTAGGAAAGGGATGAAGCTTGAACAGTGGGCAATTCTGACAGCAGTTCGAAGGCCAAGCTGGATCCACACAGACTTGTAGGCTGAACTGGAAGCTGAAGATGGGTGACAGATGATCCTAGGAGCAAAAAGTAAATAGTCCTCCAAAGCCATATTGGTAGACCTCAATG
The DNA here is from genome assembly GCF_964194155.1 of Cetorhinus maximus. Lineage (NCBI taxonomy): Eukaryota > Metazoa > Chordata > Chondrichthyes > Lamniformes > Cetorhinidae > Cetorhinus > Cetorhinus maximus. The sequence continues at coordinate 99,843,687 of NC_135879.1, read as the reverse complement.
ATTTGGATGAGAGTTATGCACCCTCCTCCTGGTTTAGGCACTGTCCCCAAGGTAGAGGAAATCAATTACTGGAGTTTGGCAATATAATCACAAAGAACCACTATCTCTTTGAGGATACACAAATGAGCATTAGTGTGCAAATTAATAATAAGTGCCGCTTGATAGCAACGTTGAAGACACCTATCACTTTGCTGATGCTCAAGATTAGACTGTTAGTGCTGTAATTGGCTGGATTGGATTTGTCCTACTTTTTGTGGACAGTACAATACCTGTGAAATTTGTAACATTATCAGGTAGATTCCAGTGCTGTTGCTGTACTGGAACAGCTTGGCTGGTTTTGGAGCACAAGTGTTCAGTTGTACTGCTTTCAAAATGAAAGCTGTCAAAATGAAATCTATCAATGGACATGCAATCCAGCTCACACTTATCAGATCTATTTGGCTATTAAGTAAGTTTTTAAAAATTATTCGCAGAACATGGGTTTTGCTGACATGGCCAGGATCTATTGTTCAACCCTATATTGGTAGTATTTGACTTCACGTCTCTGGGTTGTTAGTCCAACCTCTGAATTACTAGCCCAATAGCAACCACTATGCTACCGTACCTGTCCAATAGGCCAAGCTCCTTAACCTTAGTTATTTAGATAGGCTTACGGTTGGATTCATTCTTATGGCTTTTTGAACAGTTTCCACAGCTACCATATTACCAATCATGAACTAAAACCACTATGCTAGATGTGGTTTAACCAGGGTCTGTATAAGGTGTTCTCTGATTTGCATTGAATACAATCCAATTCACTCATTTTTATGAAATAGTCTAGTGTGAGGCATCATAGAAGTTACAGAAAAAGGCCATTCAGCTTGTCTGTGCTGGCTGAAAAATAAAAAACTAGCTGCCCATTTTAATCCCACCTTCCAGCACCTTCTCTGTAGCCTTGCAGTTTACAGCACTTTAGGTGCAGATCCAGGTGCCTTTTAAATGAGTTGAGTGTTTCTGCCTCCACCACCAAATTAGGCAGTGAATTCCAAACACCCGCCATCCCCTGGGTGAAGAGGTTTTTCCTCATGTCCCCTCTAATCCTTCTGCCAATCACCATAAGTCTGTGCCCCCTGGTCGTTGACCTCTGCCAGGGGAAAAGGAGCACTCCTGTCAACTCTATCTAGGCCCCTCAATCTTGTACACCTCAATCAGGTGCCCCCTTCAGCCTCCTCAGTTGCAAGGAGAACAACCCCAGCCTATCCAATCTTTCTTCATAGCTGCAATTTTCAAGCCCTGGCAACATCCTTGTAAATCTCCTCTGTATTCTCTCCAGAGCAATTATGTCCTTCCTGTAATGTGGGGACTAGAACTGTACACAAAATTCCAGCTATGGTCTAACCAGCATTTTATACGGTTCCATCATTACATTCCTGCTTTTGTATTCAATATCTCGTCCAATAAAGGAGTGTCCCATATGCTTTATTTACCACCTTATCCACCTGTCCTGCCACCTTCAGGGACCTATGGGCATGTACTCCAAGGTCTCTCACTTCCTCTACCCCTCCCATTTATTGTGTATTATCTAACTTTGTTTGCCCTCCCCAAATGCATTACCTTACACTTCTCTAGATTGAATTCCAACTGCCACTTTTCCAGCCACTCAACCAAACCATCGATACCATTCTGGAGACAACAGCTATTCTTTTCATTATCAATCATACGGCCAATTTTTGTGTCATCTGCTAATTTCCCAATCATGCCGCCCACATTTAAGTCCAAATCATTATATGACAAACAGCAAGGGACCCAACACTGAGCCCTGTGGAACGCCACTAGAAACCGTTTTCCATTTGCAAAAACATCCATCAACCATTGCCCTTTGTTTCCTGTCAGTCAATTTTGAATCCAACTCGCCAAATTCCCCTGTATCCCAGGGGCTTTTACTTTTCTGACCAGTCTGCCATATGGGACCTTATCAAATGCCACAACGAAGGCTTTCTAATAATCTAGGTAGACAATGTCAACCAGATTGACTTCATCCACTAATCTAATAACCTCAAAAAAATCAAGCAAATTCGTAAGACATTTCCAGCTTTTGAGTATCTCTAATAACCCCTACTTTCCTAGTCATCATAAAAAGCATCTCTTAACATCCCCTCAAGCATGTCAAACTGATGGGCCTGCATTTCCTGGCTCTAATTTGTGACTGATTTCCAATTTAAGCAAACAATACCTGATTCAATGGAGCTATTTAACATTACTAACCCTGACACTGATTGTAAGGCATCTTTGTGCACCTGCAAACACCCGAGACATCAAAATGCACCCATAAACCCAAGCTCTTCCCTTTCGCAGTACTAGTTTGAGCACATCTTCTGTGCATGCATGGTGTTGTCGTTATAAGATAGAAGCAATTTTTAAACTTTGTCTTGACTGTTACTTTCCCTCTCCTTCTGTACCTGATTTGATATTGGGTCAAAAGCCAGGATATTGGACAAAGCACTATTCATTTAGAGCCAACACACACGATGGGCCAAATGACCTCCTCTGTGTTCTCAGTTTCTATAATTCTATGAATTCACCCACTCTAATCTACACTTTCAGTGAATCATGGCCCAACTGTTATAATTTTATTACCTGTAATATATCCCACAGCTGGAACCAGGTCATCAGCCATAGGAGAGTAGACTGATGTGAAATAGTCACATAACAGCTCTGCTATAGCCCAGGAATGTTTGAATCCTGAATAAGTCTTATAGTTTGAATCTGTCCTCAACTGTCTGTCTTCCTGTGGCATACAATTCCAGTAGTTAGCAAAGTTGCTATGGCATTGTTGCTCTAGTTGTAATGTAAGAAAAAAAATCAGTTACTACCTCAGATTGCAGAATTTTTTTTTTTAAACCTTTTTAAATAAGCTTTTTCAATGATTGTGCCTCTTCCCCCAAGATAAGTCTTTGTCACATTTCATGTTGAGATGCGAAACCTTCTGGATGTTGGCTTGCCACTCTCCTGGGATCATGTTTGTGGACCATATATAATGCTCTTACCTTACTGTGATTAATATATTCATGCAAAGGGTATTTATTTGTGCCCATTCCTTGATACAATTGTTTTGTGTCCATCTCAGTTTGAGTGAAACTGTCACCATGGCTATGGCATGCATTCAGTCACTATTTCAAAAATTGCAATGTATGAACTTTGGTATGTTGCCCTAAACCAAATTCTTATCAATTTAAATGTACAGTATAACTAGGGATAGTACCTAACACACCTTGGAATTTGCAGTATACTTAAGTTATTTCAATCCACTTCCAATGATTGTCTTAAACAGAGTTCGTAATTCATCAGAACAAATGATTTACCAACATTTTAAAATTCAAGTCTACCTACAGTTGCTTTTTACCATAGACATAAATTAGTGATATCCACTATAATTGGCTATACAGTTTAAAGTTTGATTATGAATGTATAGTATAGTTTTAGCCTTATGACTCTAATGAGGTTGCTAAGCAAACATCTCAATGGATGTGAACTTGGCAACCCTCATTTACTCACTATATGAATTTACTAATGACAACAGGGTAAAAGAGCACCATTTTCCACAAACTTAACTCCAGGGTAGCCCTTGCAAAGGGCTTCAAATCATTTTAAAATGAATTAAAGACTTGCTCTGGAATGGTGGCAGAGGAGGAGAGAATACAGGAGGGGGATGAGCCAATCCCAATAAACTAACTTTCAGGCCTCTTGCACATTTGAGCAATGTTTGCATTTTATAGAATGCAAGTTAGAGTACATAATCTCATATTATAAATTAAGATATTTTCCAAAAGCATGAGCCTAAATACATGAAGATCTGAGCAACCAAATTTCAATAGGAAATCTGTAGTTTACAGTATATATAATCAAGGACACTCTGCACCTCATCTGAGATTATAATGCAAATCAACAGCCTATTTTTCCTTAACATCCAATGATAAATACATGGCCATGTAGAAAACCACAATTAACATTTGAGCATTCATACTCAATTTTATTTCAGCAACAGATGCAATGTATCACATACAACAGGGTACGCCAACAAACAAGTGTTGCATCACCAGTTAGTAGCAATTTTATTATATACTATCACAGTACACAAGTTAAGGAATGCGCTTAAGTTGTACAAAGCAAAGTAACTACAACATAAAAAAATGTTTAGATGCTATATACATTTGGGACACAAAAGATGTTGATTTCAGGTCTAATGTGGTACAAAAAAGGTCCCAAAAGGGAAACAAAGATGCTTTCAGATTTAACATTTCCTCTTGACATGCTGTTCTGCTACACTGATGTTTATACCTCCGTTTCTCCACCTAGGAGAGAGTAAAAATGTTTTAGAACAGGAAAGAAGTTCACAAGTTTTACACAAGATTATAACACACACTGGCCAATACTTCAAGGTGCTGCACTGGAAAGCATTTTACTGCAGCAGATCTAGTGACATCAGACCTGGTTTTATCAAGTCTGACACATTTAACCCAGTCAAACCAAAATATACTACAGCTTGCTTGATGTTGTTTGGTTATCATTTGTAGTTTTCACTACTGAGCTACAAAGAAAAATAAAACAGCATTAACATTTAACTTTTTAAATAAAAAAATTACCACACTGCAGATCCATAACTGAAATACAAGATGTTACCAAATAAAGAGTACTGAATTAATTATGCAGTAAGAAGTCATTATACATTTTAAAAAATGCCTGTAAGAAATGTTTAGCCAATGTTATATATATATGTATATATATATATATGCAAAGATGACTGAAGACAAAGGCTGAAGTTTTCCAGTTTATCTTTAACGTTGATACATGATGTTTGAAGAGACCATACCACAGGGCAGCATTTTCACGAGCACACCTCACGTTCTGTCCGCAATGCGCGGCCCCAAGAGAATCGTGTGGTCAGGGTGACACGTGTCCTGCAATGAAGTTCCCGCTGGCGGGTACAAACAAGGTATAATGTCAGAGTTAGAAGGCAACTTTTTCTTTCGTCTTGCTGGGTCCTTTATTTGCACCCATTAGCAGTACTTTACCTGTTAAATTTACAGACTTGTTAAAAAGTGTTATTCCCTCAGACCTTTAACACCTCCTGTTATAAAAAGCTGCAAATCACTTCAAGTGAAAACTCTAAGGTTACCTGATGTTCAGTACTTAAACCAAAATTTATTTTACAAAATCTGACATTTTACATTATTAAAACATACACTGGCAAATTATTTAAATGCTCTTTTTTCCTCCATTAGCTGCAACAAGATCTGTTACATACCTGCAGCGAAATAACTATATCAATTTTTCTTTAGTATGGTTGGTAGTTATTCTGGTGACTGCCTGCACCTCTAGATGCCTTTCCATAGCTGCTCTGCTGACCTGTCAAAGCGATTGGATTTTACAAGTTTAACATGCAATTTGTATATCTACATACACACAAAATTACAAAACATAACAAAGTGGCCCATTTACTAATTTAAATCATTAAAACATCTTTGGCCTAACTTAGTAATATACCTGGACAGAAATATGAGTTTCAGTACCAAAATTCGATTTTCCGCAGGTTGCAGAAAACGGGTAAAAGCTCATTTTGATTTACGGCGTATCCTATTCTCTTCTTTCACCCCTATAATTTTACCCACCTGGCCACTTGCCTCTAAACAGCCTCCTTCAGCAGAGAGGGTGAGGCAGTCCAGGCCGCAGACTTCTCCACGACCATCAATGCCGCTCCTTGATTGACCATCAGGAGGCACATTTGCTACGAGGAGATATGAGTATTGTTAGTTTTTCCTCCTCTCCAAGATGGAAACGCTCTGTTACCTGGACAAAAGCTGGCTAAACACTCCACTTATCATGGGTAATAACAAAAAGCCTCCAAACATAAAACAAGCCGGTTCCACTACCTTAATCCTTTACAAAAGTTTAGGTCCAAAAGTTTTCTGGCCAATTCAATCTATCTATAGATGAAGCACCTTGAAGGACACCAATGTGGTGTCATCAGAAATAACATGCAGATTTCAGGTAGTTAAATAAACAGCAAAGCTAAAATGGTGCTTAACCAACAGCACTGAGAGACAGAAAAGATATCAGAGGGGCTACAAAGCTTTAACACCACTCCCATAAAAGTTTTGTTGATCAAAATATTCAATTTCTTTGTTACAATACTTTCAGAAAATAAATATAATTGTTGAGGCCTTTCAACAGTTTACTAACATGTCTTCAAAATCTTACCACTTCACAAAAACTGTTACCAGCCATTTAGCCAAATGCTGTAACTTACTATTGTAGGTATCATATTCTGGAGCATATCCGTAGTTGTTGTAGTTATACCCAGAGTAATCATAACCTCCATATCCATTGTAACCTGGATTGCTATAGCCATTGTTGTAACTACTATAACCTTGATTCCAGTAGCTGTTGTATCCCTGGTTCCAGTTCTGATTTTGTCCTAAGAAAAGATAGCAATACAAACAATTTGGAGTTTGTTCTGAGACACGCAACAACCCAGAATGTCTAGGAAACCTGTGATCTAAAACCATCACAAGCGATAAACACACTAATCATTGTTGCGTATGTAATAAATGAGTGTCACTTATCAATGCTAAAATGTTTGAATATAAAGGCATATTTCCTTAAGGTGAAAAAAGAGCCTCACAAATATTTATATAATTATATAGTCAGCTCCTAGGTTTGGGGAAAATGTAGAGGATACCCTACAAATATCTAGGAGAAAGTGAAAAAATAAAATTTCAGCAACATTTTCTTCTCTGTATTTGAAATTTGTAGCGACCAATAAAAGTGTTGAAATTATAATCTGACAGAATTGTGGAAAATGCTTATGTTTGACCAATTATTAAAAGGATGAAGTTTTCCCAACAGGAGCTACCCAATACTTTTTTTCCTGAGGCAATTTTATTCTATTGTTACATAAAAATAACCCCACTAGGATACAACGCAGGTTCAAGCTAACTAAAATTAGATTCTGTTAGTACTTTTCATTCCCAACTAACCCAAAACCCAAATCATAGAGTACAATATAGATAAGTAAAGAGCAAAGACAGCCTCATGTCATGTACTGAAAAACTGGAAGGATCATCACTGTAAGTCAGGTCAATAATCAATTGGCATAACAATGATCTGAACTATCACTCACTGACCAATGATTCAAATCTTTTCCATTATTACCCTTTTACATGGAGGTGGGAAAATAGGAATCTCGATGTGCTGGCCTTTTATTTCTCCTATTCCTTGTAAACAAGCCTTACAAGATAGGTTTGGTGTACAAACAACACCTCTTAGCATACTCTTCCACTAACTAAAATGTTGCAAAGTCCTATATAGATTACCTAAAGATTCTTCATATTGTTAAAAAGGATACAGTAACGACCTCTTCACAGCCATGTCCTTTAACAAAGTAATGTCATACCATTATTCAAGAGCATGCATTTTAACCCTTTTGCACCCAACAGTCAGAACCAGACTGAATCCCCCAGTGAACAAGTGGGAAAAGGTTAACCGGATAAACCGATAATTACCTAGCTATGCATTTCTTTACTGTTCCAGTAAAGAAACCATTTCATGTTCAAAACCCACTCCTTAGGAAATTAACTTACCCCCTCTACCACGACCTCTTCCACCAAACCCACCTCCACCTCTGCCTCCTCGTTGCTGTTGTTGCCTGTAGACTTCCTTGGGTTGTGCCACTTTAATTTCACACTGTTAAAAGTGAAGCATTACGTTAAAAGAATCTGCAAAGTAGATGTTCCTAAAACAGTCTGTTTTGATGTGAAGAATGCAAACATATAGCCTGAAGTAAGTGTGAGAATTAACTGCACAAAGATAGTGTGGTCCTTATAGTGTACCTGCCACACGTCTCAATTAGATTCATCATAGAACATTTAATGAAAGGATAAACAGGCCTTACATCCATACAGAAGCAGGGTTCTTTGAAAAATGCATTATTTATTAAAAATAGTTAAGACTGAGTGACAGTCACTACATAGAAATTCATTGAAACAGACGATTCGACCCAATCCGTCTGTATCAGCGCTTACCTGCCACAAGTGCAAATTCAAATTGTCTCTACTCTGTTCTAAATCTATTGCATTTAATCCTGTAACTATGGTTTTCAACTACTAGAAACAGTCTGCTTCTATTTAACCTGTCCTATCCTTTTACAATTTGAAATACTTCTAATAGAATCCCAGAATCTGTAACAGTCTAATTAAGACCCCAATTTTTCAAGTTTTTACATCTGTGTTTCCTCGTACCCAGCAGCATCCTAGTGGATCTGTGCCATAACCTCTCTAAAACTTCAATATTGTTTATGTAGGGTGAAACTTATTATTGCACACAATACTAACTACGGTCTTATTAAGGCTTTACAGCTTTTTATATTCTATCAACTCTCTAAAGGCAACACTTTAGGATTGATAATTTTTCTTTCAATGCTCTGTGAAATTGTATCCTAAGTTGCTCTGCTTTTCCACAACAGCAAGCCTATTTCTATTCAGAGTATAACTGTTGCTGAATGCATCCCCTCACATTGACATTAATTCCATCTGTCACCTTTTAAGCCCATTTCTATCATTGTATCAAGACCCTTTTGCAGTTTCCTTTGGTCTTCTGAAGAATTAACCTAACAATTCTATGTGTCTATGATTCTATGCCATCTGCAAATTTCAACATGCCCTCTAGGAATATATTGAAATTGATATACATAGCGAACATAAGTAGCTACAGAACTGAACACTAGCGGAAACCACTATCCGCAACTGATCATCAAGAGTTGGTGAGGCAAGAAGAAGAAACAGGAAAGGAAAAAATTTAAAAAAAGACTCATCCAAAGTCCTTACAGTGAGGAGAGAAGGTAGATTCTCAACCCAGTAATTGTGAATGGTTCGATTGTAACCCAGGATCCAGTGCCGATAGGTCCTGCATCTAACTCAATGCAACGTTTACTTAGCTAATGAAAACTGGGCCAACAGAAGAATCACCACAATTAGCCTCAGTGATACTCTTTCGAGTTATCAACAGTCACAGATTGCAACTCTTTTCGAGTACAATCACAGTTCTTGGTTTCCGGGAGTGATGATGCACACGAGGAAACAGGGAGATGATCAGGCTCATCTGTGATATCTCCCATGAGCATCAGCCTTCTAAGAGGCATCGACTGTAACTCAATTGTCTTTCTGGCCTATAAAACTGCCCATTATGGTATTTTATCTTCTGTTTTTTCTAATTGGAGAAAACAACCTGGGAGGGAGCAAAAAGGGGTGGGGAGGTAGAAAATTACAAACTTGCATTTGTAGCAAGCCATTCATGATCTCAGTATATCCAAATTACTTCATTGTCAATTAAGTACTTCTCAATTGTAGTCAGACATAATTTAGGAAACATAGCAGCCAATTTGTGCAAAGTCCCACAACAGCAATAAAATAAATAACCTGTGGTGATGGATGTGGGCTTTGGCCAGGACACCTGGCAAGCTTCCTGTTCTTTGGTTATTTACGTGGTAACTTGCAGAGTCAGCTGAGGCTTTAGTTTTAACTTCTTATCTAAAAAACACCAACTCCGACACAACAGCACTCTCTCGCTACTGCACTGAAGTATCAGTCTCATGTGCTCAGGTGTCATAACTCCCTAACTCAAGTGGCACGAGTGCTTGGAAACAGGGATGATATCTAAGATCTAAAACCTCCTCATTACAGGTTGTGGTGGTATGTAGCTCTGCTGCTGATGATGGATCATAACTCCTCATTGATGTCCAGTTTACGGCTGCTAGATTTGCCCTTAACAGAGTGTTAATGCCCTGATGAATAACAGGCACACTATGACAATAACAACAACTTATGCACCAATCTCATCCGAGTAGGTTAATAAAAAGATCCCTGATGGTTCTAATTTCCAAAAAATGTTCACTTTCTTAAACCTCACAAACATATAGATCAGCACTCTGGAGGCTCAGGAGCCAGTCATTTTCACCTCAAGTTGCCAGCACCAAGAGTTTGCTAAGAACTTTCCAATTCAAATCACCAGGCTCAGAAAATGCACCCAAGTCAAACCAATGCAAGAATTTTAAATGCAAATATGACTGACTGTCCTGGGCTTCGAGGGCCAAGTTGTCAAGGCTTCAGGGTTATATGCAGCACCTGGACCACAGGTTCAACACTCCTAGGCAATGGAAAGACTGAAAAAAGTCACTTCCAACAATGCTGGAATAAGACCAACTGGACTGTCAACATGCAGCACAACTGCTTCACTAAGCAAATGGAAAAAAATGTGTTTACAAAATACAAATGTCTCAAATCAATTCCCAGTCTCTGCTGAGGTGGCAGTTAAGGATGCTGCATTCATAGTGCTTGGAACAAAACTCAGCAAGAATTCCAAACTGAACAAGGAATGGTTTCAGATGTGATGCCATCTACAGTCAAAAAGCTTGCTAACAGACAAAATTTAGACTTGCACATGAAGAATGGTCACTTGGATCCCAATCAATTACTTCAAGAGAAGGAAAAAATAGGTGAAGAACATTTGTGTTATTTCTCCAAGCTACTTTTTATAAAAATGCAAAGTTACACAAGGAAATGCGCACACAAATTCCAGTGCCAAGGTAGCCAAAGAACGAAATAGCTGGGTTAATTCTTAAAGAGGATACATATAGATTTCATGAAAACTCTTAAGATACAGAGAGCATAGCAGACCTCTCAAAAAATTGCACAAAGCTTTCTGAATATAGAGTCATAAGCAGGATAGATCCTTAAAATGCTCCAATTTATTATCAGCATGGCAACAGCTGAAATGGCTGAGCTGGCATTTGACCTCAGGAGTATGTCATGAACCACTACAACTAGAGTGCCAAGAGAGAGACACAAGTGACACAGAAAACCAAGGAAACGCGATATTATGACAGCTAAAGGTCATAAGTAGCAGTTAAGGCAATAAAACTATTTTCAGATTGCAATAGAGGTGCCAGGTACCATCGGAAAATGCCAATGGAAACAAGCCACACGAAATAGCAAAAAGAAAATATACCTGGTATAAATGAGATCAGAAGGCACAGGTTTGTCAGAGCTCTTAATGAAAAGTGGAATGCATTGTACTGACAATACCTATAGAACAGCATTGTCCATCTGCAGCTGAAGCAGTATGTATGAAAGGTTAGAAGAGAACACAGAGACCCAGTGGTAGTAGCCCATTGGACCAAATAACATTGAAAGAATATAGAAGCCCTAGAAGTCATATATGCTAGAACTACCTCAAAGGTAATGAATGCGAAATGATACTCTCTAATATGCTTCTGTTTGCGAATGAAGGGGAGTTCACCAAGAAAACTGTGGGTGGAAATAACCTGCTGGCAAGCTGGTGTTGAAACTTCAGTCCTAAACTCAGGTATATCTGACCCAGAGGGAGAACGGGTAGGCTCTATGGGATATACATGGAAACACTTACAGCATTAGGAAAATATGCTGTGAGGGAACTATGAAGTAGCAGCGATGTCAGAAACATAGCTGATGGCTATGAATGTAGCATACAAGGTATAGTGGGATCAGAAAATAGAAAGGGAGGTGGTGTAACTATACAGAGACAACTAGTAGATGAAGATCGTTACTGTGGGAGGTGAAAATTGCAAATCAGGTAAAGTACGTTTAACGCAAAAATGAAAATGTTTAGTGCACACCACAGATCACCAGAAAGAATGACTATATGCTTAATGGTTTAGAGATTGAGATTTAGAAGGGTACATGGTAACGGGAAGTTATTTTAATGAACAATTTTAACCAACCAAATATAAACTGGGGATAGCCAAGTAGTTTGCATTTTGTGTAGTACCTGATCCAGTGTCAGGGAATTCATGAGAGGCAGAGGAGATCTTGATTTGGTTATTGTTAAGTAACCCAAACAACATATAGGAAGTGGAAAGTCACAGGCATGGTGACCACATAATGGTCCAAGTCTTACATGACCTGGGATTCGAACACAGCAAGGACCAGCAGCCAGGTACAGTATAACAAGAGAACAGCTTAGCCAAAGTGATTAACGGTTTTGTTCAACACTTTAGTAAATAATCTGAGCACCATTAAAGTCAAAATGCTGAGCTTGCATAAGAAAGATCAGCAAGTGTAGAATAAACAAGTGTAACCCTAAATTAATTTACAAATTAAATGACAAGTCAATTAAGCAAGAAGGAAAAAAAAACTCCAGAAATCCTGCATGGACAAAGGAAATAGAGTTAACTGAGATAAATATAGGAATTATACAGACACAAGTTAAATGGGTGATCAGAGAAGCAGAAAAACCATGGTAGCACATAAAACAAATTCTCTCAGTTCTCTGTAAAAGGGCAGCTTGAAAAGTGGGGAGAATCACAAACGTTTGCAAACAGAATTAAAACAAATGGTTAATGGACAATAAGATGTAATTCAAGTATTCACAAAGTAAGGTAGTCAACATGTCCTCCCTTAAATAGAAATAATCCAAATAGAATTAATGACATGGCAAGCTTTGACATGCTAAGAGAGCTCACAACAAACCACCAGGAGAGCTAGTGTTTATCCCAAAACCTCTAGAGAAGGCAGGAGATATTGGCAGACATGATAAGGGTGTCACTGGATGCTGGAGGTGCCACTAACTATGGATGAAGCTGAAACAGACTCAAAAGTATTGATGTAGCCAGCTACTCCAGAACAGCATCAACAAACGAAAAATAAAACGCAGGACGATATAGCCAAAGCATCAGTGTTCATATCTGAGGAAGTCATGATAAAATTGTATATGGTAAGACCATAAGACAAAGGAGCAGAGGTAGGCCATTCGGCCCATCGGGTCTGCTCCACCATTCAATGAGATCATGGCTGATCTGATAATCCTCAACTCCACTTTCCTGCCTTTTCCCCATAACCCTGGATTCCCTTACTGATTAAAAATGTCCATCGTGAATGTACTTAACAATCCAGCCGATACAGCCCTCTGTGGTAAAGAATTCCACAGATTCACTACCCTCAGAAGAAATTCCTCCTCATCCCGGTCTTAAATGGGTGATTCCTTACTCTGAGTTTATGCCCTCTGGTCCTAGACTCTTCCACAAGGGGAAACAACCTCTCAGCATCTACCGTGTCAAGCCCCCTAAGAATCTTACATGTTTCAATAAGGTCGCCTCTCATTCTTCTAAACTCCAATGAGTACAGGCGCAATTTACTCAACCTCTCCTCATAAGAAAATCCCTCCATACCCAGGATCAACCTAGTGAACCTTCTTAACTGGACTGCCTCCAGTACCAGTATATCTTTCCTTAGACAAGGGAACCAAAACTGTTCACAGTATTCTAGGTGTGGTCTAACTAATGCCTTGTATAGTTTTAGCAAGACTTCCCTATTTTTATACTCCAATCCCTTTGAAATAAAGGCCAACATTCCATTTGCCTTCCTCATTACCCATTAAACTGGTATGTTAGCTTTTTGGGATTCATGCACAAGGACTCCCAAATCCCTCTGTGCTTTAGCTTTCTGCAGTCTTTCTCCATGTAAATAATATTCAGCTTCTCTATTCTCCCTGCCAAAATACATAACCTCACATTTTCTCTCATTATATTCCATCTGCCAAGTTTTTGTCTGTCTATATCCCTCTGTAGACTCATTGCGTCATCCTCACCACTTGCCTTCCCACCTACTTTTGTGTCATCCGCAAACTTGGCAATAGTACATTCACTTCCCTCATTTAAGTCATTAATACATATTGTAAATAATTGTGGCCCCAGCACAGATCCCTGTGGCACTCCACTAGTTATAGGTTGCCATCCTGAAAGTGCCTCCCTTATCCCAACTCTGTTTTCTATTAGTTAGCCAATCCTCTATCCATGCTAATATACTACCCCCAACGCCATGGGCTCTTATCTTATTAAGTAGCCTCATGTGCAGTACCTTATCAAACACCTTTTGGAAATCCAAATATACTGGTTCCCCTTTATCTATTCTGCTTGTTAGCTCCTCAAAGAATTCTAATAAATTTGTCAGGTATGATTTCCCCTTCATGAAACCATGCTGACTCTGCTTGACTATATTATGCATTTCTAAATGCTCAGCTATTACATCCTTTATAATAGACTAACATTTTCCCAATGACGGATGTTAAGCTAACTGGCCTATAGTTACCTGTTTTTTGTCTCCCTCCTTTTTTGAATAAGGGTGTTACATTTGCAGTTTTCCAATCTTCTGGAACTTTTCCAGAATCTAAGCATTCTTGGAAGATTACTACCAGCGCATCCACTATTTGTGTAGCTACTTCCTTTGATATCCTAGGATGCAACCCATCAGGTCCAGGGAACTTATCGGCCTTTAGCCCCATTAGTTTCCCTAGTACTTTTTCTCTAGTGATAGCTATTGTATTTATTTCCTCCACTCTTTTTACCCCTTGAATATTTAGTATTTTTGGAATGCTATTTGTGTCTTCTACCGTAAAGACTGAAACAGAGTATTTATTCAACTCCTCTGCCATTTCCTGGTTCCCCTTTATTATTTCCCCAGCCTCATTCTCTAAGCGGCCTATGTTTACTTTGGCCTCTCTTCCTTATTTAAAGAAGCGCTTACTGTCCATTTTTATATTACTTGCTAGTTTACCCTCAAAGTTTATTTTCTCCCTCTTCTTTTTTGGTCAGCTTTTGTTGGTTTTTAAAACTTTCCCAATGCTCTGGCTTACCACTAATCTTTGACACATTGTATGTTTTTTCTTTCAATTTGATACTATCCTTAACTTCCTTGGTCAACCATGGTTGGTTTACCCCCTTCCTAGAATCCTTCTTCCTCACTGGGATATATCTTTGTTGTGAGTCATGAACTATTTTATTAAACATCTGCCATTGTTCATCAACCGTCTTTTCTGCTAAACTCCTTTCCCAGTCCACTCCAGCCAACTCTGCCCTCATTCCTTTGTAATTACCTTTATTTAAGTTCAGCACAGTTGTTTCCGACCCAAGTTTCTCACACTCAAACTGAATGCTAAATTCTACCATGTTATGGTCAGTTTCCTAGGGGATCTTTTACTCTGAGGTCATTTATTAAACATGCCTCATTACACATTACCAGATCCAAAATAACCTGATCCCTGGATGGATCCTTAAATGTTGTTCTAGGAAACTGATTCGAATACACTCTATGAATTCTTGCTCATGGCTACCTCTGCCAATTTGATTTTCCCAATCTACAATGTACTGCCTTTTTTACATGCCCTCATTATCTTCTGATTTATTCGGTCCTACAGTATAGCTACTGTTAAGGGGCCTATAGACTACTCCCACCAATGTCGTCTTCCCCTTCTTGTTTCTTACCTCAACCCATATGGATTCTACATCTTCCGATCCAAGATCATTTCTTGCTATCGTACTTATTCCATCTTGTACTAACAAAGCTACCCCACCACCCTTTCCTTCCTGCCCGTCCTTTTGAAAAGTCACATACCCCTGAATATTTAGTTTCTAGCTTTAATCTCCTTGTAACCACGTCTCCATAATGGCTATAAGATCATACCCATTAATCTCTATTTGTGCCGTTAATTCATTTATTTTGTTCAGAATACTACGAGCATTTAAGAGCCGTTAATTTTGCCTTTTTTTTAACCATTTTCCCCCCTTTGACTTTATTTGCTGCTTTTTTTTACATTTGTACACTCTGTCCCTTCCTGACACACTATCAATACCCCCAAAATAGCTGCCCTGCAATCTTTCCATATCCTTTTGTTTTGTTAGCCTACGCATCCTCTCTCCAGAACCCTCCCCCCAACATTTAGTTTAAAGCCCTCTCTACAGCCCTGGTTATTTGATTTGCCAGGACACTGGTCCGAGCATGGTTCAAGTGAAGCCCATCTCACCAGAACAGCTCCCTTCTACATCAGTACTGATGCCAGTGCCCCATGAACTGAAACCCAATCCTCCCACACCAATCTCTGAGCCACGCATTTAACTCCTTGACTTTATTTACCCTATGCCAGTTTCCCCGTGGCTCAGATAGTAATCCCGAGATTATCATCTTGGAGGTTCTGCTTTTTAATTTAGCTAACTGTCCAAATTCTTTCAGCAGAACCTCCTTTCTAGTCCTATCAGTGTTATTGGGCAGCTCACATTTTGTGCCAGTTCTGGAAATTGAGATAGAGTCCAGTGAAGAGGCATAAAGCTAATCCCTAGTGCTTGAGTTCTATGCCATATAGAAAGGCTGGTAAAACACAAGAGATTATCAAAAGATGGTCACCTGTGCTATACAAGAAAGTAATCTGTGACACAAAGGTAAATCCAGAAAGTTACTTCAAACTAAGTTATAAATAGGAAATGAGAGACAGGTTGAAAATAATAAAAATAAACGTTTATAAGGAAACAACTCCTCACATGAAGTGATCAGCACATGGGATGTTGAAAGTATTGGAATCATTTAGGAAACAACTGAATGCTACAATAGAAGGACTGTGGAGTAGGACTGTGGCGTCTCTCTGGATGTAAGAACTAAAACTGGCTGAATAACCACCTACATCTATCTTTAATCTCGTGACTGGGTATATTTCCATTTAGAAATATCAAAAGCAGCCATGTCAGACACAACTGGTCCATCACCAGGATCCTTGTGATAGCTAACCAATAGTGCTCAAAGGATTTGGTCTTGTACCTGGGATTTTAATTGAAGATGTTGCAAGTAACACAAGGGATACTGCACTAAGCCCGCCCTAGAATTTCCTCATCATTTCTCTCCCCATATGAAACTGGAATGGCCATTTATGTCTGGGGCTTTTCTTGTTCCCAGAAGTGCCTTTAGCTTGCACAGAATTTTGGGACTTTCAGCCTTGAAAAGAGATTCTTAAAGGTTTATAAAGTAACATTATGGAGAAAAAAAGTAAACAAAGACTTTTGAAAATCTCTCAATGAATATTGCCATTTATTTTAAGAAGCAATCTGCAAAGCACAAGTGAAAAAGTTCCTGAAAGGAGAGTTTAAACAAAGAATGGTGTATAAAAAAACCCAGACATGCAAAATCTTTGCAGTCTCTGTAAACTTCATTTAATCTAAAACTGTGTTGCCGATATCCTTTCCTGCACCATCCCAGCCATGTATTTTCTCTCAAAATCTCTAGTTTTGGACTCAAGGGCGGAAACGAGTCTACTCCATCAAATCTTTACATAACCTTAAGACCCCTATCAGGTCACCTTTCAGTCTTCTGTTTTCTGGAGAAAAGAACCCCATCCTGTTCAGTCTTTTCTGATAGGTATAACTTCTTCTGGTAACATCCTTGAGAACCTTTTTTTGTAGTGCCTCCTGTGTCTCTATGCCTTTTTTAAATAATAAAGTCGAGAACTATGCACAGTCCGCCAAGGCCCTACATTAGTTTAACATAATTTCAGTTTTTCAATGCTATCCCTGTAAAGAATTCCAGTACTTTGTTTACAATTTTTATGACCTCATGAACCTGATGTGTATCTGTACCCCTAGCTCTCTTTGCTCCTCTATCCCATTTATACTCTTATTTTCTAAGAAGATGGTTTCCACATTCCTGCTGCCAGAATGCACCACCCTCTGTGACCTCACACTTATCTATATTGAAATTAATTTGTTAATTACACTCCCATTCTACAAGTTAATCATCTTGTAATTTGTCACTGTCTTCTTCGGTATTGACTATACCTCTTAATTTGACGTTGTTCCCAAATTTTGAAATTGTATTTCTGATTTCCAAGTCCAAATTGTTTGTCAATGGTGAAAATTGGTCTTAGCACTGATCCCAATGGAACACCGCCTTTTGCCTTCATCAGGCTGCGGAGCTACTTGTAACGCCGCACTGTTTTGTAGACAGCTTGCTACCTATTTTGCAACCTGTCCCCTGATTCTGCATACTCTGACCTTAGAAATGAGGTAACCTATTGAAGGTTTTGGAAATCCAGGTATATTACCTATCTACTCTCATTCTTGCTTCAAGAATTCAATAAGGTTGATCAAGCGTGACATTTTTGTTTGAAACAGGTACTGACTATTCTTTACTATAATTTCAATTTCTAGATGTTTTCTAATTATATCTTTCCTACCACCAATGTTAAGCTAACTGATCTACAGTTCCTGGGCTTGTTCTATATCCTGTTTTAGATGCAGAAATACCACCAGCTGTCCATCAATGCTCTAGTACTCTTTTCTATTGATTTTTTATATAGATGTAATAGTGCCCATACTTTCTTTTCCTAAGCTTCTTTCAATATGTATAATTCACCCAGACCCAGGGTTTTATCCTCTCATAAATTTAGTCTTCTCAAAATCTATCTCAAATGGCTATCTTTTTCAACTCTTCGAGTGCCATTTCTACCCTATTAGCCTACTTATTTACCAGGGAGACTAAATAAATATTCAAAATTTCAGTTATTTTGCTGTCATCACCTAAGAGTTCACCATGTGCACCTTTAGTAGCCCTATTCCTATATTTATTATGAGCAGAATAATATTTCATGTTCATCCAAAGTTTAATTTCATGGTTCTTCTTTGCCTTCCAAGTTTAGTTTTTTGACTTCTTTCCTAACCTCTTTGTATCACTTTTGTTTTCCATGTACGAGTG
Source organism: Cetorhinus maximus (assembly GCF_964194155.1). Classification (NCBI taxonomy): domain Eukaryota; kingdom Metazoa; phylum Chordata; class Chondrichthyes; order Lamniformes; family Cetorhinidae; genus Cetorhinus; species Cetorhinus maximus. The sequence continues at coordinate 99,825,109 of NC_135879.1, read as the reverse complement.
TCAGCCGTGGCTCAGTTGGCAGCGCTTTCACCGCAGTCACAAGGTTCCAGGTTCAAGCTCCACTTCAAAGTTTGAGCACAAAAATCAAGGCTGATGCCCCAGTGAAGTACTGAGGGAGTGCTGCAATGTTGGAGGTGCCGTTTCTCAGTTGAGGCATTAAACCAAGGATGGGTGAATGTAAAATATCCCACGCCACTCTTTCAAAGAAGAGCAGTGTCCCTGTGCCCTGGCCAAATAAATATCATAAAAACAGATCATCTGCTCATTATCACCTCGCTGTTTGTTGGAGTTTGCTGTGCACAAATTAGCTGCCACATTTCCTACATTACAACAGCGACTACACTTCAAAAAGGGTAAAATGCTTTGAGTGATCTAGTGGTCATGAAAAGTGCTATATAAATGCAAGCCTTTCTTTTCATTTAGCGCATGCCCTTTGCTTTAGCTTCAATTTTGCCCTGACCTCTTTATTCACCCATGGTCACATTATTGGTTAGTTTGTTCTTTTCCCTTGTTCTTGAACAAAATACATTTCCTGGACACTACTGATTACTATTTTAAATATTTCTTACTGCTGTTCTCTCTCATTCTATCAATATTCTTTTCCTGTTTATTTCCCTCGTGCTATTCATATGCTTTTAAAAATCAGCTTTTTTCCAATCTGCTCTTTGCCTTATCTTGTGTCCTTCCCAATGCTGAGCTTAAGCCTTATTTTGTTGTGACCATTATTGCTTAGATATTTCCCCCTCATTCCTCTTACTTGCAATGGTTCTTTTCCCATTATTAGATCCTGCAGTGATTCCTTCTTTCTTACCCATTTTTTCAAAAAGCCAACAAAAGAAGTCCTATACACACTAAAAACTCTATTTCCTTCCCCCTTTAACTACTTAAAATTCTCGTCCTGTGTTTAAATCCTTCCATTGTCTCAGGTCCAGGTTAACGTTCTGGGGACATGAGTTCAAATCCCACCATGCCAAATGGTTGAATTTAAATTCAATTAATAAATCTGGAATATAAAGCTGGTCTCCATAATGGTGACCACGACAACTATCAATTGTTGTAAAAGCCATCTTGTTCACTAATGTTCTTTGGGGAAAGAACTTACTCAGTCTAGTCTACATGCAACTCCAGACATAGCAATGTGGTTGACTTTTAGCTGTCCTCTGAAATGGTCTAGCAAACCACTCAATTCAAGGCCAATTAGGGATGGGCAACAAATGCTGGCCTTGCCAGCAACATGCAGATCCCATGAAAAAAGTAAAGATGTCAGTTTCTAACTCTAGACTACGGTACACATCCTGGTCCCTTTGCTCCAGCATTGGAAACTGTGCACTCAGCCATCTATACCATATCCTCTGGAACTTCCTCTCTAAAGCCCTCTTTGTCTTTCCATCTTCCTATCTTTCCTAATGCCCTCTCTAAAATAGACCTCTGACCAAATTTTTGGTCAATCTTCTAACGTGTCCTCCAAGCTTCAAAATCCGTTGCTCTCACAGAGGACTTCTCTGAAGCATTCTGGGACTTGCTCCACATTTAAAATGTTATATAAAACACAGGTCACCAATTGGAAAAAACTGTTCCACTCTCAAATGCACTAAACCTTGAATTGTATTGACAATTTTACTGGACATACCTTGCTAGATCCTATGTTGTGATATTTGTTTTCTAATAGCCTTTTTACTGGTTCTTCCTCCTTAAACGTGATGAAGCAGAAACCTCTCCGTTCATTCGTCTTGTTGTCAATAGGAAGTTCAATGCCTTCAATCTACAAAAAAGAAAATAGTTCGGGTACATTTCAGGTTTTTGCGCAGTCTTGTTCAGTTCACTATTTAAAGAAACAATAATCTACCAAAAAATTGATGATTTTTTAAATGCAAAAATTCAGATTAAGCACCATAGAGTAATTTAGTACTCAAAAATAGTTGAATGATCAAATAATTTTAGTTGTGACTTTACGAGGGAACATTTCCTCCCAACTACAAGAAAATTGGGTACTCTTTTGAATTTTCCTTTCAAACTTAAATGGCAACAGTTTGTACGTGTTTATTTTTTAAATGCTGACCTGCTGGCAAATTTTTTATGCAGGCCAGTGATGTTACTCATACAAAACAGAATAGATCTGTAATATAATAGCCCTTTGCAGAGCTTGTATTTCCTATCCACATTACGGTCACAATTTTTGAGCAAAGCTTCAACATTTATGATAGAATAATCTCTTCCTAATGCAATTTAATACATGTTCAAAGAAGCATAATATGCCTATGAATGTCAGGAAAGTAGTATCTCTCTAAGTTACAGTGTAGGTTTTTGGCAGGCAATAAAAATAGAAGCTGGCTATATTTAGTACTAATGGTGGTTGTTTACATCAAAATCTTTCTGCCACTAAGGTTATGAATTACAACTTGCCTCTCCATATGCTCCAAAGTAGTCTTTAACCATTTCTTCTGGTACATCAGGACTTAGGCCACCAACAAAAACTTTCTTAGCTGGTTCTTTGCCTTTTATTGCCTTTGCTCTTTTAGGGTCAATGAGCCTTCCATCCAGCTTGTGTTCCTTCAGTTCCAAGACCTACAAGAATTTAAGAACAGTTCTGTACTAACACTACAACTTTCAGAGGTCACACATACTTGTTCAATATCAAAACAATAACCGACTCTGAACATTACTTAAAAACTTTCAGACATTGTTTGTTAGTATTTGTGATAACAAAATGAGTAGAGAGGGAAAATGAAATTTGTGACCTCTGAAGTTCAACCATTCTGTTTAAGTCCCAGTTCTGAGTTCAGTGCTCACTTGTCTACAGCAACACAAGCAGAAATACTGCCTGTGTTACTCCTCCTGGCTCCAAAAGCATTTCGATAATAAACAAGGCTTCTTATGAAATGTAACATTTTATTCGCTCTTGACCAAATTATACTTTCTGGTAAATCACGCTTAGTTAAAATTGTACCCAATCATGTCAAATAGCAACCAAAATAGTCCCCTGGTTTAATTAAATTTCTGGTACCCATAAAGATATACGAACTTCTGCAGCAAAGGTCAAATTTAGATGCACAGGAGAAGCTCCTACCTCAATCCAATATATTTTTCCCAGCGGGGATCAATAACAAAAAGCACATTTGTGTACTTAAAATGATCACATCCGCTCTTTACTCACCTAGCTTCCTGCCAATTAGAGTCATGACCTGGGGTGAAAAGCAGAGGTCAGTGCCACAAGAACACAAACTGCACGCTTCTTGGTATCATTCCCTGCTGACAACAAATATCTTCAAAAATGGATTGGGTTTTGAACAAAATTCTCACAAGTAATCTATAGTTCATAATGCATAACATGGAAAGAATTTAGGTATAAATCACTGCACTCTAGCACTCATTTGAAGTAGCATTCTCCAAATGAATATCCAGGTACAGCTTTCTGCAAGCTAATTCTTGCATAGTCACAACTAAAAACTCATTATAAAGTGATTTCTAACATGTAAAGTTGCCCATGAACATCCCCCACCCCACCATAATTATGGACTAGCCCCAGGAAATAAGTAAATCTCCCCTTCCCCAACCCATCCACAGAATGGGTTAACACTATTGAGGTTACTTATACAAGGGCTTGAATCAAATACCAGACTAGTAGCACATCTGAACTAGGACATCGAAATACTTATGAAAATAAATTACTGATTTCACTAAACATTGGAACCAAAGGAGGAAAACCAAGTTCTATAGCTTAGTACTGTTTGTGTTTCTGAATGTCACAATTGGATATTTACATTTTTAAAGAGTTGATACCCATTTGTAACAAGTTGTTAACAGTTCCCAATACAACTTTTATCCAAAGGCACACGTGCAAGAGCACACATATTTTGATGTAATTTGTAACAGCATCGAGAGTTGATTTACCCTGTCCACGCTTGCAGGTTCTCTGAATAGTACAAAACCAAATCCTCGTGACCGCCCTGTCACCGCATCCATCTTTATGGTACAGTCCACTACTTCACCGAACCTGGACAAGTAATCTGTCAAATCCTTCTTGCTTGTATCCCAGCTAAGACCCCCAATGAACATTTTTCTGTGAACAATAATATGTATATAGTGATCCTGGTAATTCTGGCATATTTTAAAACACTTTATAATTAAACAAATTATTTGTTTATATCTAAATAAATAAATTATGTATTTATTAATACATAATAAAAGTTAAACAATAAGTTGTCCATGTTATTTCAACAGGTAATCATATCTTGTAGATGGGTTACTTGTTTCCCTTGGATGCATATTTTTTCATTATTAAATGCTATATATTAAAATGTTAATATTTTATTACAAAATGCAATGCACCTGTTGGGTTCCACTGTCAAACATTTTCCCCAAAATTATGTATCAAGATCGAGGACGCAGCTTTATTATAGCTAACTTAAATGCATCAACGCAATGTAATAATTGATCAATCTCGGTTAAGAAGAATAAAAGGTCCATAGACTGCCCTGGTAGACCCATCGTTTCAGCCTGTTCCTATCCCAGTGAACTGATTTCTTCCTATCTCAATTCTATTTTATTCTTCCCTTGTCCAGTCTCTTCTCACCTACATCCGTGACTTTCTGATGCCTTCGTTCACTTAAAAATTTGCAAGCTTTTTGGCCCTAATTGCCTTTTCATCACGGACATCCAATCCCTCCACACCTCCACCAAGACAGTCCAAGAGTACACCATGTCTTCTTTGAACGGAGGCCCATCCACTACCACCAACCTCTGCCTGGCTGAAATTGTTTTCACATTGAACAACTTCTCCTTTAACTCCACTCACTTCCCCAAACAAAAGCATTGGTCTTAGCTCTGTCTGCCTTTTTGTAGGATGTGTTGAACATTCTTTTGTGCCAGTCCTACTCAGGCCCTCTCTGTCACCTCTTTCTCTAGTACTGTATTGCTGCCATTTCCTTCTCTCGCTCTGAACCAGAAAATTTCATCAACTTTGCTTCCTTCTATTACCCTCACATGGTTCATCTCCCACTCTATGCTTCCCTCCATTTCAGGGGATAGGCTGCCAACCAATATTCACGGACTTGCAAAGCTACCTTGATTACACTTCCTCACACCCAAGTTCCTGAAAGGACTCAATTAATTTCTCCTAGTTTCTCCATCTCAATCGCATCTGATCAGGCAATGCAATCTTCCATACGAGTGCTTCCGATATGTTTCTTTCCTCAATTGAGTTTTTTCTGCGGAAGACCTCCATTCAGTCCACAAGCACAACCCTGTGCTTTCATTTGCCTGTCATTTTGATTCTCTGCCTTGCTCCAACTCTGACCCTTCTGTCCGTGGCCTGCTCTAGCATTCCAGTGAAGCTCAATACAAGCTCGAGGAATGGCACCTCATCTTTTGACTGGGTACTTTACAGCCTTCGGGACACACCATTGATTTCAATCATTTTAGATCACAACCACTGCACCCATTTCACAGAATCTTAGAATCTTTACAGTGCAGGTGGTGGCCATTCGGTCCATCATGTCTGCTCTGACTCTCTGAAAGAGCATTCCACCTAGTCCCACTCCCTTGCCTTATACCCGTGCACATTCTTTCTTTTCAGGTAGCAATCCAATTCCCTTTTGAATACCTCGATTGAACCTGCCTCTACCGCCCCCACAGGAAGTTTGTTTCAGACTCCATCCACCCCCTGGTCAAAAAAAGTTTCCTCACAACTTTTACTCCTTTTGCCAATTATTTTGAATCTGTGCCCTCTAGTGGAAACAGATTCTCACTATTTACCCTACCCATACCTCTCAGGATCTTGAATACCTCTATCAAGTCTCCTCTCAGCCTTCTTTTCTCCAAAGAAAAGAGTTGCAACCACTCCAACCTATCATCATAGCCACAGTTCTTCATCCCCAGAATCATTCTTGTGGATCTCCTCTGTACTCTCTCCAATACCTTCACATCCTTTCTCAGAACTGGACACAGTACTCCAAATGAGGCCTAACTAGTGTCTTATACAAGTTCAACATGACCTCCTTACTCTTGTACTCAATGCCCCTATTAATAAAGCCTTAGACGCTATACACTTTATTAACTGCTCTCTCAACGTGCCCTGCTATATTAAATGATTCATGTAGAGATATACCAAGGTCCCTTTGTTCCTGCATCTCCTTTAGAGTTTCTCCCTTTACTTTATACTGTCTCACCATTTTATTTCATCTCTTTGCTGATTGTTTTTTCCCCTCTTATTCTCTCCACTTCCTTTAATTTGTATTCACGCCTTTTTTAATTCCCTTGTGGGGTGTGGGCGTCACTGGCACCCTTAGACATATCTTTTGCTTCTTTACTTGTTCCATTACCATTTCCTTCCACCTTGCGCCATTAAACCTTTTGTCATTTAATCTCTCCTGCCTTCACACTTTAACATACCTTCCCTTTTGTTCTTCTCCCCCTTCCCCCACAATCAAAACCTATTACATTTTTAACTTTTTCCAGTTCTGATGAAAGGTCACAGACCCTTTAACTCTTGTTTCTCGGCCTGTTGTTGCCTGACCCGTTGAGTATTTGCAGCATTTTCTGTTTTTATTAAATCGACGCAGCCGATCTGGTAATGAAGCGCCAAGGCCATATTATATTAGCTTATCGATATTCTTCTTGCAACGCAAGAGAGGAGGATTGGAGGGGGGGGGGGGGAACTAATGGTTAAAGGGGAGACAACAATTACGGGTAGAGATAGAGAAGTAGAGAGAGCAGACAGAAATACTGAAACTAGGTCACAAACACACACGGCTCGGAGCCGAGTCACTGCGCCACGTTATTGAACCAAACAAAAACAAAGAGAAAAGGAAAACCCGGAATGACAGGGAGTTTGAAAGAGAAACTGGAAAAGGCGGGGTGGTTGGGCAATCCCGGGCGGCTCAGTGCTATTCACTCACACACAGACAAACAGAGCAAACCCAGGGTAAACAGGGAGGGGGGGCGGGGCTTGGGGGCTGAGCACGCGCTCCGGGCCCGGTTTCCCGAGCACGCGCTCCGGGCCCCCCCACCTCTCGGCTCTTTACTCTAGGGGAGGGGGGGGGAAACGCCGCCTTCCCGCCCAGGAGTTAACGGGTCTTTGTCTCGATTGAAAGGCTCTTTCCCGGAGGGAGGGACCGGCTCCTGCGCTCACCCTTCGTCCTCCTCGTTTTTGCTGGCATTTATTTTGGCTCCTTCGGGGAACTCCTCGGGCGCCGCCATGCTCTGCTCCATCAGGCCAGTGGACGGCGGGTTGTAACTATACTGAGGATCCATCGGGTTCCTCTCCTCCGGCGGGCTGTCGGAGGTGAAGGCGGTGACCGAGACACGGACGTTGAGTGCTGCTGCCTAGGACCGGCCGAGGTAGCGCCGCCGCGGCTGCTGCTCCTCCTTGGCTACAAAATGGCGGTCGGCGCAGGACTGGGTGTCAGTGGGGGGAGGGGGAGGGGGAAATCCGGGCACCGGCCGGCCGCCGCTTCTCGCCGGCACGTGACCGCTGGCCGCCCAATCGCGCGAGGACCCGCGCCACCGGCCCGGCTCTTTGTGTCGCTGTCCTGGGCGCCCAGTGTCAGCACTGCCCCGCCGCTCGCTCTCTCCGGGACTCCGAGCAGAGATCCGGGGCCAAGGGGTGGCTCAGCAGTGAGTGCGCAGACTCAGAACCAGGGGCAAGATTCCAAACAATGAAAGGTTCCGGCGGTAGAACTGGGCGGGGAGACTGAGGGGGCGGGGGCAGGAGGGAGAGGGGCAGGGGGGAGGGGAGAGCAGAGACTGGAGAGACACGGCAGTGGGGAAATGAAGGCGGAGGCTGGGGTAGTCGCGTGGGCAGGGGGAGACTGAGGGCAGGGGAGAGACTGGGATGAGGGCAGCAGGGAGATTGGGGGCGGGGGGGATGGGGAAAGAGTGGGTCGGGCGCGGGGGAGATGTGGGGGTGGCGGGGGAGATGTGGGGGTGGCGGGGGAGATGTGGGGGTGGCGGGGGAGACGCGGGGGGCCACTCAGGCAAGGGATGAGGAGAGGGAAGATTGAGTTAGGGTGTGAGGTGAGGGGGAGACTATAGGGGTTGGGATGGGGAGACTTTGGTGGGGTGGAGGGCTTGGGGGGCATGAGGAATGCTAACCATCTAACCATGCCAATAGGGTATCCCCAATGCCATGAGCACTTATGCAGTAGCCTTTTATGTGGCACCTTATCGAATGCTTTTTTGGAAATCCAGCCACATTACACCTTACTGGTTCTCCTTGATCCACCATGTTTGTTACATCCTCAAAAGAACTCTAATAAATTTGTCAAACACAGTTGCCCTTTCGGTAAACCGTATTGACTCTGTTTGATTGTATTTTGATTTTCTAAATGTCCTGCTACTACTAGCTTAATAATGGATTCCAGCATTTTCCCAATTATAGATGTTGGACTCACTGGCCTATAGTCTCCTGCTTTCTGCCCTCCCCCTTGTTAGAGGTGTTACATTTGCAGTTTCCCAATACATTGGGACCGTTTCAGAATTTTCCAGTGATTTTTTTTTGGATAATTACAACTAACACAGCCACTTCTTTTAAGACCCGAAGATGCAGGCCCGGGGGACTTGTCAGCCTTGAACCATAGAACCATAGAAAAGTTACAGTGCAGAAAGAGGCCATTCAGCCCATTGTGTCTGCGCTGGTCATAAAAGAAGCTAACCACTCATTTTTAATCCCACTTTCCAGCATCTGGTCCGTAGCCTTGCAGGTTACAACAATTCAGATACATATCCAGGTAGCTTTTAAATGAGTTGAGCATTTCAGCCTCAACCGCCAACTTAGGCAGTGAATTCCAGACACCCACTACCCTCTGGATGAATAAGTTTTTCCTCATGTCCCCTGTAATCCTTCTAACAATCACCTTAAATCTGTGCCCCCAGGTAATTGACCCCTCAGCTAGGAGAAACAGGTCCTCCCTGTCTAAGCCCCTCATAATTTTGTACACCTCAATAAGGTTCCCCCCTCAGCCTTCTCTGTTCTAAGGAAAGCAACCCTAGCCTATCCAATCTCTCCTCATAGCTACAATTTTCAAGTCCTGGCAGCATTCTTGTAAATCTCCTTTGTACACTCTCCAGAGCAATTACGTCCTTCCTGTAATGTGGTGATCAAAATTCAAACTGTGGCATAACCAATGTTTTATACAGTTTCATCATTACATCCCTGCTTTTGTGTTTAATACCTCACCCAATAAAGGAAAGCATTCCATATGCTTTCTTCACCATCTTATCCACCTGTCCTGCCATGTTCAGGGACCTGTGGACATGCACTCCAAGGTCTCTAATTTTGTCAACCCCTCTCAATATCCTCCCATTTATTGAGTACTCCCTTGTTTGTTTGCCCTCCACAATGCGTTAACTCACACTTCTCTGGAATGAATTCCATTTGCCACTTTTCAGCCTGCTCAACCAAACCATTGATATAATTCTGGAGATAACAGCTATCATTTTCACTATCAACTACATGGCCAATTTTTGTGTCATCTGCAAATTTCCCAATCATGCCTCCCACATTTAAGTCCAAATCATTAATATATATGACAAACAGCAAAAGCCCCAACACAGCCCTGTGGAATGCCACTGGAAACCACTTTCCACTCGCAAAAACATCCATTGACCATTGCCCTTTGTTTCCTGTCATTGAGCTAATTTTGGATCCAACCCGCCACCTTCCCTTGTATCCCATGGCCCTGGTGATTTATCCACCTTTAAGGATGCCAGTCCCTTGAGTACTTCCTATCTCATGCTTATTGTATCTAATATTTCGCACTCTCCCTCTATAACTAGAATGTCTACGTCATCCCCCTCTGTAGTGAAGACAGAGACAAAGCATTCATTGAGAACCCTGCCCAAATCTTCAGCATCAACACACAAGTTGCCATGTACATCTCTGTTAGGCCCTACCCTCTTGTTCTTAATCTACTAGTGAGACATCTTTTGGGTTTTCTTTGACCTTACCTGCCAATATTTTTTCATATCCTTACTTTGTTTCCTAATCTTTTTTACTTCACCCCTGTACATAAGAAGCAGGAGCAGGCAATTCAGCCCCTTGAGCCTGCCCCGCCATTCATTACGATCATGGCTCATTTCGGCCTCAACTCCAATTTCCCGCCCTCTCCCCATAATCTTTCAACCCATTGCTAATTAAAAATCTGTCTATCTCCTTAAATTTATTCAGCATCCCGGCATCCACTGCACTCTGAGGTAGTGAATTCCACAGATTCACAACCCTTTGGGAAAAGTAATTCCTCCTCATCTCTGATTTAAGTCTACCACCCCTTAGCCTAAAACTATGGCCTCTTATTCTAGAATACCCCACAAGGGGAAACATCCGATCCATGTCTACTTTGTCTATCCCCTTTAGCATCTTATATACCTTAATTAGATCTCCCCTCATCCTTCTAAACTCTAGTGAGTATAGGCCTAAACTGCTCAATCTCTCCTCATAAAGCAAGCCCCGCATCTCTGGAAACAATCTAGTGAACCTCTGAACCGCCTCCAGTGCAACTACATCGTTCCTCAGGGGACCAAAACTGTGCACAATATTCCAGGTGCAGTCTTACCAATGTCTTGTACAGTTGCAACAACACTTCCCTATTTTTATGCTCTATTCCTTTAGCAATAAATGCCAAAATTCCATTTGCCTTCCTTATTACCTGCTGTACCTGCATACTAGCTTTCAGCAATTCATGCACGAGGACACCCAGATCCTTCTGCACTGAAGCATTCTGAAGTTTCTCTCCATTTAAATAATAAGTCGCCTTTTTATTCTTCCAACCAAAATGGATAACCTCACACTTATCCACGTTAAACTCCATCTGCTAAATTTTGGCCTATTCACCTAACCTGTCCATATTCATTTGTAAATTTCTTATTTCTTCATTGCACCTATTTTGGTGTCATCTGCAAATTTAGCTATAGTATCTTCTATCCCTGAATCCAAGTCATTAATATAGATTATAAATAGTTGGGGCCCAAGGACCGAACCCTGTGGCACCCCACTAGTTACAGCTTGCCATCCAGAAAAAGACCCATTTATCCCGACTCTCTGCTTTCTGTTGGTTAGCCAATCCTCTATCCAAGCTAATATATTATCCCTAACTCCATGTGATCTTATCTTGTGTATTAATCTTTTGTGCGGCACCTTATCAAAGGCCTTCTGGAAGTCCACATATACTACATCTACGGAATCCCCATTATCCACTTTGCTTGTCACATCTTCAAAGAACTCTAGCAAATTAGTCAAACACGATTTACTCTTCATAAAACCATGCTGACTCTGATGGATTGCATTTTGACTTTCCAAATGCCCCATTACTACTTCCTTAATAATGGATTCCAATAATTTCCCAACGACAGACATTAAACTAACTGGTCTATAGTTTCCTGTACTTTCTATACTCCTCTAGGCTTTTTACAGTATTAAGCTTTTTGTGCCTCTCATAACTTTCTGCTTTATCTTACCCTGTATGCTTCTGGAAAGCCAGGGGGCTCTAGATTTGGCAGTACTACCCTTTTTCTTCTGGGGACATGTCTACATTGTGCTCCCCTCTTGCTTCCCCTCCTCTTCCTCCCCTCCTCTCTCCCCTCCTCACTTCTTCCTCCCCTCCTGTACAGCAGAGTTGGTGGTGCCACAAACCTGGCTCTGACTGCACTCCTCCGAGGAACCAATGCCCTCACCAGTATCCCATTTAGTCCCATTAGTTTTTCAAGTATCTTTTCTATAGTATAGTGATTGTTTTAAGTTCCTCCTCTTTTGCCCCTTGAATTTTTACTATTATTGGGATGCATTTTGTGACTTTTACTGTGAAGACAGGTACAAAATACTAGTTCAAAGTCTCTGCTATTTCCTTGTTTCCTATTATTAATTCCCCAGTCTCATCATCTAACGGGTCAATATTTACTTTAGTTACTCTTTTTTATATATTTGTACTGTCTGTTTTTATATTTCTTGCTAGTTTACTCATATTCGACAATACATAACATTCATATGGAAAACCACATAGCAATGATTTTATAAAGCACCCTGACTTGGTGACTATTTGAATGCTATTGTTACAAAGTTAGGGCCTTGCTCTAGATATTTTCTCAGATAGGGAGGTGCTATTTCAGAATCAAACTTTTAGGAGTTTGTCTATACTCCCCAACATGGAAACAGTCTATTTCCAAATGCAGCAATACGTAGACAATATCAGGCTTGGGCTGACAAGTGGCAAGTAACATTCACACCACACAAATGACAGGCAATTACCATCCCCTTCAACAGAGAATCTAACCATTGCCGCTTGACGTTCAATGGCATTACCATCGCTGTTCACAGCCAAAAGAAACTGAAACTTGCTAGCACAAGGGTGTGAGGTGTTTAGCAACTTCTGAGGCAGGCTAACAAATTGCTTGTTACTTACAATCTTTAGAAAAACAACATTAAAGCCAGTTTATCAGCATTTTAACCAACTGTGTTCTCTGTCTTTTAAACTTCTATGAACACAATGGCTTTGAAAACTTGCAGGACATATTTCTCATCTAACTGTAGGAATTGCGCCTGCCAATATCCCCTGGAGCAAATCCTATTAGAGTTTGTGGGTTCATTAGGAGAGCATTTCATTTGCATGGGCTAAGTGATGTCCACACTGGAAACTATTGGGTAAGTATTGAGGGCTCCATGCAGACACAATGCAGTTTGATTCCTCAGCCCCCCCCCACCCCCCCCACTGTGTTAGGGGGCCAATGGCATGTATTTTATTGAAATACTTTGCTGGCCTGAATTAAATGCAGCAATGGCAGGGTGGGCGAAGGGCAAAATTGTAATATTTTTTGGATGTGAATACCCAGTTGGGCCAAATGACCACTTTTATCCTTAATCATCATCTGAATAAGGCATCAGGTATGACAGTGTGATGGTTATGTTGCTGGACTAGAAATCCAGATGCTTGGACTAATAACTTTGAGGTGTGAGTTCAAGTTTGTGAATTTGAATACAGTTAATTAAAGAACTCTGAAATAAAAGACAAGTGACATAATGGTGACCATGATGCTATTAGATTGTCGTAAAAGCTCAATTGGTTCATTAATGTCCTTCAGGGAAGGACATTATGCAATGGTGGCTTTTCACACTGTATCGTCCTCACCTGCTTTTGACTCTGCTGCCATGCACTCATTAACTCTATTTTGGTTCACAGGGAGCTCTGCCAAGCGACCGACACCCTCAGACAGCTAGTCTCTCAGCTCCGTCCAGGTCCTCACCTCCAGCCAAGAGGACACCTCCTCGATTGAAGAGGTGGAAATAAGCAGCCTGGAAGACCCGTCACAGCGCTTACCCACACCCTGCACCAGCACAGAGGCACACCTCGGTGTGGATCTAGAGCAGGCTCGGGTTCACAATCTGGTAGTCACTGCAAGGACACGTGTTCGCAGCAGGAGGAAGCAGGTTCAGACAAGCTCCCTGGCACTCCAAGGACTGCTTGGGAAGAGGCATCTGTGAGGTCCAAGTCAGATGATGAGCCTCTGGGTTCAGCCTTCCAACTCATTGTGGAGAGTCAGCAGAAAGCGGGGAAGAAGCACGCAGAGCTGTTGGAAGAGCTCAACAGAGTGGCACGCAAGTCAGAGGAGTGCATCCACCTGCTCTCTGCTGAAGTGGTACCCACATGTGCATGAATGAAGGTCTCCACAGGAAGGATGGCGTACGCCATGGAGACCTTAGTCCAACAGAACGCGGAGATGCGCGCAGACCTGCACTCTATCGCGGTAGCCATGGGTGAGTTCTTGCAGTAGCAACGCGAGAGGAAAACAGGGCACCTTGATGACCCTCCAGGTGCTCAATCCCCTCAAGGAGTCAGACCGGGGCCCTCGGGCACCCAAAGGAAGGAGGAGCGGCAGCTGAGCACCCCTGGGTCATCCACTCAATAATCTCAGAGGCTGTCCTCTCCCTCCCAGTTCCCTTTGGCTGTGACCCCCTCAATCTCATTCCCTGTCACTGCAGAAGGAGCAGCCGGCCCAAAGGGGAACAACCAAAGCTAGCAGGGGCCCCAAGGCCTCAGCTCTCCAGAGGGCCCACGTCAAAGTCATCAGAAGCAACAGGGCTAATCATTGCACAGACCGTCTCTACCCTTATTGCGGGGTAGGATGTCAGGGCAGCACCTAGAAGAAGCGGTAGGTCCAGAAAAGTTAAGAATTTTTGATCACAAGTGGTTTCACTGGTGAACACATTTAGTCACTTTATAATCTGAAAATATGTTCACTTTCACTGAATAATGTGTAATGGTGTCTTTCAGCTTCATTGACAGGCTTCGCGAGTCCTCCCCCTGCATTCCACCACCACCCCCCACCCCCCCAGCCATCACTAGCAGTTTAGCTGCACACAGCCAGACCACGAGTGATTCTGGGGGGAGAATGTTTGTGGCAGGGCCTTTCAGAATGTCTTGCAAGCATTCTCCCATGCTAGCAGAGCCTCCCTCCATCTCACATCTCAATGTCCTGAGCATTTTCAATGCTGCTTGCTGGGGCTCTCTTTCAGTTGTCCATCTGAGCTGACCTGCATCTCCGCCCACCCATGCAGCAGCTGTGCAAGAGGCTCCTTTCACTTTCGATTTCAGAAACATGGTGGTTGTTCAGTGTGTTTTCAGCTCCCCCATTCTTTCCCCTCTCCCAGTCACCTATGTCCTTTCTCCCATCACTGCTGAACTCCCCTGGCATCATCTTCCACCTCCCCACCGTCACCTACCAAGCAGAACTCTTTTCTTTCCAGGATGTCCAGGTGAACATGCACGCTCCCTATCTTCCCGAGAATCCCATCACTATCCACATTGATCTGCCCGACCTCCTCCTTCCCACCCCCATTGTCCGTGTCTGCCTCCGAGCCCTCACCAACCTCCCTCACTGTCCCTTCTACTGCTACCGTCACATCCTCACCCTCCCACCCTACCGGCTCACTCTGGCCTCTCTCATACTCGCCATTCCCTCCTACCACGCCCGCCCATTCTCATTTTGCTCCCCAGGAGGCCATCATCGACTCTGCAAACCCCTCCATTGCACGTTTACCTGAACATCCTCCCCCTTACCCTTTCCTCCACTATTTATCCTTCCTCCACCCTTACTCATTCCTCCACCCTAACTCCTTCCTCCCCCGGACTCCCTCCCTGCTCTGAACTCTCTTCTATTCCAAGACTCCCTTCTCCTCCTGGACTCCTTCCACCCATGAATGCCTTCCTCCTCCCAGACTCCCTCTTCCCCTGGACTCCTTCCCCCTTCCAAACTCCTTCCTCCCCCAGCGTCCCACCCCCCATCCAGCAGTCCTTCCCCCTTCTGAACTCCTTCCTTCCCATGGACTCGCTCCTCCATCTGGACTCCATCCCCCCCACCCGGACTCCTTCCCCCCCCCCACCCGGACTCCTTCCTCCCCCACCCCAGACTCCTGGACTCCCCCCTCCAAACTTCTTGCCTTACACCGTCCCCCCCACTTATACCTACCTCCTCAGTTGCCGCATTCTCGCTGTTACACCCCAATACTCCCTCCCCCCCAACCTCACCCACCCCCTCCCGACACCTTTGTTTCCCCCCTCCAAACCTAACCCCCTAGTACACATTCGTCTCCGAGTCAAACGACGTCGTGAAACCAATTTTTGGCCTTGCCATATTGTCCACTCACGCCCGCCATGATGCCCGACGCCAATGTGGACGGAACATTCCGGCCTATGTTTTTGGCCTTCCAACCGAACATTGTCTTATGTGACTTGGTGTCAAGTTTTGCTTTTTAACTGTCCTGCCTTAGAACATTTTATTACTTTAAAGGTGCTAGATAAATACAAGTTATTGTTGTTGTTTACCATTAAACCAGATGGCCAACCCTACTTCAATGAGGAGTATAAAAGTGTATGCCATGAGCAGCACCAGGTCTTCCTGAAAATAAGATGCCAACTTGGTGAAACCACAATTCAGGACTACTTGCATGCTAAACAGCAGATGCAGAATGCTATAAAATGCAAGAACCATAGTAACATTGAAATCAATGGTAACTGGGGGAGTGTCTCCACTGATTGGAGTCATACCTAGCATATAGGAAGATGGTTGTGGTTGCTGCAGCCAATCATCTCAGTTCCAGAACATCACTGTAGGAGTTCTTTGCGGTAGTGCTCTAGTCTCAATAATCTTCAGCTGTTTCATTAATTACCTTCCCTCTGTCATAATGGTCAGATTTGGGGATGTCCATTGATGAATGCACAATGTTCTGCACCATTCACAATTACTCACATAATGAGGCATTGCCTCCAATGCAGCAACATTCAGACTTGAGCTGATAGTGGCAAGTAACATTCATGTCACACAAGTGCCATGCAATGACAATTTCCAAAAAAGAGAGTCTAGCTATCTCTCCTTGACAATAAATAGCATTGCCATCAAATAGCATTGCCATCATGGAATCACCCACTATCAACATCTTGTGGGGTCACCATTGTCCAGAAAATTAACTGGACCAGCCATAGAAATACTTTAGCTATAAGAGCAGGTCAATGACTAGTTGTTCTGTTGCGGGTAACTCACCTTCTGACTTCCCAAACCTTTTCCACCTATTACAAGGTACAAGTCAGGAGTGTGATGGAATACTCTTCACTTGCCTGAATGAGTGAAGCTCCAACACAGAAAAAACTTAACACCATCAAGGACAAAGCAGCCTGATCAGCACCCCATCCGCCACCTTAAACATTCACTCCCTCTATCACGAGCACTACTTGGTTGCAGTGTGTACCATCTACAAAATGCTCTGCTGGCAAAGAAACTTTGCCAACTTGCCAAAGTTTCTTCGACAGCACCGCTCAAACCCACAACCTCTATCACCTAGAAGAACAAGGGCAATTAGGGATGGGCAATAAATGCAGGCAGCGATGCCCACATTCTGCAAATGAATAGTGTCAGGAACATATCATTTATTTCTGTTGGACTGTTGTAAAGAACATATCTTTTTATTTTCTGTTGGACTGTGGTAAAATTACAATGGCTGCAGCTGAAAGACATGTCCACTGGAACAGGATGAGAGATATATACAATGTTGCAGTCCTGGAACAGAATGTGCCACGAAAGACAGGATGATGCCAGAGAGGAGTCCTGTACCAAGGGGGCTGCCTAACAATAGCATTTTAACTGGCTCCTAACTAGGTGACCAGGTTTTTGTGTGAATGCAGCAGACATCTCCTAGCCTGAAAGGAACAAGACCTAAAACTTCTTTCCCCAGTGTGTGGAAGATTCCAGTAATTCTACAATAATAGCTAGCTTTTATTTCCCCTCCTTATATCTCTATAACCTGCTCTGTCTCTGAAAAGGGAAAACCACTGTTAGAGTCATTGAAAGGCAAGTGCTCAACTAGTGAACTACAGACTGAAAGTGCTGGAAGACCGCCGTGTGTCATCAACAAGAATTGAAAGGAATTTGGAAGACATCGATCAAAATCAACCCATCAAATCCTGTACTCCGGATTGGTGCTATTAAATTGTTTTATTCCACCCTTAAAATCCATGTTTTGTGTGTCTTATGTGTCTTGTGTGTGTATTTGTATAGGGATTTAAGAAGGGGGTAGAGTTTAAGTTATAGTGTTCGAAGTTAGCAGTTCATATTTCTTTCTTTTGCCACTAGTTAAAGATAATTTGTTCACTAAACAGTTATTTACTTTTTAAGTTTACAAACCTGATGCTCGTATTCTGTTAACCTATGTTAAACAGGTAGAATTGGGACAATCTGGTGGTTTGGTCAAAATTTTCACATTTGTTGTGACTCGGGGAACAGTGGGGCTTGATATTACAGTACACTATCCCCAGTGAGTCGTGACAAAGTTTGGGGGCCCAGGTAGCTAACTACGTTAGCTAAATATGACATGGACATAGGAGACTCAGTGCCGATAAAACAACATCATTATCGGTTGAGCCCAGAAAAACAAGCTCAGTTAGAAACAGAGATCGAATATATGCTCGACAATCAATTGATTGAGCCTAGCCAAAGTGGCTGGAATTCACTGGTAGCATTGGTTGCTAAGCTGGATGGATCCACTAGATTTTGTATAGACTACTGGAAAGTGAATGTAGTAACGAGAACAGATTCATATCCAATTCCTCGGTTAGAAGATTGCATCGATAGGGTTGGCAGTGCCTCATTTTTTTCTAAAATTGATCTATTGCAAGTGCCATTAACATCAAGGGCTAAAGAAATATCCACCTTTGTTACACCAAGTGGGTTGTATCAATGTCTAGTCATGCCATTTGGGTTTTAAAATGCCCCAGCTACATTCCAGAGACTTATGAATCATGTTATGGCTGAAGTATCTAACCATGTGGTTTATCTAGGTGATGTTGTAATATATAGTAACATGTGGGAAGAACATGTAAAGCAATTAGAAGACCTGTTTAAGCAATTGCCATTGGCTGGCTTAGTCATAAATCTTAGTCATAAAGCGCATTTGCAAAAGCAAGGGTAACTTACCTAGGTCCCATTTTAGGTCATTGGGGCAATCTGGTAGTTTGGTCAAACTTTTCACATTTGTCATGACTTGGGGAACAGTGGGGCTTGATATTACAGTGCACTATCACCAGTGAGTCGTGACAAAGTTTGGGGGCTCGGGTCAGGATATTTTGGAACAAAAGACAACGACGATTTGGGTGTAGATTTAGTAAGTAATAAAAGCTAAAAGGAAACACAGGTTTGTACTGTCAAAAATAAGATGGCACTGGAAACTGCTAAAGCTTTCCTGCAAGTGGAAGAGATGTCCTTGATGATTTTGCAAGGGATCCCAAAAGCCAGGTTAACCAAATTGGCAAGTAAATTAAGAATAGGACTGCCTGCCAAAGCTAGGAAGGCAGAGATAATTGAAGAGACAGCACAGCATTTGAAATTGGAAGGAATACCCAAGAGACCAAGTTCTCCAAGGGGTGGTTCATTGGAATGGGCTCAAATTCAGTTGCAAATTAAAAAATTGGAACTAGAGGCAGCAGAAAAGGAAAGAGAAAGGGCATTCCAAAGGGAACAGACAAAAAGGGCAGAGAAAGAAAAGGAAAGAGAGAGAGCATTTTAAAGGCAGCAGGCAGAAAGGCAGGAGTGAGAAAGAAAACAAGAAAGAGAATTAGAAATGGTGAAGTTTGAAAAGGAAGAAAGAGAGAGAGAGTTCCAGCTTAGAATGCTGGCAGTTAAAAAAAGAGGCACCGGTAGGTGAGGCAGGACTTATTTCCAGATCTGAACCCAATGGAGAGATGTTTAAATTTGTACAAGCTCTTCCAAAATTTGAGGAAAGGGATGTTGAAGCATTATTTATTTCATTTGAGAAGATAGCTAAACTGATGAACTGGCCAAAGGAAAACTGGACATTGCCCATGCATAGCAAATTGACAGGTAGAGCACAGGAAATTTATGCTTCACGGTCAGAGGAGGTTTCTAGGGATAATGATGTGGTGAAAAAGGCCATTTTGAGTGCATATGAGTTAGTCCCTGAAGCATACAGACAAAAGTTTTGAAATTTAAGGATCAGCCCGGGCAAACTTACATTGAATTTGAAAGGATTAAGCAGTTTTGAAAGGTGGATACGAGCATTAGGAGTTGAAACTACCTATGAAGTTCTCAGAGAGACCATTCTCTTGAAAGAATTTAAAAATTCCCTACCTTCTGTAACAAAAGCCCATGTTGAAGACCAAAGGGTTACAATTGCTAGACAGGCAGCAGTAATGCTGACGATTATGAGCTGATCCATAAAACTAAACCTTTTTCCCATCACCCCTATAAATTTGAAAAGGATAGAAAATGGGAGAGTGAAAGGAAGGCAAGTAGCCAGGGTAAGGAATGGATAGCTGGGAATACCTTGAGATCTCCCCAGATCAGGAAGGGAGGTACTGAGGGTGGAGGTGAAACTCAAAGGCTGTTTCTATTGTAATAAAATAGGGAACATTCGTTCAGAATGATGGAAATTGCAAGGGAAGACCATGGGACTTACTGGAGTTTGTAAGAGTGAGTCCAAAAAGGAACTCAAAAAGAAAATGCCACAGATCAAATTGTAGCTTTAATTACAAATAAGGGTCTAGAGGTAACCAATGCTGTGAATGCAGGTGAAATGAATAAGGTAGATGAGAGATATAAAGGATTATTTTCTAAAGGGAAGATAACCCCTTTTTCATCAAATGATGCAGCTGAACCCATAACTATATTAGGGGATACAGGGGCCACTCAAACTCTTTTGCTGGAGAAGGACCTAGTTTTCCCTGCAGAGAGTTCAATGAAAGCTAAAGTATTGGTAAATGGGATAAGTGGAGAGTATATCCTGGTTCCATTGTACAAAATGCAATTGGAGTGTGATTTGTTATCTGAATCGGTGGTTGTAGGAGTGGTTAAGAAATTCCCCGTGGATGGAGTTGATTTACTCCTGGGGAATGATTTGGCAGGAGTGAAGGTTAGAGCTTTGCCCATAATTACATAAAGTCCGAGAGAGGCTGAAGAGACGGAACAGTTACAAGAACAAGTTCCTAGTATTTTTCCATCGTGTGTGGGTGACCAGAGCAATAGTTAAACAAAGTCCATCACCAGAGGTCAAAGTAATACCACAAGCAGATGTTAGAGTAGCTGAAACTTTATTTAAGGATGAGGATAATTCAAAGAAAGTGTTTAGCATGTCTTCATTAATTGAGGCTCAGAAAGCAGATCCGGAGTTAAACAATTTAGCACAGTCAGTTCACGCTGAAGCTGAGGCTGAAGGAGTTCCGGAGTGCTAATACATTAAAAAGTTCTGATGAGGAAGTGGAGACACCCTCACAGACCTGTGGCTGAGGAATGGATGATTGTTCATCAGATAGTGGTACCGCCCAAATATCGTAAAGAGATATCACGAGTAGCGCATGAAATCCCTGTAGCAGGAATGTAGGGATATGGAAAACCCAGGGATTTAAGAAGGGGGTAGAGTTTGTTATAATGTTAGAAGTTAGCAGTTGATATATCTTTCTTTTGCCACTAGTTAAAGACAATTTGTTCACTAAACAGTTATTTACTTATTAAGTTTATAATCCTGGTGCTCATATTCTGTTAACCTAAATTAAACAGTTAAGTAGAATTGGGGCAATCTGGTGGTTTGGTCAAACTTTTCACATTTGTCGTGGCTCGGGGAGCAGTGGGGTTTGATATTACAGTGCACTATCGTGACAATAGAACAAATATTAAAAATTTAAACTTGAGGCTGGTGAGTAATTGGTCTGTTTTAAAGTCGTACATTATGTTATATTTCAATTTTGAGTTCTGATAGCCACAGTTAGCTAGATAGTGGGAGTGTAGAGCTGAATATAATGCCAACAATGGGGGTTCAATTCCAATACCAGACTGTGGTAGCTCATGGAGGCCTGCCTCCTTATCTTGCCCCATGCTTGATCTGGTGCCCCTCAAGATATATGACTAATGGTGTCTCTCTGTCTCTAATGGAGAGAGATGTTTATGGTCCTTTGTGGACTATGGCTAATTACCTGCCTATATCCACAGGAATAGAACTGTTCATGTAAAGTTGTGATATTATCTGACAGTAGTGATGTTAATGGGAAGGTTGGGGTAGACATATTTAATGTGACAAGTTCATCTAGCCAGTTTCTTTAAAAATTTTGACACAGGATTTTAGAATGGAGAATTGAAGTGCATGCAAATGTCAGACTTTTATTATAGATAGTTGCCAATGGTGGAACCATGATAATCACGGAAATGCAAGAGGGCAGAATTGCAGGAGCGCAGGTATCTCAGACGAGATAAGGACGGGTGGGTCCTGGAAGGATTTGAAAACAAGGATGAGAATTTTAAAATTGTGAAGTTACCAGACCAGGCGCAGCCTGTTTGACCCTGTCAACGATGGTGTAGTGGTATTGTCTCTGGATTAGTAACCCAGAGACCCAGCGTAATGCTCTGGGTTCCTGCCAAATCCTGCCATGGCAGATGGTGGAATTTGAATTCAATAAAAATGGAATTAAAAGTCCTATGAAACAATTGTCAATTGTTGTAAAAGCCCATCTGGTTCATTAATGACCTTTAGGGAAGGAAATCTGCTGTCCTTACCTGGTCTGGCCTACATGTGACTCCAGACCCACAGTAATGTGGTTGACTCTTAAATGCCCAGCAAGCTACTTAGTAACAAAACCGCTACAAAGACACAAAAAAGGAATGAAACCGGACGGACCACCCAGCAGTGACCTAGACAATGGCAATCGCAGCCCTGTCAACCCTGCAAAGTCCTCCTTGCTAATATCTGGTGGTGAGTGCCAAAATTGGTAGAGCTGTCTCACAGACTAGCCAAGCAATAGCCTGACGTAGTCATCCTCACAGAATCATACCTTACACATTATGTCCCAGACTTTACCATCACCATCCCTGGGTATGTCCTGTCCCACCGGCACGACAGACCCAGCAGAGGTGGCAGCACAGTGGTATACAGTCGGGAGGGAGTTGCCATTGACTCCAGACCCCATGAAGTCTCATGGCATCAGGCCAAACATGGGCAAGGAAACCTCCTTCTGATTACCATGTACCCCCCTCCCTCAGCTGGTGAATCAGTGCTCCTCCATGTTGAACACCACCTGGAGGAAGCACTGAGGATGGCAAGGGCGTAGAATGTTCTCTGGGTGGGGGACTTCAATGTAGCACCAATACTGACCGAGCTGGCTGAGTCCTAAAGGACATAGCTACTAGACTGGGCCTGTGGCAGGTGGTGAGAGAACCAACAAGAGGGAAAAACATATTTATCCTCACCAACCTGCCTGCCACAGATGCATCTGTCCACGACAGTATCGCTAAGAGTGACCAATGCACAGTCATTATGGAGGCGAAGTCCTGCCTTCACACTGAGGATACCCTCCATCGTGTTGTGTGGCACTACCACCATGTTAAATGGGATAGATTTCAAACAGATCTAGCGATTCAAGACTGGGCATCCATGAGGCGCTGTGGGCCATCAGCAGCAGCAGAATTGTACTCAAACACAATCTGTAATGTCATGGCCTGACATATCGCCCAATTTACCATCAAGCCAGGGGATCATCCCTGCTTCAATGAAGAGTGCAGGAGGACATGCCAGGAGCAGCACCAGGCATACCTAAAAATGAGGTGTCAACCTGGTGAAGCTATAAAACAGAACTACTTGCATGCCAAACAGCATAAGCAGCAAGTGATAGACAGGGCTAAGCGATCCCACAACCAACGGGTCAGATCTAAGCTCTGCACACATCCTGCCACATCCAGTCGTGAATGGTGGTGGACAATTAAACAACTCACTGGAGGAGGAGGCTCCACAAATATCCCCATCCTCAATGATGGAGGAGCCCAGCACAGCAGTGCAAAAGATAAGGCTGAAGCATTTGCTACAATCTTCAGCCAGAAGTGCCAAGTGGATGATCCATCTCGGCCTCCTCCGGAGGTTCCCAGCATCACAAATACCAGTCTTCAGCCAATTCGATTCACTCCATGTGATATCAAGAAACGGCTGAAGACATTGGAGGCTGCAAAGGTTATGGGCCCTGACAACATTCTGGCAATAGTACTGAAGACTTATGCTCCAAATCTTGCCACACCCCTAGCCAAGCTGTTCCAGTACAGCTACAATACTGGCATCTACCCAGCTATGTGGAAAATTGCCCAGGTATGTCCTGTACACAAAAAGCAGGACAAATCCAACTCGGCCAATTACCACCCCATCAGTCTATTCTCCATCATCAGTAGAGTAATGGAAGGGGTCTTCAACAGTGCTATCATGTGGCACTTGCTTAGCAATAGCCTGCTCACTGATGCCCAGTTTGGGTTTGGCCAGGATCACTCAGCTCCTGACCTCGTTACAGCCTTGGTTCAAACATGGACAAAAGAGCTGAACCCCCGAGATGAGTTGAGAGTGACTGCCCTTGACATCAAGGCAGCATTTGACCGAGTGTGGCATCAAGGAGCCCTGGTGAACTGGAGTCAATGGGAACCAGGGGAAAACTCTCCGCTGTTTGGTGTCATGCCTAGCACAAAGGAAGATGGTTGTGGTTGTTGGAGGTCAATCATCTCAGCTCCAGGACATCACTGCAGGAGTTCCTCAGGGTAGTGTCCTGGGCCCAGCCATCTTCAGCTGCTTCATCAATGACCTTCCTTTCATCATAAGGTCAGAAGTGGGGATGTTCGCTGATGATTGCACAATGTCCAGCACCATTCATGACTCCTCAGATACTGAAGCAGTCCATGTTCAAATGCAGCAAGACCTGGACAATATCCAGGCTTGGGCTGACAAGTGGCAAGTAACATTCGTGCCACACAAGTGTCAGGCAATGATCATCTCCAACAAGAGAGAATCCAACCATCGCCCTTTGATGTTCAATTGCATTACCATCACTGAATCCCCCACTATCGACATCCTGGGGGTTACCATTGACCAGAAACTGAACTGGACTAGCCATATAAATACTATGGCTACAAGAGCAGGTCAGAGGCTAGGAATCGTGCGACAAGTAACTCACCTCCTGGCTCCCCAAAGCCTGTCCACCGTCTACAAGGCACAAGTCAGGAATGTGATGGAATATTCCTCACTTGCCTGGAGGAGTGCAGCTCCTAAAACACTGAAGAAGCTTGACACCATCCAGGACAAAGCAGTCCGCTTGATTGGCACCACATCCACAAACATTCACTCCCTCCACCACCGACACACAGTAGCAGCAGTGTGTACCATCTACAAGATGCACTGCAGGAATTCACCAAGGCTTCTTAGACAGCACCTTCCAAACCCACGACCACTACCACCTAGAAGGACAAGGGCAGCAGATAGATGAGAACACCACCACCTGGAGGTTCCCCTCCGAGCCACTCACCATCCTGACTTGGAAATATATCGCCGTTCCTTCACTGTCACTGGGTCAAAATCCTGGAACTCTCTTCCTAACAGCACCTTGGGTGTCCCTACACCACATGGATTGCAATGGTTCAAGAAGGCAGCTCACCACCACCTTCTCAAGGGCAACTAGGGATGGGCAATAAATGCTGGCCCAGCCAGCGATGCCCACATCCTGTGAATAAATAAAAAGGTCAGCAAGCCTGAATAGAATTACATGCAAGTTAGGAGAAGGGCAGCAGAGTTTTGGTGAGCTCAAGTTTATGGAGAGTGCAAACTTCAATACACACAAATTCAAAAGGAACTTGACAATCTCGATCAGTGGTTGGAGTGATAGCAATTTAATATAGGAAGGTCTAAAATTATGACATTTTGAAGCGGGGAGATTGTTGTGAGTTATGTTCTAAACTATACTTGAGGTGTTGAAGTAGGAGAGACATTTGGCTGTATTAGTTGACAGGTCACTGAAGTCACCAGCACAACATTCTCAGGCAGTTGTTGGTGCGATTTTGGTCTCTGTTTCAATCTGTGGGGATAGGAACATAGGAGCAGGAATAAGTCATTCGTTCCCTTGAGCCAGCTAGATCATGATCATGACTGATCTTCTACCTCAACACCACCTTCCCGCACTATCCCCGAATCCCTTGATGTCATTGGTATCTAGAAATCTATTGACCTCTACTTTGAACATACTCAATGACTGAGCCTCCACAGCCCTCTGGGGTAGAGAATTCCAAAGACTCAACACCCTCTGGCAGAAGAAATTCCTCCTCATCTTGGTCCTAAATGGCCTACCTCTTATTCTGAGACTGTGTCCCCTGGTTCTAGACCGCACCCCCCAACCAGGGGAAACATCCTTCCTGCATCTACCCTGCCAAGCCCTGTAAGAATTTTGTACACTTCAATGAGATTGGAGGGGATATAGACACATGGACTGCACAGTTGAACCCTGAAAACAATTTATGAGGAAAGATTGACAACCCTTTCAATCTTCTCTCCTGAAAAGAGAAAATTGAAGGAGGCTATGATAGTGGCATTTAAAACGATGAAAGGTTTGGACAAATTGGATCCAGAGTAAGCTCATTGGCCTTGTACATAATGTAAGCTCATTGGGTCAAATTTACAAACTAAGATGAAATAGGAAAATGAAATATTTCAAAATGAAATAGGAAACGCAGGAGACATTTTAATGAGAGGGTAACATGTAGAACAGATCACCGACAAGGAGAGCGGAACACAACAATCTTTAATTGGGTCAAGAAAAAAATAGTGAGGTTCTTGTCAACAATTGGCACTCAGGCTTGTTCGAAATATACCAAGGAAATGCTGGGAGCAAATATACCCACCCTGATGTTGAGCTGTTTTAAATTAATTTTAAAAATAAAATCAACAATTCCAATGATTTGGGAAGAAAAAGTCTCGATACTGTAACGTTCTTGATTCCTCTTGGATTTTTGTCGGCTAATAGTTCACCAGCCCCTTTAAGATGACACAGCTGCCGCCTTGCGGTGGGGCGCCGGATTGCAGTTGTCAGAAGGAGCTGTAGATATACAGTCATGGTGCTAACTGTTGTTCCTTCAGGAGTCACAGTGTTTCTGCTGGATATCGAGGGGACCACAACACCCATCTCCTTTGTAAAGGTAAAGGGGGGAAAGCGAGCGGGAACTTCACAGCGCGAGGCGTCTATTTTAAAGGATGAATAGTTGAGGGTGCTCGTTCCCCGCTGCAAAGAGTGGCCATGAGTACTTACCTCTTCACTCGGAACTGCTTCCGCTTGCTCTCATGTGTTGTTCCTGTGGGCAGTTAGCGCACCCAGTTGAATATTGGCGTCTCCCACAGTAAAAGCAAGAGCTGCTGCTCCAGGGTAGCCAGCAGTTATTTTTCAAATATCCCCTGAAAATGAGGTTATGGGGCAATAGTCACAGAATGTCCATAGCCCATGTAATCCAGTGCTACAGTACCACAGGGGACAGAGACTCACTGCTGCACTTGCACTGTTCAGATTTTATCAGGGATCCATGCATCTCTTCATTGCTTTCCAAGTTTCTAAATCTGGTGATTTTTAAGGATTGCTAGTACATAGTTTAAATTCTGCAACATGCTGGTCACAATCCTTTTCTCAACAACATGCATCTATATAGCGCCTTTGATGTGATAAAAGGGCGCAGTGCTTCACAAGAGCTTAATTTACAGAGCAAAATTTGACACCGACCCACATGAAGGCAAGAGGACAGAAACTTGGTCAAAAAGGTAGTTTTTTAACGAGAGTTTTAAAGGAGGAAGGAAAGAAAGACTTGCAATTATGTAGCGCCTGCCACGACCACAGGACATCATACCCACAGTGTTTTACTTTTGAAATGTAATGCAGGAAGCATGCAGCCAATTTACCCACAGCAAGCTCCCACAGACAGGAGTATGGTAGTGACCAGAAAATCTATTTTTGTGATGAAGACACCAGAGATAAAAGCATAAGAAATAGGAGCAGGAGTAGACCATTTGGCCCCTCAAGCCTGCTCCCTCATTCAATAAGATAATGGTTGATCTGATTGTGGCCTCAACTCTACTTTCCTGCCTGTCCTCCGTAAGCCTTGACTCCCTTGCAGATCAAAAATCTAACCAACCCAGCCTTGAATATATTCAATGATCCCGCCTCCATTACTCTCTGGAGTCGAGAATTCCAAAGATTAACAACCCTCTGCGAGTATAAATTCCTCATCTCTGTTCTAAATGGGAGATCTCTTTAAAACTAGTGTTAGACTCCCACACGAAGAGAAACGCCCTCTCAGCATCTACCCTGTTCCAAAGAAGAATCATATTTGACTCAAAATGTTAATGCTGTTTCTCTCTCCACAGATGCTGCCAGACCTGTTGAGTTTTTCCAGCACTTTCTGTTTTTATTTTTACTCTGTCAAGTTCTCGCAGAATCTTAGATTTTTCAATAAGGTTATCTCATTCTTCTAAACTCCAGTGAGTATAGGCTCAACCTACTCAATCTTTCCTCATAAAATTACCCCTTCATCCCAAGAATCAACCTACTGAACCTTCCCTGAACTACCTCCAATGCAAGTATATCCGTCCTTAAATAAGGAGAGGAAAACTATCTGTGTACAATACTCTAGGTGGGGTCTCACCAATGCCCTATACTGATGTAGCAAGACTTCCCTACTTTTATATTCCATCTCCCTTGCGATAAAGGCCAACACAATTACTTGCCGCACATGCAAAACTTGTCAAGAGATTCGAGTGCTGTGGTGGTGTATTTACCTGCCATTCAGGCTGCCAGTATTCTTAAATACATATTGGACAAGGCCATTCTTTCTTGTTGTTGCAGAATAATAATTATATTTACACATGGGTTGGAAGTTGATCTATTTTATGAGAAGTTACAGTTCTCTGCAGAGCTCTCTATTATTGTACAGTTTACTTCATACGGTGTATATTAAACTTTAAAAGTTAATGTTGTTCAGAAGCCTCTAGTCACTGAACTTTAATTCATTGTACATGAAGTGCTTTGAAATGTTTCTGAGACATGTGAGATGGCTTTCTTCATATGAACATTTTCACTGAATTAAAGTTTGGTGTACATCAGCCTGCAGTTACATAGTGATCCTCACAGAAAAAGTCTTGAAGCATTTCACAAGGGGGAGAAAGGTAAAGACTGAGCAGAAAGGTTGGGTAAGACATCAAAGAGATTGTTTTTTTGGGAGCACCTTTCAGAACCTCAGGATATCCCAAAGTGCTTCACAGCCAATTTAGTACTTCTGAAGCATAGTCATCGCAGGGAAAATTAGGAAGTAATATTGGATTTTGGAAGATAATTTCAGAGGGCAGGACCAAAATTGCTAAAAGATCTGTCTGCAGTAGTGAAGCAAGAGGGCAGATGACAACAGTAGCTTGGAGTTAGGGGATTGAAGGGTGTGAGCTGAGACTTGTATATATCGTAAACAAAGTGCAAGGCTATATAGAGAGTTCAAAAAGGAGACAAGGATATTAAAGTCTGCATGCTGGGGCTCAGTAATCAGTGACCATTAATGGACATAAAGTTCTAAATTATTTGAAATTTCTAGTGGTAAGTAAGTGGCAAAAAACATGCAATGAGGGTTTTTGCAGCAGAGGGGCGAATTAAGGATGTAAGCAAACAATGTTCTAGAAATGGACAAAGGGATGATGGACTTTCCCATTGCTTCAACGGATGAGTATTCAACTTGTAAAAAGAACTGTTTACGGTCTAGGTTGATGTTGTCTCATGTGTGACATTAGGCCAAGTCTCAATTTGCATAACTAATTGCAAATACTGCGTATGAAGTGTTTGAGGGATGGCTGGAGGCATTGACTTCGCAGTGCGGTCACTTGTCTTGAGGGCACTTGACTCTGTTCTCCTCAAATGGTTGAAATTGCTTGATGACAGGGACTTCTCCATTTGGGTCGATGCTAATCCGTATGTGGAATAGGAAGCACTGAAGATTAAAGAATGCTGAAATTGCACATCCAATTATTGTAAAGGCCTGGATTTCTGTTATGTGCAGTGATTTGTAACAAAACCACTTTGTAAGGCATGATTAAATCATTCAGCAATTTATTTTTCTGTAAACTGGTATTGCTTGAGGTGTCTAAACATAATATATATTGTGTGTATTTTTAAATTAGGATGTTTTATTTCCTTACGTCAAGAGAAATGTGAAGGGATACCTCTATACACACTGGCATGAGAAGGAATGTCAGGAAGATGTGGAGCTTTTGAGAAAACAGGTAAATCTCACCAGTCAGATTATTGCTCCTTAGATACCTGTTGCCTTCAGGTTTTATTGAATTGAATGAGACAATGGGGAAATGCATTGAGAACCTGGAGATACTTACAAGAATGCCTATTTTTTAATTTAAAAAAAAAATGCTTGATCTATGTACTTAACTGGAATGACTGCTTGATATTTTCATCACAGTATCAGTGTGAAATAATACACTTTGTGAATTCAGTACTGCTTGTGTGATGAATAAATAGATATTTCAGAGTTATTACAAAGTAGTAATCTCCACTTAGGGTTTAGATGCTACAATAGACTACAAGTATGAAGTTTGAAAATTTCAGCAGACTGCCTAGAAACTACCCCCACTTATCCAGTTTTTTTATACTGCGTATTAGAATCGTGGAATACTGTACAGAAGACCTCTGCTGTTTCAATAGAAGAGCTATTTAATTAGTCCTCCACCCCTACTCTTTCCCCATTTACCTGCAAAGTTTTCTCCTTCAAGTTTTTATCCAAGTCACTTTGAAAGTTGCTATTGAATCTGCTTCCAGCATCCTTCCAGATCATAACAACTCACTGCATAAACATCTTTTTCCTCGCGTATCTTTTTTTTTGCCAATTACATTACATCTGTGTCCTCTGATTACTGATGCTCCTGTCACTGGAAACAGTTTATTTTGTCCAGCCAGTTCTGGTGGTGCAAAGCTAAACCAGTTGTTGGCTAAATCCATTCAAGTCTGTGTGTTTTGGATTTAAGGGAGGGGAGATGAGGACCATTCCTCTTCCAAGCAGTAACGTTCTTTTCAAATGACAAAAATAATTAAATAAAAACACATTCAGTTAAGTGGATTACATTTAATCATTGGTATTCAGAGTCTTGTGTGAAATTAGGAAAGCTTTTAATTTGATCTGTTCATTCGTTAAGGCTAAAGATGATAATCAATTCGACGGAGCAGTGCTAATTCCTGAGTGTCACTCAGGAGAGAATGCTGACAAGGAACAAGCTATCAAAGCTGTGATAAACAACATCTTGTGGCAGATGTCCCAGGACAGGAAGACAACAGCTTTGAAACAGCTACAGGGCCACATGTGGAGGGAAGCCTATGTACGTGGAGAAGTGAAAGGAGAGTAAGTGATTTAAAGTGTGTATCATGGAGCAAAATACATTTGATCCCACACTTACTGTAGATTCAGAATGTCTGAGTTTTCCAATGTGAAAGAAAGTGATGTGGAATGAGAAAGTCCCAGGTTCCAGCTGGGTTAGATAATTTCAGCTCTGGCCATGGTAGCACATTACAACTAGTACATTTGGCAAAGGGAGGGAAGCACAACTAGGACCCCTGCTGTCTAGTGATTCCAGAAGGAAAATGTTGTGTGCATGCATGTATGTACTTGATGAGTATTGGATCATGCTTGGCTGTGATAACCTTGTAGCTCCTGCTGTCTGGGTTTGAGGATATTGAAATGGCCACTTGGGTAAGATACTGGAGGGCTACCAGCACCCATGAAACCAGATCCTTGCAAGGGTCAATGTCTTTGGGAGTAAGAAAATTGAATAGGAAAAAAAATCAGGATGTAGCAATGTCTAATTTTTATACATGTGGCAACCTGATGATAATTGAGGTGAATTACCATGTTTTTTTTTGAATGTGAGTCAGAGTGTATGAAGATGTTTCTCCAGCTATTAAGAAATGGAGGAAGGCAGGCAAGAAGGTGTACATCTATTCCTCAGGCAGCGTGGAGGCTCAGAAACTTCTGTTTGGATACTCAGTTGAAGGAGACCTATTGGAGGTAGGAAACATTACTTGTTGTGCCTGCCCATCACCGATACTGAGGTTTCTATAAACGATTC
This sequence comes from Cetorhinus maximus, assembly GCF_964194155.1. Classification (NCBI taxonomy): domain Eukaryota; kingdom Metazoa; phylum Chordata; class Chondrichthyes; order Lamniformes; family Cetorhinidae; genus Cetorhinus; species Cetorhinus maximus. Next base: position 99,793,683 of record NC_135879.1, on the reverse strand, counting down.
ATACAGGTAAAAATGTCCTGGCCTTGTTCATACTGAAGACATGAGTCTGAAATCTGTTCAAATGCAGGCATTACGAGCCCTTCTAGGTCAATGTACTAGATCAAGCACAGAGGCACATGGATGAGAAAGCTCTCGGGGACAATCCTGGACTGTGCTGAGTAAAGCTTGTCCAGAAAACTAACACAAAAGTGGCACACTCCAGGAGCACAAAACCTTGTGATGACAGCAGAAAAATGGACTGAAAGTTTGGAAAGTCTCACTGGAGACATGCAGCTGATGCTGTCTGTGTGATGCTGTAGGGTTGGAGGTGGTGCTGCTGCAGGTGGTGCATCAAGGAAGGTTGGATGAAGTCAGTGCAATTACCCAGGACCCTGGAAATAAGAAGCAGGATTGCTGATGTTGGGACAAAGGCAAATTGTTCTGCTCGCTTTTCAAAATTCCTTCTGGGGGCCCGTTAAGCCACACATTCTGGGAGATACCATTGTAAATATTGAGCACAATCATTGTATTTTCACTCAGCACACTCTTCTTAAAGGTGGAGGTAAAAGCTGAGGAACAGCAAACAGATGCCGAGATGCCTAAGTGGAGATGTCCAGATGAAGGTGCTCCTCAGCTGTTGGGGAGCTTCTCAGTGAACTCAGAAGCTATGGATATAATTGATAGACCTGTTCTCCCAATAGCCTTCCATCTAGCATTTTAATACACCACCTGAACATTAAGTGAGTGCAAACCCTTAATCTTCATGAAGGTTGTGCATCTGGGTGTCATGTAAAAAAAAGTTGTATCTGCTAATGTAACGTACAGTATCAGGAAGAGAATTACAAACAAACGAATAAGGGCCACTCGGCCCTTTCAGCCTGCTCTGCCATTCAATATGGGCCAATTTGATTGTAACCTACCCCTGATATCCTTTCACCCCCTTGTTTATCAAGCATCTATCTAGCTCTGCCTTAAAAATATTCAAAGGCTCTGCTTCCACCACTTTTTGAGGAAGAGAGTTCCAAAGACTCATGACCCTCTGAGACAAAAAAAATCTCCTCATCTCTGTCTTAAATGAGCGATCCCTTATTTTTAAATATTGACCCTTAGTTCTAGATTCTCCCACAAAAGGAAACGTCCTCTCCACATCCACCCTGTCAAAACCCCTCAGGATCTTAAATGTTTGAATCAAGTCGCCTCTTACTCTTCTAAACTCCAGTGGATACAAGCCTAGTGTGTTCAACCTTTCCTCATAAGACAACCCGCCATTCCTGGTATTAGTCTAGTAAACCTTCTCTGAACTGCTAAAGCGTTTACATCTATCCTTAAATAAGGAGACCGATACTGTACACAGTACTCCAGATGTGGTCTTACCAGTGCCCTGTACAACTGAAGCATAACCTCCCTACTTTTGTATTCAGTTTTCCTCGCAATAAACGATAACATTCTATTAGCTTTCCTAATTATATAGGCCATACTGGCCATTTGTGGTTCATGCACTAGGACACCCAGATCCCTCGGAATCTCAGAGCTCTGCAATCTCTCACCATTTTGATAATATGCTTCTTTTTTATTATTTCTGCCAAAATGGACAATTTCACATTTGCCCACATTATATTCGATTTGCCAGATATTTGCCCACTCACTTAACCTATCTATATCTTTTTGTAGCCTCCTTGTGTCCTCTTCACAACTTACTTTCCTACCTATCTTTGTGTCAGCAAATTTAGCCACAAAATCTTCAGTCCCTTCATCCAAGTCATTTATATAAATTGCAAAAAGTTGAGACCCCAGCACTGATCCCTGTGGTATTCCATTCATTACATCCTGCCGACCAGAAAAAGATCCATTTATGCCTACTCTCTGTTTCCTGTTAGCTACCCAATTTTCTATCCATGCTAATATGTTACACCCTACACCATGAGCTTTTATTTTCCACAATAACCTTTGATGTGGCACCTTATCAAATGCCTTCTGGAAATCTAAGTAAGTGCATCCACCAGTTCCCCTTTATCCACAGCATGTGCGACTCTTTCAAAGAACTCCAATAAATTGGTTAATTGATTTCCCTTTTACTCCTGCCCCTAAGTCCTATGTTCCTAAGGAAGTTCTGGATGGTCTGCTGGTCAATATTTATCCCTGAACCAATACTTAAAACAAAAACAGATTATCTATTATTCATCTCATCGCTGTCTGTGGGTCCTTATTGTGTGCACATTAACTGCCACATTTCCAACATTATAACAGTGGCTACACGTCAAAAGTATCTCACTGGTTGTAAAGTGCTTTAGGTTGTCCTGAGGTCATGAAATGTGCTTCATAGATGCAGTCTTTCCTTTTAGTCATATTGATCTTCATTAGGTCCTGGTTTCAATTTTCAGTCTGTGATCAGTTAGCTCAGCTCTGCTGGACCAATATTGTAGCTCTTGGCATGTCTGGTTTAGGAAGGAGAAAATTGTCCTGGGCTTTCTCTCCTGAATATTAATCTTCAGCTTCTACTGGAACTCATCTATATGACAGCCGAGGACAGGATCAGCACCTGTGGAATGGTACCCAGCAGGAGTCAATGTCCTCAGGAAAGGAGTGAAATAAATTCACAAAAATCTCTTCCTCAGTACAATAATGACGGATAGTGGGAGTACAGTTATAAGTTAAATGTAAAACAACACAACTGGAATATATGTAGTTTGGCAGTGCAACAAGCTGTTGTCATTTAATGGCATAAAGTGGCGGTGGATTTAAGTTTTAACTAAGTTCATGTTCAGTGCTATATCTGAACCAGAAATCTGCATCATATAGACACTTGTTTAATCCCCTCAGCTTTTTGATGGCCATTTTGACACCAAGATTGGATCCAAAGTAGATATGGAAAGCTACAGAAGAATTGCTCAAAACATTGGTTGTTCCACGGGCAACATACTTTTTCTGACAGATGTGACTAAAGGTACAAATTTATTTAAATATTATTGATTGTTTTTGCAACTTATTTGAGAGCTCCACAGTATTTCTGTGAAGAAGAAAATCAAGAGGATAAGTAATGCATTGGGGTAAGTATTGTGCAAGGATCTTGTCAAAGGACTGTCGAAGCAAATCTCGAATGTTAACAGTGCTTAAAATGGTAGTTTTGGAAACAACCAAGAGTACCTATTATTTGGTAATGATAGACTGTGGTAGTGACTTTAATAAAGAACTGGCCAAATGTCTGGTTAACTATCCCAAAGGCAGTACTTGAAGAAGTGCAGAAAATTCTCCCAGTTTACTGACCAACATTTCTCCCTCAACTATTGCCACCAAAAAACAGATTAACCAATCATTCATTTTATTGTTGCTTATGCGATTTTTGTGTGCAAAGTGGCTGCCACATTTGCCTACTTAACAGTTTACTGCACTTCTGAGTCATTCATTGTGATGTACCTAGGGTGTTTCTGAGAGATGTGATGAGGTGATATGCAAGTACAAGCCTCTCTTTTCACTTGCAACAAAAATCATTTGCCCTAAGTATACAGTATAAACAGGCCACTCAATTTTAAAAACAGTACTGTTTAGTGAATGGTAATGATCATTGTGATTTAATTCTATTATAAAATTGGACTTGTCATAGTTTCAAGGCAAAAAGGCCTCATCAGGAATTTAGTGCACCAAAGATTAAAGGATATTTACTTTCTCAAAGTGTCACCTTTCTTATATTTGCCAACAAAATGCTGATGACCTAACCTGTGTAACTTTTATTTCATTCTCACCTCATTGCTTCATCCTGTGCTCTTGTGCCCTGTGGTTCATTGCAATTGTGTGCAATTATTTACAAATATATGGAAACTTTTGCCATAACTTTTCCATAATATTGTTTTATTTTTGCATCAGCCTAGCCCTGTAACCTTTGCCTTTATTTTAATTCCATCAGAGGCAAGGGCTGCAGAACAAGCAGGAGTTCAAGTCACTCTTGTGGTGAGGCCTGGAAATGCAGAGCTGACAGAAGAAGAAACATCTGATTCTATTATTACCTCCTTTGGTGAACTGCTTTATCTGATCACAAATGAAAACTGAGCAGCTTCAAAATACAATCAAAACCATTCTCCTGCAGTGGGAATTGCTAAAATCATTTCTCTGCAGGGATTTCCGATAAATATGTTCTAATCATGAGCAGGCATTCATAGCAAGTTGTGTTACACAAGTTTTTCAAGAAGCAGTGAGACACGGGTTTGTAATGAACTTTCCCTTGTATATTAAGTTCGTGTTCTCAGTACTGTTGCTGTGGAAAGTATTGACCACAAGGAGAGGTAATTACCTCACAAGGTGAACAAGAAAATTCAGATTGGAAGTCACTCCAGGCTGCTATCACACAGCCGATTTGCAGCCAGGTTGTGTTTTGTGTGGCATGGAACTGGATCATCTCCCCGCTTGGCCAAACATGGTGAATCCCTAGGAATTTGTGTTATGTGGCAATGTGGGAGTGTGAAATTTGTATATCCATTTGAAAAGTGTGAAAAATCCCTAGTTGTACAGTTTGATGTACTTTTGCATATGGTTGTGGCTGGAAAAAGCATTTTGAGCTGGTCAATAGTGAACCTGCAGTGCTTACCAGTAGTGATGTTAATGTAATCAATATATAGGGGGAAAAATCAGTATATACCAGTTCAAAAGAGTCAAGAAACAATACTACTGGAGTTCAATTTTCAGGTATACAGTGCCAGTTCAGACAAGTTTTACTGGTACCGGTCATTGCACCATGGGTTAAAATACTGAACTACATGTATGACAGTTGTCCCTATTTTGGTAAAAATACATCAAGCAATCCCAACACCAGAAAAAGAAAGAAAAATGCTTCATTAAACTTGCCTTTAACAAAGTTTGTTTAAATAATTTTAATAAATATGTAATGCTTATTTCAACTTTTCTTCTTTAAAAAAAAACATTTTCACCATTTTCTCTGCCCTGCTTTGGGTAGCTCATGCCATGAACCACACATTTTTATATTAAATAATATAGAACAGAGAGTTGGCATAAATGAGTCTTTTTCTGCTTGGCAGGATGTGACGAGTGTATATCACAAGGATCAGTGCTGGGCCCTCAACTTTTTACAATTTATATAAATGACTTGGATGAAGGGACCAAAGCAATGCTAACTTTGCTGACAACACAAAGATAGGTAGGAAATTGTAAATAGGACGTAAGGAAGATACAAAGTGACATAGATAGGTTAAGTGAGTGGGCAAAGATCTGGCAAATCGAGTATAATGTGGGCAAATGTGAAATTGTTAATTTTGGCAGGAAGTAATAAAAAAAAACTTATTTATCAAAATGGTGAGAGATTGCAGAGCTCTGAGATTCAGAGGGATCTGGGTGTCCTAGTACATGAATCACAAAAGACAAATATGCAGGTACAGCAAGTAATTAGGAAAGCTAATAGAATGTTATCATTTATTGTGAGAGGAATTGATTACAAAAGTAGGGAGGTTATGCTTCAGTTGTACAGGGCATTGGTGAGACCATATCTGGAGTATTGTGTACAGTATTAGTCACCTTATTTGAAGAAAGATGTAAATACGTTAGAAGCAGTTCAGAGAAGGTTCACTAGACTAATACCAGGAATGGGCAGGCTGTCCTATGAGGAAAGGCTGGACAGGTTAGGCTTGTGTCCACTGGAATTTAGAAGAGTAAGAGGCGACTTAATTGAAATCTTTAAGATTCTGAGGGGTCTTGACAGGGTGGATGTGCAGAGAATGATCACTGTTTAAAAATAAGGAGTCGCTCATTTAACACCGAGATGAGGAGAAATTTTTTCTCTGAGGGTTGTGAGTCTTTGGAGCTCTCTTCCTCAAAAGGTGGTGGAAGCAGAGTCTTTGAATATTTTTAAGGCAGAGCTAGATAGATTCTTGATTAACAGGGGGTGAAAGGTTATCAGGGATAGGCACAAATGTGGGGTTGAGGTTACATTCAGATCAGCCATGATCTTATTTGAAAGGCGGAGCAGGCTCAAGGGGCCGAGTGCCCTACTCCTGCTCCTAGTTCGTATGTATCTTTGTAGTACAAGCCAGGATAAATCTTATTTTCAGTTTATCAGTGTTAGCCTGCGTTAACACACTCATCTCAGAGTCAGAAGTTTGTGGATTCAAGCACCACTTCCTAGACTTGAGCACATATCTAGGCTGACACTTCAGTTAGGAATGTGAGAGTGTACACTGTTTGCAGTGCCTGTTTTTAGATAAAAGCATTAAACCTGTTCTCTCAGGAGGATGTAAAAGATTCTATGTCACAATTTCTAAGAAGAGCAGAAGAGTTCTTCCACTCTCCCAGGGAATATTTATCCATCAACTGTTATATTACTAAAAGCACACTTTCTGGTTCAAAAACAGAATTACCTGGAAAAACTCAGCAGATCTGGCAGCATCGGCGGAGAAGAGTTGACGTTTCGAGTCCTCATGACCCTTCAGCAGAACTGAGTGAAGTTCGGAGAGGGGTGAAATATAAGCTGGTTTAAGGTCGGGGGGTGGGGGGGGGGGAGAGAGAAGTTGCGGGGGGGGGGGGGTGGTTGTAGGGACAACCAAGCAGTGATAGGAGCAGATAATCAAAAGATGTTACAGACAAAGGTACAGGGAGGTGTTAAAGGTGGCGATATTATCTAAGAGAATGTGCTAATTAAGAATGGATGGCAGGACACTCAAAGTACAGCTCTAGGCGGGGTGGGGTGGAAAGACTGACAGGGTATTATAGTTATAGATTTAAAAATAATGGAAATAGGTGGGAAAAGAAAATCTACAATGCGGTCTCTACATTGGAGAGACGAAATGCAAACTGGGCGACCGCTTTGCAGAACACCTGCGGTCTGTCCGCAAGAAAGACCCAAACCTCCCTGTCGCTTGCCATTTTAATACTCCACCCTGCTCTCTTGTCCACATGTCTGTCCTTGGCTTGCTGCATTGTTCCAGTGAAGCCCAACGCAAACTGGAGGAACAGCACCTCATCTTCCAACTAGGCACTTTACAGCCTTCCGGGCTGAATATTGAATTCAACAACTTTAGATCTTAAACTCTCTCCCCCATTCCCACCCCCATTTCCGTTTCTTCCCCATCCCTTTTGTTTTTTCCAATAATTTATATAGATTTTTCTTTTCCCACCTATTTCCATTATTTTTAAATCTATAACTATAATACCCTGTCAGTCTTTCCACCCCACCCCCACTAGAGCTGTACTTTGAGTGTCCTGCCATCTATTCTTAATTAGCACATTCTCTTAGATAATATCACCACCTTTAACACCTCCCTATTCCTTTGTCTGTAACATCTTTTGATTATCTGCTCCTATCACTGCTTGCTTGTTCCCACAACCACCCCCCCCTGCAACTTCTCTCCCCGCCCCCGACCTTAAACCAGCTTATATTTCACCCCTCTCCTAACTTCACTCAGTTCTGCTGAAGGGTCATGAGGACTCGAAACGTCAACTCTTTTCTTCTCTGCCGATGCTGCCAGACCTGCTGAGTTTTTCCAGGTAATTCTGTTTTTGTTTTGTTTTGGATTTCCAGCATCCGCAGTAGTTTTTTGTTTTTAACACTTTCTGGTTATTTGTTTCATTGGTGTTTGTGGGGCCTTCCTGTGTGCCTTCAATTAGAACAGTGATTACATTTCAAAAGTACTTCACTGGTTATGATGTTCTGTGGGAGGGCCTGAGGTTGTAAAAGCTGCTTTCTAAATGCAGGTTCTTTCCTGCAACAACAAACCACTTTGAGGAGCTCCACCTCATGGCCTGACAAAAAAGTTACATCAGAATTACCTGAGAGTATACTGTGAATCAGAAAATCATAGTGTGAAGAATATTTTGCACAATTTGAATTTTGAATACACTTTCCAAGTAAGAGAGAAATTTAAGTGAGCAAATATAACAAAAACTTGTGAACTTCTAGATTTTACACAAATTAAAGGGCAGGATTTTCCTGCTGCTGCTGGGATCTTCCGATCCCGCTGCAAGTCAATGGACTTCTGGTTGGGACCCGCTGCGGGAGAGGCTGGAAAATCCCGGCCAAAATGTTTTGTATATATATTCTTGCGCTTTAAGAAAATAATTCTCTGGTCCCTACTAATTCACGGATGATGGTTCCTGAACCTGGGACATGATGCAGTGCTGGACACACTACCTAGAACCAGATCACAGGGAGCTGCTCCAGCTGCCTCATACCTTCATTCCTGATCCGCTGCGGGTAACAGTCACGGCCCCAAAGGTAGAGGGCTGGGGAGTAGTGGCTGATTTAATGAGGAGCCAAGAGGAGCACTCCTGTTCCTTTCATCATAATAAAGTGAGCATAAAAATTTAAAACATTCGTGACAGTGCCCTTAGTGAATTTCAAACTCCTAGTACATGCACTTCACAAACTTGTGGATGAGGTTGTAACCTCACTGAATAGCTGGTATGTTGTTCTCCTGTCCTGCTAGTGCATATAGGTACAGGGATAGACCATTCAGCCCCTCAAGCCTGTACCACCATTCTGTTGGAGAATGGCTGATCTGTACCTGGACCTTACACACCTTAGCTCTATATCCCATGATAGCCTTACAAAACAAACACATTTGTTGATATCTTGAAATTAACCCAGGCTATACGTCTGAGTTTGCCCATTAATACCCTGTGCTGCAACAGCTGACATACTATTCCAATGTGTGTATTTATCTATGACTGCACTTATAACTATACTGCAACTGGATCAACAATTACCAGGAACCTGTCCCTTGATGCAGAAAACAGCACCAGGATTGCTAAGACTGCAGCTGTCATGTCAAAATTGAGAAGTCGAGTGTGGACCAACAGTATACTAACTGAAAATACAAAACTTCATGTGTATCAGGCTTGTGTTGTCAGCGCCCTCCTTTACGGTAGCGAGGCATAGACAACTTACGCAAGCCAAGCAGCTGAACAACTTCCATCTCCGCTCCAGGGATCTCCAGCATGTTTGCCTTCTTGAGTTAGCGGCGACTCCAGTGGTTGTGTTATGTAAATCGAATGGATGACGGCCACATCCCAAAGACATGCTGTTAGGTTTCTACGATATGGAAAGAAACCCTACATTGTATATTCAAGACTTTATCTTTATTGTTATTTTTTTTAAACTGGACTTTTTTCTGCTGAACAAAGAAAATTAAGATGGCTGCTACAAGTCACCTGATCACAGGGTTGGTCCTCTGGGAGTTATCCCCAGTAGTTTCAAGAACAAAATAATTATTTTTTCAGCTTCTGGAATTTCACACTTCATTCTACAAACCCCTTGAATTAATGAAAGCAGAGGAAGTGCAGACGAACTGACTCCCCCATCCTGCATTATCACAAAAGAGAAAGATCGAAACTTGTCACTGGAAGAGATGCTCATAACCAAGTCGCCTATCTCCTAAGGAAGAATGATGGTATACTGGCCAGGAGCAGAAGCTAATTGTTAAGCTGCAATTTATCATTAATAGGCCATGTCCACACAGCCTGCTTAATTCCAAATGTATCAGATCAACGCCCGTCTAGTGATCTAAACATAGAAAGCCCATCATGCAGTAGCGTCTTTCGTTGCAAGGATTTTCGTATTGTTTAGCGAACCAGAAACGCATGGAATGGAATCCCACCAGAAAGGAAACACCCTCTGGACTCTGACTTTGGACTCTGGAACTCACATGATCTAATATTCATTTTTTCCTGTTGTCCTTGTACTGTAAAACTCCTTTTCTTTATCCTCCGATTCCCCCCCCTCTTTAAAGTGTGTGTGTATATGCAGAGTGGGAAGTGGAGAACATTCCTGGGTTTTGAATGTATAAAATAAACTTAACTTCCCAGTTAATCCTAACTCGAGTTTGCTGTGGATTATTAGTAAAACTGGATCACAAATAAAACCTGAGGGATTGGTAAAACATGTCACCACTATTACGACTGGCCCCCAGGCGAAATCCCCCAATTTGTTATGCTCCCGGGTGAGGAGGAATGAGCTGGCTCCCCCTTCCTTATTCAACCCCTCGGTTGGTCGCATCAAGGTTAATTTAAAGAGGATCCCTTTTCCCAGTCCAAATGTATTTATATTTTAGAAGGAGCCAATTTAACCAGGCTTTCTTGAGTCAAAGAAAGAGTGAGTTTATTAGTTACTAAAAACCCGAGAAAAAAAAAATACAACACACACACATCAGAAATGAGAAGATGAGTCCAAAAATAAAAGTTAAAAAAGATATACAAATTAGCCTTTAGCTTGTCCGTGAGAAGCAGATGGTGAAACGTTGCAGCCATTAAGTTGAGTGATTCCGGTAGAGCTGACTTTGGTAGTTGAGCAGTTGGCTTGGAGACATTTAGTTTTGCAGGTTAGCTGAAGGAATTTTCCTATTTCCTTTTTGACTGTGGCTTTGCTGGCTTGCCTCCAGTCAGAGAAAGAAATCGACTTTTACCTGCAAACTGTAAGGATGCTGAGGTTATGTTCTTCTGCTGTGACCTTCACAGCACACACTAGCACACCAGAACTGGAACACACAGATCAGGTTTGCAGCTGGCTTTTTAACCCATTTTCTTGTGTATTCCTGGAAGGGAAAAAAACAAACATGTCTTTCGCACAGAGTCTGCTTTCGTTCAACTCAGACCATTTCCACATTTCGAGATATAACACAACAGGGGATGGTTTCTGCTGAGATGTGGTAGTCTCCACAACCACAGGAGATTAAAAATCAGTCTTTTGCATTGCATTTATTCCTTTCAACTGTTTCTGTCTGAAGTAGGCCTTGATACCATTTTGGGTGTGACTTTCCAGGTTCTCTGGACTAGTTGGTCAAGTTTCCAGTGGTTATTTTACATTCTCAGCCAGCTTTTGCCTGTATGTCTTTTTTTTAAAAAAAACACTTGTCTTACTTAAAAAGTTCAATATGTCCGTAAGTAATTCGGGGCTGTGATCTGCTGTCATGACACTTCCCCCACACAACAAATGAAATTAGATTCATTCTCATTTCATTACAAAGGGAGAAAAAAATTATAAAGCAACAAACACACACACACATTCATTCTCCTAGCTTTGGTCAATATAATCCCTTCAGTTCTAACCAGGTCTCTTGAAGTTTTGGACAGGGCATCTGCAATCATATTTGATTTCCCAGCAATGTTGGTGATTTTTAGGCGGTACGATTGGAGAAAAAAACTCCAACAGAATAACCTAGCATCCTGTGTCTTAAACTTTTCCACAAAGGTTAACGGATTATGGGCAGCATAGATTGTCGTCTCTCTCTCCCCATTTTGGAGATATATCTCAAAGTGTTTAGGAGCCAGTAATAAACCGAGGGTTTCCTTCTCTACTGCAGAGTACCTTTTCTGATGCTTGTTTAGTTTATTGGAGAAGTACCCTGTTAATCTATTCCTGATTTATCTTCCCGGAGGAAGACAGCTCCTACCCCGATGTCACTCGCATCAATGGCTACTTTAAATGCTTGGTTAAAGTACGGAGCGGCAAGCACAGGCTGGCCTATTAAAATGGCTTTTGGCTTTTCGAAAGCTGTCTGACATTTCTCAGTCCACACTACCTTTGCCTTTTTCTGAGTAGGTCTGTCGGCGGGGTGGTTACTGTGCTAAAGCTTCGGACGAATTTATGGTAGAACCCACACCAAGAACCTCATGATTTCTCATTTCATTGTGGGAATGGGAAACTGTGCTATTGCTTGTGCCTTTGCAGCCCTGGGCGGTACCTGTCCTTGACATACCACGTTCCCTAGTTAGATCACCTGAGCCTTAGCGAACTCGCTCTTTGCAAGGTTGACCACTAGGCCAGCTGACTGTACTTTCTGGAAGAGGGCTTCCAGTTGCTCTACATAGTTTTCCCGGTATCGCTGTACACTAGGAGGTTGTCCAGGTACACAACACAATTGGATAAGCCCACCACTACCTGGTTTATTAGCTTTTGGAAGGTGACTGGGGCATTTCGGAGTCCGAAGGGCATAACTCGCCACTGGTATAACCCATCCGGAGTTACGAAGGTGGAGATTTCCCTCATGCGGGTTGTCAAGGGAATCTGCCAGTATCCCATGGGTAAATCTATCTTTGTGATACAGGCTGCTTTGTCTGCCCTATCAGTGCAGTCTTCCAGCTGGGGCATTGGGTAGGAGTCGGCTCTGGTCACCATATGAATTATTCGGTAGTCAATGCAGAACCTTGTGCAGCCGTCCAGCTTGGGCACGAGCACAATTGGGGAGCTCTAGCTCTGTGCTAGGCTCTATTAGTTGGTGCTCCAGCATAAAGTTAATCTCCTCCCAAACCTGGGCCTGCTTCTCTGGGCCTCAACGATAGGGATGTTGCCTTATGGGAAGGGCCTCCTCCCGCATCCACATCATGTTGGGCTAGTGTGGTGCAGCCTGTCTTGTCCCTGCACAAGCATTCAAATACAGTGAGCAGCCTCATCAGGTCTTCTGCTTGCTTTTCTGCACTTAGGTGGGTGAATAAGGAGTCTGAGTTCGCTAGTATCTCTGTATTGGTTAGCTGGGTAGTAGGGGGTTCAATGTGGGCCTCACCCACGTCACCCTCCGATTCATCCCCACTGCTACCCTCATCCTCCAGGTCGGTGGCAATGGGACAGACCGTTACCTGCTTGTCCCCCTCTCGGCTGTGATATCACTTTATCATGTTGACATGGCACAGCCTTTGCTTTTTCCCCCAATCTGGGGTCTCAATTAGATAGTTTACTTCCTGAGCTTCTTTGCTACTCTGTAAGGGCCACTGAACCGGGCTTTTAAGGGTTCACCTGGTATTGGTAGGAGCAATAACACATAGGCTCCTGGCTGAAAGGTTCGGGCCTTGACATGTTTGTCTGCCTGTTTATCATAACCATCTGGGGGATTTTCAAGTGCTCTCGGACCACATCACAAGCACTCATGAGTCACTCCTAGGACACTGTTACGAGGTCCAACATGGAGACTTCCTCTTCTTCTAAACACCTCTCCTTGATTAGTTTCAGAGGTCCTCGCACTTGGTGCCCGTAAACTATTTCAAATGGAGTAAACCTGGTGGATTCATTAGGTGAGTCCCTGGTAGCGAACAGAAGAAAACCTGGGCCAGAATCCTACATTGATTAGGCGGGCACGCACCCGACCCAAACACACATGAAATTGAGCAAAATGCCCAACGTCATCGTGCACGCGAGCAATGTTGAGGTTGGTGGGTGCGCGCGGGAGTCGAAGCTGTGCCCAGCAACAATTAAAGGGCCAATTAAGGCCATCAAAAACCCTACTGTCCATGATTTTACATTGCCTGTGCAATTTAGCGCTTGTCGCACAGGCAAAACGGAGAGGCAGGCAGCCCGTTTTTAACGAAGCCTCATCCAAGGGCAGGATGAAATGTCCGGGGTGAAAAATAATTAAAAATGATACCTGGTGATGAGGTTTTTTGAGTTCTGCTGCCAGGTGCTTGAATGTGCTGCATAGGCGCAGTTTGCTGCGTGGTTTTCTTCTCATTTAATTTGTACAGGTCTGTAGCTCCCTGAGGCAGCTCCACAGCAGCTGCCTGCCTTAACGGAGCTGGCTGGAAGCACTCACCCCCACCCTCACTTTTGTTGACGTCCGCCCTCTTCCCGCCTCCCTCGGCAGCCCTGAGGCTTTCTCAGTGCGCGTTTCAAAAATTGGCCAACCAGCGTGAAATTGCATTCGGGGGCCAATCGTGGGCGGAAGCGCACTTCGCGTCTGCTTCCAGGCTCACCAACTTGGCGTGCGCGCCAAGCATGAAATTCAGGCCATAGTTCTTTATCCAGTCATGGGGGTACTTGTGGCAGTACGCCCTGGTCATTGTTTTTAGGGTCTGGTTGTACTGTTCTCACAACCCCAGTGACTGCGGGTGATACACTGAAGACTTCAGCTGGGTCACATCCAGGTTACCCATGACTTCCTGGAATATTTTGGACATGAACCTGATCAGACTGGACCTCAGTGGGCAGACCATACCTAGTAAAGAATTGGGTTAATTCCCTCCTCACTGTTTTGGCAGATATGGTTCTCAGGGGAAGGGCCTCTGAGAAGCAGATAGCCATGTCCATGATGGTAAGGATATACTGGTAGCCCCCTTTTCTTTTGGGTAGGGGCTCCACACAGTCCACTAACGCCTTGCTGAATGGTTTCCCAAAAGCCGGTATGGAAATCATAGGTGCAGGTTTTATTGTAGGCTGGGGTTTTCCCCACAATCTGGCAGGTGTGGCAGGTTCTGCAAAACCTTACTACTATTACGATCTCAGCTGATATTGTTACTGGACAAGTTAGATCTCAGAGTGGAACCCAGCTTGATAGATCCTAATTTTAATTTTTTTGTTTAGATATGTGGAGAGAGGCTACTGAAGAGAGTCAGCTGATGGACTTTTAACAAAAGAATAAAACATTTATTAAACAGGAAAAATGAACTAAGGGTCATGAAGACTCGAAACGTTAACTGATTTCTTCTCCACCGATGCTGCCAGACCTGCTGAGTTTTTCCAGGTAATTCTGTTTTTGTTTTATATTACAATACTCCTTCACCCACAGGCAATGGCGTAGTGGTATTGTTGCTGGACTAATAATCCAGAGACCCAGGGGAATGCTCTGGGGACCCGGGTTTGAATCCCACCACGGCAGCTGGTGGTGGGATTTGAATTCAATAAAAATCTGGGATTAAAAGTCCAATGTTGACCATGAAACCATTGTCAATTGTTGTAAAAACTCATCTGGTTCACTAATGTCCTTTAGGGAAGGAAATCTGCCATCTTTCCCTGGTCTGGTCTACACGTGACTCCAGACCCACAGCAATGTGGTTGGCTCTTAAATGCCCACTCAGCTGTAGCAAACTGATACAAAGCCTTAAAAAAGGAATGAAACCGGATGGACCACCCGGCATCAACCTAGGCACTAGAAATAACAATGGCAATCGCAGCCCTGTTTGACCCTGCAAAGTCCTCTTACTAAGATCTGGGGGCTAGTGCTAAAATTGGGAGAGCTGTCCCACAGACTAGTCAAACAACAGCCTGACATAGTCATCCTCATGGAATCATACCTTACAGGTAATGTCCCAGACTCCACCATCACCATCCCTGGGTATGTCCTGTCCAACCGGCAGGACAGACCCAGCAGAGGTGGCGGCGCAGTGGTATACAATCGGGAGGGAGTTGCCCTGGGAGTCCTCAACATCAACTCTGGACCCATGAAGTATCATGGTATCAGGCCAAACATGGGCAAGGAAACCTCCTGCTGATCACCACGTACCTTCCTCCCCCAGCTGATGAATCATATACTTCTCCATGTTGAATACCACTTGGAGGAAGCACTGAGGGTGGCAAGGGCCCAGAATATACTCTGGGCGGGGGACTTCAATGTCCATCACCAAAAGTGCCTTAGTAGCACCACTACGGACTGAGCTGGCTGAGTCCTAAAGGACATGGTTGCTAGACTGGGGCAGGAAGTGAGGGAACCAAGAAGAGGGAAAAACATACTTGACCTCATCCTCACCAACTATTTATCCATGACAGTATCGGTAGAAATGACCACCGCACAGTCATTGTGGAGATGAAGTCCCGCCTTCACACTGAGGATACCCTCCATCATGTTGTGTGGCACTACCACCGTGCTAAATGGGATAGATTTCAAACAGATCTATCAACTCAAGACTGGGCATCCATGAGGCACTGTGGGCCATCAGCAGCAGAAGAATTGTACTCGAACACAATCTGTAACCTCGTGGCTCAGCATATCCCCCACTCTACCATTACCATCAAGCCAGGGGATCAACCCTGGTTCAAAGAAGAGTGCAGGAGTGCATGCCAGGAGCAGCACCAGGCATACCTAAAAATGAGGTGCCAAACTGGTGAAGTTTTAACACAGGACTACTTGCCAAACAGCATAAGCAGCAAGTGACAGAGCTAAGTGATCCCAGAGCCAACGGATAAGATCTAAGCTCTGCAGTCCTGCCACATCCAGTTGAGAATGGTGGTGGACAAGTAAACAACTCACTGGAGGAGGAGGCTCCACAAATATCCCCATCCTCAATGATGGAGGAGCCCAGCACATTAGTGGAAAAGATAAGACTGAAGCATTTGCAACAATCTTCAGCCAGAAGTGCTGAGTGGATGATCCATCTCGGCCTCCTCCGGAGGTCCGCAGCATCACAGGTGCCAGTCTTCAGCCAATTCAATTCACTCCACGTGATATCAAGAAATGGCTGAAGGCACTGGATTCTGCATAGGCCCTGACAATGTTCCGGCAAAAGTACCGAAGACTTGTGCTCCAGAATTTGCCGCGCCCCTAGCCAAGCTGTTCCAGTACAGCCACATCACTGGCATCTACCCAGCTATGTGGAAAATTGCCCAGTTATGACCTGTACACAAAAAACAGGACAAATCCAACCTGGCCAATTACCACCTCATCAGTCGACTCTCAACCATCAGTAAAGTAATGGTAGGAATTATCAACAGTGCTATCAAGCGGCACTTACTTAGCAATAATCTGCTCACTGACGCCCAGTCTGGGTTCTGCTAGGGCCACTCAGCTCCTGACCTCATTACAGCCTTGGTTCAAACATGGACAAAAGAGCTGAACACCGGAGGTGAGGTGACAGTGACTGCCCTTGACATCAAGGCAGCAATTGACAGAGTGTGGCATCAAGGAGCCTAGAAAACTGGAATCAAGGGGAATCAGGGGAAAAACTCTTCACTGGTTGGTGTCATACCTAGCACAAAGGAAGATGGTTGTGGTTATTGGAGGTCAGTCATCTCGGCTCCAGGACATCACTGCAGGAGTTCCGCAGGGTAGTGTCCTCGGCCCAACCATCTTCAGCTGCTTCATCAATGACCTTCCTTCCATCATAAGGTCAGAAGTGGAGATGTTCACTGATGATTGCACAATGTTCAGCACCATTCGTGACTCCTCAGACACTGAAGCAGTCCACGTCTAAATGCAGCAAGACTTGGACAAGATCCAGGCTTGG
This sequence comes from Cetorhinus maximus, assembly GCF_964194155.1. Classification (NCBI taxonomy): domain Eukaryota; kingdom Metazoa; phylum Chordata; class Chondrichthyes; order Lamniformes; family Cetorhinidae; genus Cetorhinus; species Cetorhinus maximus. The sequence goes on along the minus strand of NC_135879.1, from coordinate 99,776,787 downwards.
GCTGACAAGTGGCAAGTAACATTCACACCACACAAGTGTCAGGCAATGACCACATCCAACAAGAAAGAATCTAACCATCGCTCCTTGACGTTCAATGGCATTATCATCACTGAATCCCCCACTATCGACATCCTGGGGGTTACTATTGACCAGAAACTGAACTGGACTAGCCATATAAATACTGTGGCTACAAGAGCAGGTCAGAGACTAGTAATCCTGCGATCAGTAACTCACCTCCTGACTCCCCAAAGCCTGTCCACCATCTACAAGGCACTAGTCAGGAATGTGATGGAATACTCCCCACTTCCCTTGCAGCTCCCACAACACTCAAGAAGCTTGACACCATCCAGGACAAAGCAGCCCAGCTAATTGGCACCACATCTACATTCACTCCGTCCACCACCAACACACATTAGCAGTAGTGTGTACCATCCAGAAGATGCGATGCAGGAATTCACCAAGGCTCCTTAGAAAGCACCTTCCAAACCCATGACCATACCATCTAGAAGGACAAAGGCAGCAGGTAGATGGGAACACCACCACCTGGAAGTTCCCCTCCAAGTCACTCACCATCCTGACATGGAAATATATCACCGTTCCTCCAATATTGCTGGGTCAAAATCCTGGAACGCCCTTCCTAACAGCACTGTGGGTGTACCTATACCACATGGACTGCAACGGTTCAAGAAGGCAGCTCACCACCACCTTCTCAAGGGCAATTAGGGATGGGCAATTAATGCTGGCCCAGCTAGTGAAGCCCACATCCTGTGAATGATTAAAAAAAAGATACATACAGATTTGTAAGGATAACAAAAGTTACAAAAGCTATTTTATACTCTAATGTTCACAGTAAGTGAGGGTTTCCAATCTCCAATCTCAAAGAACTCGCTTTGGAATCTTCTCCCAAACCGACGCTTTCTCACAGACATTCCGCAAGGGTCCACCTCCAGGGTTTCAAACTCTCCTTCCGACATTACTCTTCCCTGGATTGCCACATGCATTCAAACTTTCTTCCATGCAGTCTCTCTCAGAAACTTAGCCCTGCCAACAGAACACCACTGCTTCACATGCCCATAGTAAAGAATTGCAGACTTTCGGCTGCCCCCTTGGAGCTTCTGGCTTCTCCCAAGCCTATATTATTTTAAATCTGCTTCCTGCAGCTTTCTCCCTTTAAGCTTGGAACCTTTCTTTGCTCCTCACTCTTAACTTCACTTAACAGGGCCTTTTCCAGAATCCTGTTCTTTCCTTTGACTTAACTGTCCTCTTGGGATCTTTCCTGTTCCACTCCCCTGCATTTAGGGAATTGTTTCTTCAGTTTCTGGAAACTGCTCCTGCAGTCCCTTCTCCTGTGTGCAGTTTCTCCTGGCAGCTGGCTTCAACTTTAGTTTGGGGCATGCTATCTGTCCCTCTGCTATGCTGCTTCTGCAGGAAACACCTTCTGACCTTGGAGCACATTCCAACTGCACTCAAACGAAACTGAAACTACTTTGCTGTCTCTGTGGGGCGTCTTGTTGCTAGGCAACAGCACAATTTTTTTTCCTATCGTGTTTTTTTTACGTCCCCTTCGAGAGTAATAAAATCTCAATACAATGCAGGCATCTTTTAAAGCGAAACTAAAAAACTCAAATTTTCCCTTTCTTAACACACAAATACAGAAATATAAATCAAACTTCATTCATAACACCCACAAATACAAATATACCTTACTTAAATGATCCTCTAGTTCCTAACACTACATCCTTATGGCGATTTGGCCAATAGAAATGCTGGCTGATGCAGGCTTGGGTTTTGCATATACCTACGTGCCCAGCCATTGGAATTTCATGAGCTGGCTATAATATTTCCCTACAGTACCTCAGTGGCATGACTACCTGGTGGATCACTGTCCACTCCTCATTTGTAGGTCTGTGAGGGGGGTCTACATTTTCTCATCAGCATGTCATTTTTAATGTAGTAGCATTCAGAGACTGCTTCTGCTCAGTTTCAGTGTTTGTAGTTTGAGCTAATGTTTCTAACAATGCGTCAGCTTGCTGGGCTGCTACCAAGATTTATTTATTACCTCCTTTGAGTGTTCTGGACTCCCAAGAAAGGTTTCAGATAACCCACACTGAAGGGTCTTCCGTCTGCTGTGCCACTTCAGTTTCCTCCGTTGGAGCTTGTCTGGCTATAGACCGGGTTACCACACAGTCAGGGAAAATGCCAGGGACTTTCTCCTGCAGCTGTTCTGTCTCCCTGACCTCAGTGGGCTTCTCTGAGACCACTGGGGATGCTATTACCAGTGATCCCGCCAGACCATTGCTGAGGAGCAGGTTGACCCCACCCACAGGCAAACAGCGGATGACTTCCACGGTCACTGGTCCTGACACAAGATTGCACTCCAGATGTGGGGGATGGGCATGTACCCTCCTTCAATCCCCTTTACCAGCACCTTGGCACTTATGGCACTCTCTGGTGAGAAGGTCATGCATTTTCCCAGCAGTAGAGTCTGGCTAGCCCCTGTATCCTTTTGTATAACTACAGGTTTATTCACCTCACCCTGGGGAAATGTGGCCATCCTTCCTTCAGTTACAAAATCCCAGTAACTCTCAGGGATTCATTTAACTTCATCCACACTCTCAGGAGTGCCTCTACAGGGATTTGCAGCCATAGCCTGGTCTGCTATGCTCTCTGACTGACTCCCATTCTCCATCCGGGGTGGGGGGTGGTGGTATGTGCATGTGCCCCAATAAGTCCCACTGGTTTTTCCCGTAACCTTCAGCAGTTGGCCTGGATGTGACCTACCTTTCAGCAGTTAAAACACACAAGCTTCTTGGGCTCACTTTTCATCTCAGCACCGCCCTTTCTGTCCTGAGGGTGGTCCCCAGCATTTCCCTCTCTTCCTTAGGTGCTCAGTTTCCCATCACTCTCTCCACCTCTAACCTTCCCAGTTGATTGGAGGTGACAGGGGAGGGTCTCTTCTGGGACAAGGGTTTGTGGATCAGCTCATAATCATCAGCCAGTGTGGCTGCCTGCCTGGCCCCTGTTACCCTCTGTTCCTCTAGGTGTGTTCTTATTGAAAGGGTAGGGAATTTTTAAACTCCTCCAGGAGAATTATTTCATGGGGGTTTTCATAAGTGGCTTCTGTTTTAAGTGCCCGCACCCACTGATCAAAAGCAAGTTGCTTAAGCCTTGCAAATTCCAGGTGCGTCTGGTAAGGCCGTTTCCTGAGAGTATGGGATTTCTGATGGTGCGCTTCTGGCACTAACTGGTACGCACTTAGAATAGCCCTTTTCACTGCCTCATAGTCAGTGACACTCTCCTCAGGCAAGAGGGAGTAAACCTCGTGAACTCTCCCTGAAAGTTTACTCTGCAGTAATAGGGATCAACGTTGGTCTGGCCACTTTAACTGCTGTGCCAACCACTCAAAAGAGATAAAGAAGGCTTCTACCTCTGCAGTTTTTAAAATTGGTTTCAAAGGAACAATTTACTTTCCCCACTCTAATTGTTTTGTTTTGTCTGTGGAAACTATTCTGGCACCAAGCCCCCAATTTGCTGTGACCGGTCCCTGAGCGAGGTCCCCCAATTTTGTTATACTCCCAAGTGAGGAGGAATGAGCTGGCTCCCCTTCCTTATTCAACCCCTCGGTTGGTCGCAACATGGTTAATTTAAAATGGATCCCTTCCCTCGTGGATACATTTTCCCAGTCCAAATGTATTTACATTTTAGAAGAAGGCAATTTAACCAGGCTTTCTTGAGTCAAAAAAGAGTAAGTTTATTAGTTACTGAAAACCCTAGAAAAAATAATAAAAATGCAACACACATACAGACAGATCAGAAATGAGAAATTGAGTCCAAAAATAGAAGTTAAAAAAGATATACAAATCATTCTTTGGCTTGTCCTTGAGGAGCAGATGGAGAAACATTGTGGCCATTGAGTTGGGTGATTCCAGTGGAGCTGACTTTAGCAGTTGAGCAGTCGGTTTGGAGACACTTGGTTCTGCAGGTTAGCTGAAGCAGATGTCCTGTTTCCTATTTGACTGTGGCTTTGCTGACTTGCCTCCAGCAAGAGAGGGAGAGAGACTTTTACCTGCAAGCTGCAGGGATGTCTAGTTGATGTTCTTCTGCTGTGACCTTCACAGCACACACTAGCACACCAGAACTAGAACATACAGATCAGGTTTGCAGCTGGCTTTTTAACCCATTTTCTTGTGTATTCCTGGAATTCCAGAAACTGCTTTCTTTCAAATCAGACCATTTCCACATTCTGAGATACAACTCAACAGGAGATAGTTTCTGCGGAAACGTGGTAATCAGTCTCTAGCGTCTCTGCAACCACAGGAGATTAAAGTTCAGTCTTTTGCATTGCATTTCTCCCTTTCAAGTGTCTGAGGTAGGCCTTGACATCTTTTTAGGTGTGAGGTTCCAGGTTGTCTGGACTAGTCAGTCAAGTGTAATTCACAGAGGAATTTTCCAGCAAGTGATTACTTTACATTCTCAACCAGCTTTTGCTTGTATGTCTTTTTAAAAAAAAACATGTCTTACTTAAAAAGTCCAATATGTCTATAAGTAATTGAGGGCTTGATCTGCTCTCATGACACCGCCTATTCTTTAAAAAAATTAATTCAAAATACTTTCTGCTTACGGACAAGTGGTAAGAAGACATCAGTGCAGTTGACTGTCTCTCTCCTGTCCATAACACATGCTCTTTGGCAAGCTTGCTAGCAGCACAAGACCAAGAGGTCATGCAGGTCTGCAATACAAGGATGTCTGCAAGCGAGACTTAAAGTTGACTGGGATTGGAGTCAGTGCATGGGACGTCCTCGCTGTTGAGCAGAGTGCCTTGAGACAAGCAGTCAGGAAGAGCGCGGAAAAAGCAAAGGACAAAAGAAATAACCAGATGGAGGAAAAGAGAGCCCGTCGGAAGGAAAAAAAATCAGTCGACCTTGGGCCAACGCTATTCCGTGCCAGTTACGGAAGGGACTGCTACTCTACAGCCACAACAATGTCAAGTCCCGAAGTGATATACACCCCGGCTGTAGTCCATTGTCTCTCGGGACAGATGGATGCCATGATCAACTGCGCTTCCACCCACTTATCTGGCTGGAGGAGGTTTTCGGCCAAAGACTATCGAGGTAATTAGGAGGAAAGAGAAAACATAATTTTAAACAAAATTAAACACTTCTTGCACAAAGAGATAATCCATTAGAGATTCAGGTTTATCATAATTACACAGCTACAACCAGAAGATCAAGAGGCAGGTGCCTCATTTGGAGTTTCTGGCTAAACATTTCTTGAGCTGAAAATGGTTAGCTGTAAAATGCAAGCCTTTAAATAAAGCACAGATATCTTCATGATTGCAAGTAAGTGCAGGTGGGCATGCCAGGAGGAGCACCAGGCATACCTAAAATTGGAGGTGTCAACCTGGTGGAGCTACAACACAGAACTACTTGCGTGCCAAACAGCGGAAGCAGCATACAATAGACAGAGCTAAGTGATCCCACAGCCAGCGGATCCGATCTAACCTCTACAGTCCTGCCATATCCAGGCATGAATGGTGGCAGACAATTAAACAACTCACAGGAGGAGGAGGCGGCTCCACAAATATCCTCATCCTCAACGATGGGGGAGCCCAGCACATCAGTGCAAAAGATAAGGCTGAAGCATTTGGAACCACCTTCAGCCAGAAGTGCCAGGTGGATGATCCATCTCAGCCTCCTCCTGAGGTCCCCATTATCACAGATGCCAGTCTTCAGCCACTTCGATACACTCCACATGATATCAAGAAACTGTTGAAGGCACTGGATACTGCAAAGGCTATGGGCCCTGGCTATATTCCAGCATTAGAACTGGAGGCTTGTGCTCCAGAACAAGCCGCACCCCTAGTCATGTACCCCTAGTACAGCTTTAGCACTGGCATCAATCCTGCAATATTGAAAATTGCCCAGGTATGTCCTGAGCACAAAAAGCAGGACAAATCCAACCTGGCCAATTACCGCCCCAGCAGTCTACTCTCAATCTACAAAGTGATGGTAGGTGTGGTCAACAGTGCTATCAAGCGGCACTTACTCAGCAATGAACTGCTCACTGACAGTCAGTTTGGATTCCACCAGGACCGCTCAGCTTCTGACCTCATTACAGCCTTGCTTCAAACATGGACAAAAGAGCTAAACACAAGAGGGGAGGTGAAAGTGACTGCCTTCAAGACAGCATTTGACCTAGTGTGGCATCAAGGAGCCCGAGCAAAACCGAAGTCAAAGGGAATCAGGTTGGGGGGGTGGATAGGGGATAGGGGAACGCTCCACTGGTTGGAGTCACGCCTAGTGCAAAGGGAGATGGTTGTGATTGTTGGAGGTCAATCATCTCAGTTCCAGGACATCAATGCAGGTGTTCCTCAAGGTAGTGTCCTAGGCCCAACCATCTTCAGGGGTTTCATCAATGATCATCCCTCCATCAAAGTCAGATGTGGAGATGTTCGCAGATGATTGTACAATATTCAGCACTATTTGTGACTCCTCAGATACTGAAGCAGTCCATGTTCATATGCAGCAAGACCTGGACAATATTCAGGCTTCTGCTGATAAATGGCAAGTAACATTCACGCCACACAAGTGCCAGGCAATGACCATCTCCAATAGGGAATCCAACCACCTCCCTTTGACATTCAATGGCTTAACCATCACTGAATCCCCCACTATCAACATCCTGGAAGCTAAGATTGACCAGAAACCGAACTGGACCAGCCATATAAAACTGTGGCTACAAGAGCAGGTCAGAGGCTGGGAATTCTGCAGAGAGTAACTCACCCCCTGACTCCCCAAACCTGTCCACCATCTACAAGGCACAAGTCAGGAGTGTGATGGAATACTCCCCACTTGCCTGGATGTGTGCGGCTCCAACAACACTCAAGAAGCTCAACACCATCCATGACAAAACAGCCCATATATTCACTCACTGCACCACAAACGCAAGTAGCATCTGTATGCAGCATTTACAAGATGCACTGCAGCAACTCACCAAGGATCGTTTGATAGCACCTTCCAAACACGTGACGTCTACCACCTAGAAGGACACGGGCAACAGACGCATGAAAACACCACAACCTGCAAGCTCTCCTCCAAGCCACACACCATCCTGACTTGGAAATATATCGCCATTCCTTCACCGTCGCTGGGTCAAAATCCTGGAACTCCCTCCCTAACAGCACTGCGGGTGTACCTATGCCACATGAACTGCAGCAGTTCAAGAAGACGGTTCACCACCATCTTCGCAAGGGCAATTATGGATGGACAATAAATGCTGGCCTAGCCAGTGACACCCACATCCCATGACTGAATAAATAAAAATAAAGAGGTTTTTTTTATTCACTCTTGGGATGTGAGCATCACTGACAAAGCCAGCATCCTGGTACATGAATCACAAAAAGTTAGTATGCAGGTATGAAAAGTGACGAGGAAGACAAATTGAATGGAAAATAAAAGCAGGGATGTTTTGCTACAGTTGGTGAGACCACATCTGGAGTACTACCTACAGTTTTGGTCTCCTTATTTAAGAAAGGATATAATTGCATTAGAAGCAGTACAGAGGTTGACTCAACTAATTCTTGGGATCAAGGGATTGTCTTGTGAGGAAAGGTTGGATAGGTTGGGCCCGCATCCATTGGATTTCAGAAGAATGAGAGGGGATCTTATTGAAACATATAAGATCCTGAGGGGACTTGACAGTGTGGATGCTGAGAGGATGTTTCCCCTTATGGGAGAGACTAGGACTAGGGTAACGTAGTTTAAAAATTAGGGGTCTCCCATTTAAGATGGAGACGAGAAATTTTTTTCCCCGGGAATCATTAGTTTATAGAATTCTCTTCCCCAGAGAGCAGTGCAGGCAGGGTCACTGAATATTAATAAGACTGAGTTAGGTTGATTCTTGACAAGGGAGTCAAAGGGCAAGGGGGTGGGGTGGTGGGGGCAGTAGGCAGGAAAGTAGGGACCATAATCAAATTAGCCATGGTTTTATCAACTGGTGGAGCAGGTTCAAGGAGCTGAATGGCCTACTCCTACTCTTAGTTCTTATGTTGTGGCCCATCCCTAATTGCCCTTGAGAAGGTGGTACTGAGCCACTTTCTTGAACTGCTGCAGTTCACTTGGTGTAGGTACACCCACAATGACGTTACAAAGGGAGTTCCAGGATTTTGGCACAGTGACAATGAAGGAACAGCAATAAAGTTCCAGGTCAGGATGACATGCATGGAGGGGAACTTGCAGGTATGGTGTTCTCATGCCTCTCCTGCCCTTGTAGCTTCTAGGTAGTAGAGGTTGTGGGTTTGGAAGGTGCTATCGCAGGGTCGGCAAGTTGCTACAGTACATCTTGCAGATGGCAGACACTGCTGTCACTGTGTGCGATGGAGGGAGTGAATGTTTAAGGTGATGGATGGGGCGTGAATCAAATGGGCTGCTTTGTCCTGGATGGTGTCAAACTTCTTGAGTGTTGTTGGAGCTGCACTCATCCAGGCAAGTGGACAGTATTCCATCACACTCGTGACTTGTCACATGTAGTTGGTGGACAGGCTTTGGGGAGTCAGAGTGAGCAACTTGCTGCAGAATTCCCAGCCTCTAACCTGCTCTTGTATCCATAGTATTTATATGGTTAGTCCAGTTCAGTTTCTGGTCAATGGTAACCCCCAGGATGTTGATAGTGGGGGATGCAGCAATGGTAATGTCATTGAATATCATGGGGAGATGGTTAGATTCTCTGCTGTTGGAGACGGTCAACGCCTGGTACCTGTGTGGCACGAATGTTACTTGCCCCTTATCAGCCCAAGCCCGAATGTTATGCAGATCTTATTGCATGTGGGCACAGACTGCTTCAGTATCTGAGGAATCGTGAATGCTGCTGAGCATTGTACAATCATCAGTGAGCATCCCCACTTCTGACCTTACTGATGATGCAGCTGAAGATTAATGAGAGGATATAACAAGAAGTGATCAGACAGTGGAAACTTTATGGGCAGAATTAAGAAATAGAAAAGGGTTTAAGACTCTAGTGAGAGTTGTCTATAGGCCCCTGGTAGTAACTGTGAAGTGGTCGATTGTATAAACGCTGAGATTAGACAAGCATGTCCTTTCATCATTAAAGTGATTTTATCTTTAATTGCTAGGGCTACTCATCCCCTTCTACTATTTTCACTCTAGAAACATAGAATTTTACAGCGCAGAAGGAGGCCATTCAGTCCATCCTGTCCACATCATCCAAAAAGTAGTCACCCAGCTCAATCTCACTTTTCAGTTCCTGGATCTGTAGCCTTATAGGTTACGGCACTTCAAATGCATATCCCTGTACTTTTTTAAAGGTTATGAGTACTTTTGCCTTTACTACCCTTTCAGGCAGTGAGCTCCAGATCCCCATCATCCTGTGGGTGAAAAAATTCCCCTCAGAACTCCTCTTACCCTAGATTTATGCCCCACAATGCTTTGAGTGTTTCCTTTGTCCTCCTGGGAGTCTCCTGCCATGACCAAATACCAAGTAGAGCAGCTGTTGCCAGATCACTGCTGCCCAGTAAACCACATCCTTAGTCCTGGCCCTCAAATACCCTTTTCCTCAGTGGGTTCAAGGCTGAGCTGGCACATTGGAGGCATTGATGAATTTCTCAATCTATGTCTAGCTTTGTTGAAAGGGGGCTCTCTATATATAGAATATAGTCCACATTTTCCAGGGTCTTGCTATTGATCTTAATTGATGGAGGGGAGGTGTTGATGAAGTGGGAGCTGGTTGGAAGAGGATCAAAATTTTCCAAGTGTTTAGCAGAAGGCCCAATTTCCCATATGCTTCGGAGGAGTCAACAATGAATTGGAGCTCAATTTCTGCGTGAGCGCACACAAATGTCATCTGCATACTGGAGCTCAATGACTGAGGTTGGAGTGACTGTAGTTTTGGATTGAAGGTGGCAGAGGTTGAACAGTTTCATAGGAACATATATATGACTTAGGAGCAGGAGTAGGCCATTTAACCCTTCAAGCCTGATCCACCATTCGATAAGATCATGGCTAATCTGGTTGTGGTCCCAACTCCGCTTTTCTGTCTTCCCCTCCGTAACCCCTGATCCTTCTGTTCTGTAAATTATCTCCACACCTGTGGGTAATTTGCTTGAGGTGAGGTGCAGAATTGCAGTGAGGAAGATGGGGAAAAGGGTTAGTGCAATCAGGCAGCCTTGTTTGACCCCAGTCTTCACTGAGATAGGACCTATGGTGGTTCTGTTGGTGACGATCATGGCTTGCATGGAATAGGCGGATGCAATAACTTTGAGGGCAGCCAAATTTGGGGAGGATACTCCATAAACTTTCACAGTTGACAGAGTCAAAGTCTTTTGTGAGATTGAAAAAGGTCACATATAGTGGTTGGTGCTGTTCCTTGCAATTTTCTTGGTGTTGCTATGCAGTGAAGATCATGACTGTGATGCCTCTCGATGGGTGAAAACTGCACTGTGACTCTGGAAGGGGCTCTTCAGCCACTGGAGGAGGCATTGAGGAGGATCCTTGCAATGATCCTCCCTGTGGCAGTCAGGAGGGAGACTCCTCTGTAGGTACCACAATCTAACTTGTCTCCCTTCTTGAATATAGTCACGATCACAATGCCCTTCAGAACCCCCAGCATGTGTTCCATTTCCCAGAGATTTTTTTTCTTCATTCCTTCATGCGATGTAGGCATCACTGGCAAGACCAACTTTTGTTGCCTATTCCTAATCACCCTTGAACTGAGTGGCTTGATAGGCCATTGCAGAGGGCAGATAAGAGTCAACCACATTGCTGTGAGTCTGGAGTTATGTGTAGGCCAGACCAGGTAAGGAGGCAGATTTCCTTTCACATTAGTGAATTAGATGGGTTTTTACAACCATTGATGATAGTTTCATGATTACCATTACTGAGACTAGCTTTCAATTCTGGATTTATTAACTGAATTTTAATTCCACCAGCTGCCATGGTGGGATTTGAACCCATGTCCTCAGAGCATTAGCCTGGGCCTCTGGATTACTAGTCCAGTGATATTACCACTATGCCACTGTCTCCTCACCAGGTGCAGCAATGCCAGGAATGTATCTCTGCTGTGTTTCTGAATTTCAGCAGGGATTCCATCTGCTCCAGGGCCTTTGTTGTTTTTCAGCTGTTGAATGGCTTTTTCAACTTCATTCTAGACCGTGATGACGCCGAGACTGAGCTGGATGAGGTATTAAGGAATGGAGTTGGGGGTGTTTATGTTGAATAGAATGTCTAGGCTGAGAAGTTCTTCAAAATGTTCTCTCCAGTGAGCACTGACTGCCTCCTGGTCCTTGATGAACTCCTCTCCATGCATGGCTCTCAGTGGGGTCGACCCTTGGGTGCTTGGCCATAGATTGTCTTGACGGCGCTGAAGAAACTGCGCATGTTGTTCATGTCCCTGAATTGCTGGATATCCCGCACTCTTTCTACGCACCATTTGTTCTTTATGTCATAGGTCATATGCTGTATCATTGCCTTCAGATGCCTGTGGGATGCTTTTCTCTTGAGGTGTGGTGAAGTTTCCAGTCTGCGAAAGCTTTGCGCTTACACTTGATTAGGTCCTGCAACTCTTGGTTGTTTTCATCAAACCAGTCATGATGTTTCCTGATAGAGAGACCAAGAACTCTTCACAGTTGCTTGTTATGGTGGACTTTAGGGTTGACAAGGCACCATAGACATACCATAGCTCCTAGTTGCTGGAGGTTAAGAAGTTGGCAGTGAGTTGCTGACTGAGATGGGCCACATTGGCGGGATCTTTGAGGCCTTTGAAGTTAATTTTCTTGTGGCATTGCTTCTGTTGTTTCCATTATTTGGGGCCTGGCTGATAGAGATGGTAGATAGGATAAGGCAGCAATCCGTCCAGCAGTAATCAATACCTGTCATGGCATTTCTGCAGTTTCGTATTCGAACAATGATGTAGTCAAGCAAGTGTCAGTGTTTGGACCATGGGTGTTGCCATGAGGTCTTGTGCTCGTCTCTCTGGCAGAACAGGTTGTTGGTTATGGCAAGGTTTTGCTCTAGACTTTTCGTTAAGAGGGGGGCACCATTAGAGTTTGCTTTCCCTACTCCTTCATTGCCAGTCACATTCTTCCAGAGATTTGTGTCCTTCCCAACTCTGACATTGAATTATCAAGGATGATCAGTTTGTTGCCTGCTGGGACTCGAGCGAGGGATTGCTCAAGATCGGTGCAGAATCCCTCCTTGGCCTCATCTGTTGGCTCAAGTACAGAAGTGTATGTACTGATGACAGTGGCATGCTGATTCCTCATTAGAGTGAGCTGGCAGTCATGAGGCGTTCGCTTATCACACACAGTGAGTCACTGACACGCCAGACAAGCTCATTTATGATGGCAAAGCCCATCCTGTGGAGGTGTCATTCCTCTTTTAAAAGGCCCTTCCAGAGAAAGGTGTACCTGCCGCCTTGCTCCTTCAGTGGACCTTCTCCTTGCATACTGTCTCTTACTTAGGGTGGCAATGTCAATGTCAAGGTGCGTGCATTCCTGAGCTATGATGGTGGTACAGCACTCAGATCTGTCACTATTGGGGTTGTCCATAAAGGTCCTGACATTCCAGGTCCCAAAGTTCATTTTGATGACTGGAAGATGCCTATGTGTGATTTTTTTTAAAACGTGTGATGGTTGTTGCACACTGACCCTACATGCTCACAGACCGAGGCCTTGGTCCAACGGAAAGGGGCTTCCAAGACATTTGGAGGCCAGGGTCTACTGTGAAACATTAGCACAGACTGTGCATGATCATACGCAGATGCAGAGGGCCCACCATGATCCAGTTCCCCACACCCACATCAAACCTCCAGCCCCAGTTTACCGGACTCCAGTTCCCCATCTGCACTGCTACTAGGCCTTCCCTGCTCCACCAGCTGAAACATTTTTTTCATTCTTTAACAGGATGTTGGCGTCGCTAACCAGGTCAGCATTTGTTGCCCATCCCTAATTATCCTTGGGAAGGTGGTGGTAAGCCATCTTCACCTGCGTGCCAAGAAAGATTATCAATGATAAAAGGTACCAAAGGACAGTCTCACCCAGGAGCACAGTTTAAATGTTAAAAGAAATAATCTTGCAGAAACATTGCACAAACAGAAGTTTTAAAACATTAAATTTAATGTTCAAAGTAAAAATTAGGAATGTATCCATTAATATTCTGGACTGTTGAAATGACAGTGTCATTATTACTTTTCTCTACGTGTGATCTGCGTGGAACTCAGCAATAATGGTGGAGACACTTCGATTTTGGCCCTCACCACAACGGATCGTAAATGCAGAATGGCGAAATTCAATTGCATATGTCCCTATGAAGAAGAGGAAAATCATGGTCAACGTCCATTGGGCTCTCGCTCCATGTAAAAATTTGTGTTGAGCAACCAGAAAAAAATCTATTTACAATTTAGTTAAGGAATTCATCAAATAATTTTCAAACATTGCTTTTGTGTAAATTATTAATTAAAAAAATCAGTGACAGGCCAATAGTGTTAATTTGTGAATGTGTAACATCGCAAAATGATGGACTGTCACGCCTAATATTCAGGTTCAAATCCAACAAAATACAAATTTAAAAGTCTGCATTAATTTACAAATTATATACCGACAAAGTTAGCAATGTCCTGTATGGAAGTACAAAATGCATCTAAATTTGGAAGAGAGTAAAAGAAAAATTGAAAGATCTTTAGATTTAAAACAAATGCTGGGAATGAATATCCAATCAGTCAGCATGTGCAAAGAAACCAGTTGTAACACTCATAGTCCTCTCTTGGGTGTTGCTACCTAACTCAGCAGGCTCTCAGGGCCAAAATTTGGATCTCCCAGCTCTGTATGATTGTAGATGACCACAACATGTAGAGCATTTGCCTATTGAGCCATCTCTCTGGCATCTAATCAAACCCAGCCAGAAAAATTCTATGAGTCAAAGTGACAGGCTGCCAGGGGACCTCCAACAATAAACAGTTTGATTGTTCTGATTCATTATTCCAATTTCTACTCAACATGCACACAGGTCAAAAGATACACAAGATGATGGTTATAGATATTGCCGTTGCAAGCATAACACGGAGTATTCCAACTCTAAATCCTTCATTATGTATATTTGTCTGGAAAGTCAGAATAACCTGGATCCAGCAGACCAAAGTTCCAAAACCAAAGATCAAAATTGTGCCCATATTATGTATACGTGAATCTTGAGACAGCTGGGAACATCAAAAATCAGGTTACTGTTTAAACACAAAACACATTTCAATTGCTGCAACTACAATGTCGTCAGTGTAGAGATTCGTAAAGTCTATATTAAGGTTAAAGATATTGTTTAATGAAAACTGTCTTACAAACCCTCCACATCAGAGCAAAATATATCACCAAATAATTTGGGACTAACCTTGAAAGCATTCAGGTTTTTCATTAAGTTCACAGTCCTCAATGTTAGATGCCCAGTTGCAGTAATTTAAGCTTAAAAGCCATAAGGCCACAGCTAGTTCCTCTGCAGAACTGTGCCTGAAAATAGTGCTCCCTGATTGACTGCAGTCAGAGTTTGTTAACACTGTTCTTACCCGTTGCAAATAAATCTACTTGTGGCCACTGTGAAAATCTTCAAAACATTCTGTCGTCAGGACAAGGTCAACATTTAATAATAACTAAATAAGGTAGAAGAACCAAGGATACATTTAAGGCTCATTTGGATGAGACTCATTTGGGGTAACTGTCATCTTATTTTTAGATGGAGTAGCTAAAATGAGAAGAATGGCCTGCTTCATCTCTGCTGATTGTGTGAATCAAAGAATTAGAAACTTAAAAAAGGGCTGTCTTTTTGAAGTGCTGAACAAAAAATCCTGGATTTCATGGAACTACTGAAAATTGCAGACACATGTTTTCTGCTATAGTTTGATCATCTAAAGACAGCAGGATGGAATTTCTACTGGGCCTTCCTGATCAGATTTGGAGAAAGGTCAGCAGAAACCCTGGACGAATAGCCTTTCCCACTTTTCCTCCAGGTTTTCTGCCAATCTCCCACCAAAGATACAATGGAATACTGAAGGAGCCCCTATGAAAACTCAAAGTATGACACTTTTCCCCCCTTTTGAAACATATCTTTCCTCCCTTTTCCCAACATGTGAAGGATCACTCTCCAACACTATGGGTAACACTTGTATCTGTCCACTAGGTGGCACAAAAGAATGGTCTCCTGTAGTTCACCTCAGTTGCTGAGTGTTCACACTACGTTTCCTTGATGACATGGTAAATTTCTAGGACTCACCCACCACATGGGGCAATTGCCAAGGCCAAGATGCGCCTTACACAGAGTGTGACAAGGTGATGGTTTCAAAAGCCGGTATGCGCTGTGAAACGCTTCACTGTAACAGAGCTAGCATCCAGTAAAAGACAGTATATTAATGATCAGAAAATTTGAGGTTATACCTGAAAATTGGCCACTAAAGTCATTCCAATAGATGCCATTGTTTGTGCTAGCAGCCCCAAAATATTCAGCCATGATTTCTGCAGTTTTGACTTAAGCTGCGTATAACGGAGTAAAGCAATAAGAAGCACTGTTGGAGGGGGTGGGGAGAAGGAAAAAGCAACAAGCATGATGAAATAGTTTCAGTGATAATGACCAACATCTACTTATTTTTGTGTTACCTGTTAGCAGTGAGAAAGTAAGTTATCCTGAACTTTTTGCATAAAATATCATTGAAGAATTATACACAAAAATTCGGAAACTGTTCATTCATACAGTGCAATGCGATAGACCAATCCACTAACTGTGACATGAAATTAATACAATATGCATTTTTAACGAAGCTGCATGCAGTTATTAACTAATAGTTATAGTGTACAAACGAGCTGTTTGCAAACAATGACGAAGACGCCTGAGCTAATTAAAACATAAAATGACCAGCCCACCATTTCCTGAAGCAGCACATGGTTTACACTACGGCAATGGTTTCGAGGTTGGGACTTTCTAATTTTGCCGATAAGCAGAAAGAAAATGCAGATGCTGGAAATTGAAGACAAAAACAAAAACGCTACAAACACAGCAAGTCAAGCTGGTACCTTTGGAGAGAATAGAGGGCAGTGTTTCAGGTTTGAGATAGGGTCCACATCTTAATTTTAACTCTCTTCTCTCCAACACTTTCTGTTTTTCCTAATTGTGTGTCCTCCAATCAAAACGTTAGCCCCACTCATTTTAATTATCAGAAAAACTACAGGTTGGCCATCACAGAAACAGAAAACCTTTGCTCAAAGTCCTTTTCTTTACAACCAGCTAGATGATCACACTGTGTTTATTTCCATGTGATTCCAGAATTTAGAAACATAGAAAATTCATGACACAGAAGGATGTTATTCAGCCCATTGTGTCAGTGTTGGTTGAAAAAGAACTATCTGGCCTCATCCTACTTTCAACTCTTGGTCCATAGCCCTGTAGGTTATGGCACATCAAATGCATTTCCAAGTACTTCTTAAATGCATTGAAAGTTTCTGTCTGGAGGGATGGTAGAGGCAGTGAGTTCCAGACCCCTGCCAACCTCACGGTGGAAAATGTTTCTCAGGTTATGGTGACAGAAGAAGTAATTCAGACACTTGGAGGGTTTAACACTGATAAGGAGGGGCTATTGAAAAGGCTGTCTGTATTTAAAGTTGATAAGGTGCCAGGACCAGATGAGATGCATCCAAGGATACAGAGGGAAGTGACAGTGGAATTCGTGGAGGCACTGGCTATAAATTTCCATTTTTCCTTAGACTCAGGGGTGGTGCCAGAAAACTGGAGAATTAAAGATTACACCCTTGTTCAAAAAAGGGTGTAAAGATAAGCCCAGCAACTAAAGGCCAGTCAGTTTAACCTCTGTGGTGGGGAAGGTTCCAGAGGCGATAATTTGGGACAAAATTAATAGTCACGTGGTCAAATGCGGATTAATTAAGGAAAGCCAGTATGGATTTGTTAAGGACAAATCGGATTTAATTAACTTATTGGAGTTTTTCGATGAGGGAACAGAGGGGGTCAATGAGGGAAATGCTACTGATGCGGTGTACATGGACTTTCAAAAGGCATTTGATAGCATGCTGCACCACAGACTTGTGAGCAAAGTTAAAGATCAGGGAATAAAAGGAGCAGAAGCAACACAGATACAAAATTGGCTGAGTGACAGGAAACAAAAAGTAGTGGTTAATGGATGTTTTTTGGACTTGAGAAAGGTGTATAGTGGAGATCTCTCGCCCTTCCCTTGTTCTTCCTGATATATATTAATGGTCCAAATCTTGGTGCATAGTGCACAATTTCAAAACTTGCAGAAGATACAAAACTTGGAAATACTGTGAAGAGGAAAAACAATATAAAAGAAAAGGTACAACAATTCTAAAGGGGGTGCAGGGGCAAAGGGATCTGGATCTATATGTGCATAAATCATTGAAGGTGGCAGAAAGTGTTGAGAGAGTGGTTAATAAAACATATGGCATCCTAGGTTTTATTAATAGTGGCATAGAGTACAAAAGCAAGGATATTATGTTAAACTTATATATAACACTGGTTTGGCCTCAACTGGAGTACTATGTCCAATTCAAGTTGCCATACTTTAGGAAGGATGTGAAGGCATTAGAGAGAGTGTGAAAAAATTCACAAGAATTTTTTTAATATTCATATATGGGACGTGAATGTCACTGACTAGGCCAGCATTTATTGCCCATCCCTAATTGCCCTTGAGAAGGTGATGGTGAGTTGCATTCTGGAACCACTGCAGTCCATGTAGCGGTAGATACACCCATGCTGCTGTTAGGAAGGGAGTTCCAGGGTTTTGACCCAGCGACAGTGAAGAACTGGCAATTTATTTCCAAGTCAGGATGTTGAATGGCATGGAGGGGAACATCCAGGTGGTGGCATTCCCATATGTGTCCGCTGCCCTCATCCTTCTAGATGGTAGTAGTTCTTAGTGGTTCTAAGATTCTTAGGGGGCTTGACAGGGTAGATGCTGAGAAGTTGTTTCCCCTTCTAGGAGAGTCTAGGACCAGAGGGCATAATCTCAGAGTGAGGGGTCGCCCATTTAAGGTAGAGATGGGGAGGAATTTCTTCTCTCAGAGAGTTGGTAATCTGTGGAATCCTTTACCACAGAGGGCTGTCGGGGCTGTGTTGTTAAATATATTCAAGGCTGAGATAGACAAATTTTTAATCAGTAAGGGGATCAAGGGTTATGGGGAAAAGGCAGGAAAGTGGAGTTGGATTAGCAGATCAGCCATGATCTCATTGAACGGTGGAGCAGACTCGATGGGCCAAATGGCCTACTTCTGCTTCTATGTCTTACTGTCTTATGGTGGGTTTAGAAGGTGCTGTCTAAGGAACCTGGGTGAGTCCCTGAGCTGCATCTTGTAGATGGTGCACACTGCTGCCATTGTTCATCGGTGGTGGAGAGAGTGAAAGTTGATGGATGGGGTGCCAATCAAGCGGGTTGCTTTGTCCTGGATGGTGTCAAGCTTCTTGAGTGTTGTTGAAACTGCACTCATCCACGTAACTGGAGAGTATTCCATCACATCCGTGACTTGTGCCTTGTGGATGATGGACAGGCTTTGGTGAGTCAGGAGGAGAGTTACTCGCTGCAGGATTCCTAGCCTCTGACCTGCCCTTGTAGCCACAGTATTTATATGGCTAGTCCAGTTAGTTTCTGGTCAATGGTAACCCCAGGATGTTGATAGTGGGGGATTCAGCGAAGGTAATGCCATTGAATGTCAAGGAGCTTCTGGATATGGTCATTGGCTGGTACTTGTGCGGCATGAATGATACTTGCCACTTGATCAGTCCAAGCTTGGATATTGCCCAGGTCTTGCTGTATTTGGACATGGACTGCTTCAGTATCTCAGGAATCATGAATGGTGATGAGCATTGTGCAATCATCAGCGAACATCCCCACTTCTGATCCTATGTTGGAGGGAAGGTTGTTGATGAAGCAGTTGAAGATGGTTGGGCCTAGAAAAATACCCTGAGGAACTCCTGCAGTGATGTCCTGGAGCCGAGATGATTGACCTCCAACAACCACAACCAACTTACTTTGTGCTAGGTATGACTCCAAACAGCAGAGAGTTTTCCCCCCTGGTTCCCATTGACTCCAGTTCACCAGGGCTCCTTGATGCCACACTCGGTCAAATGCTGCCTTGATGCCAAGTCAGTCACCTTCACCTCACCTCTGGAGTTCAGCCTTTTTGTTCATGTTTGAACCAAGGCTGTAATGAGATCAGGAACTGAGTGGCTCTGGTGGAAACCAAACTAAGCGTCAGTGAGCAGGTTATTGCTAAGTAAGTGGTGCTTGATAGCACTGTTGATGATCCCTTCCATCAGTTTACTGATGATTGAGAATAGACTAATGGGGTGTTAATTGGCCGAGTTGGATTTGTGGTCGGGTTGGATTTATCCTGCTTTTTGTGTACGGACAATTTTTCACATTGCCGGATGGATGCCAGTGTTGTGGCTGTACTGGAACAGCTTGGCTGGTCGTGCAGCAAATTCTGGAGCACAAGCCGTCAGTACTATTGCCGGATTATGGTCAGGACCCATACTCTTTGCAATATCCAGTTCCTTCAGCCATTTCTTGACATCACATGGAGCGAATCAAATTGGCTGAAGACTGGCAGCTGTGTTGCTGGGGACCTCCGGAGGTTGAGATGCATCATCCACCCGGCACTTCTGGCTGAAGACTGTTGCGAATGCTTCAGCCTTATCTTTTGCACTGATGTGCTGGGCTCCCCCATTATTGAGGATTGGGAAATTTGTGGCGTGTCGTTCTCCAGTGAGTTGTTTAATTGTCCACCACCACTCACGACTGGATGTGGCAAGACTGTAGAGCTTAGATCTAGTTGTTTAATCGCTTAGCTGTGTATCGCTTGCTGCTTATGCTGTTTGGAATGCAAGTAGTCCTGTGTTATACCTTCACCAGTTTGACACCTCATTTTTAGGTGTGTCTGGTGCTGCTCCTGGCATGCCCTCCTGCACTCCTGATTGAACCAGGATTAATCCCCTGGCTTGGTGGTAATGGTAGAGTGGGGTATATGCCGGGCTATGAGGTTACAGATTGTGATTGAATACTATTCTGTTGCTGCTGCTGATGGCCCACAGCGCCTCATGGGTGCCCAGTCTTGAGTTGCTAGATCTGTTCAAAATCTATCCCATTTAGCATGGTGGTAGTGCCACACATGATGGAGGGTATCCTCAATGTGACTTCGTCTCCACAAGGACTGTGTGGTGGTCACTTCTACCGATACTGTCATGGACAGATGCATCTGCAGCAGGCAGATTGGTGAAGATGAGGTCCAGTATGTTTTTCCCTCTTGTTGGTTCCCTCACTACCTGCTGCAGACCCCGTTCAGCAGCTCAGTCCTTTTAGACTTGGCCAGCATTGTCTTTACTGGTGCTACCGAGCCACTCTTGGTTATGGACATGAAGTCCCCCACCAGAGTACATTCTGCGCCCTTGCTGCCCTCAGTGCTTCCTCCAAGTGGTGTTCAACGTGGAGGAGCAATGATTCATCAGCTGAGGGAGGGTGGTACGTGGTAATCAGCAGGAGGCTTCCTTGTTCATGTTTGACCTGATGCCATGTGGTCTGGAGTTGATGTTGAGGATCCCCAGGGCAACTCCCTCCTGACTGCACACCAACGTGACGCCATCTCTGCTGGGCCTGTCCCACTGGTATGCCAGGACATACCCAAGGATTGTGATGGTGGTGTCTGAGACATTATTTATGAGGTATGATTCAGAGAGTATGACTACGTCACGCTGTTGCTTGATCAGTCTGTGAGACAGCTTTCCCAATCTTGGCACAAGTCCCCAGTTGTTAGTAAGGAGGACTTTGCAGGGTCAACAGGGCTGAGATTGCTGGTGTTGTTTCTGGTGCTTAGGTCAATGCTGGGTGGTCTGTCCGGTTTCATTCCTTTTAGACTTTTTTTAGTGGTTTGATATAACTGAGTGGCTTGCTAGGCCATTTGAGAGGGCATTTAAGAGCCAACCCGTATCTGGAGTCACTAGGCCAGACCAGCTAAGGACGGCAGGTTTCCTTCCCTAAAGGGCATTAGTGAACCAGATGGGTTTTTCCAAAAATCGACAATGGTTTCATGGTTATCATTAGACTTTTAACTCCAGATTTTTATTGAATTCAAATTCTACCATCTGCCATGGTGGGATTCTAATGTGTATCCCCAGAGCATTACCCTGTGTCTCTGGATTACCAGTCCAGTGACAGTATCACTATGCCACTTCCTCCCCTGGTTTCAGGGATGAGGGACTCCAGTTATGTAGAAATTTTCTTTGGAGAAGAGAAGATTGAAAGGAGATTTGATAGAGATATTCAAAAACATGAGGGGTCTGGACAGAGTAGAAGGAAAAAATTTCCCTTTGCTGGAAGGAACGAGAACAAGAGAGGCAAGATTTAAGGTATCTGGCAAAAGAAGCGATGAGGAAAAACATTTTCATGCAGCACACAATTAGGAATGCACTGCCTGAGAATGTGCTGCAGGCAAGGTCAATTGAAGCACTCAAAAGGGAACCAGATTATTATCTGAAAAGGAAGAATGTGCAGAGCTACAGGGAGGAGGGGGAGTGGCACTAGATGAATCGCTCCTTTGGAGGGCCAGCACAGACACGACATGGCCTCCTTCTGTGCTGTAACCATTCTGTGATTTTGCGAACTCCCCTCGAATCCTTCTAATAATTATTTTAAATTTATGCCCCCTGGTTATTAACCCCTCTGCTAAGAGAAACAGTACCTTTCTATCCACTCTATCTTGGTCTCTCATAATGTTATACACCTTAATTAAATCTCCCCTCAGCCTTCTCCGTTGCAAAGAAAACAACCCCAGCCTATCCAAAACAAAAATAAAAATAAAAATACCTGGAAAAACTCAGCAGGTCTGGCAGCATCTGTGGAGAGGAACACAGTTGACGTTTTGAGTCCGTATGACTCTTCAACAGAACTAAGGAAAAATAGAAGAGAGGTGAAATATAAGCTGGTTTAAGGAGTGTGGGGGGGGGGGCTGGGACAAGTAGAGCTGGATAGAGGGCCAGTGATAGGTGGAGATAGCCAAAAGATGTCATAGACAAAAGAACAAAGAGGTGTTGAAGGTGGTGATATTATCTAAGGAATGTGCTAATTAAGGGTAGAAAGCAGGACAAGCAAGGTACAGATAGCCCTAGTGGGGGTGGGGTGAAGGTGGGGTGTAGGCTAAAAGGTAGAGATAAAACAATGGATGGAAATACATTTAAAAATAATGGAAATAGGTGGGAAAACAAAAATCTATATAAATTATTAGAAAAAAAGGGGGGGGGGATCGGAAAGGGGGTGGGGATGGAAGAGAGAGTTCATGACCTAAAATTGTTGAACTCAATATTCAGTCCGGAAGGCTGTAAAGTGCCTAGTCGGAAGATGAGGTGCTGTTCCTCCAGTTTGTGTTGAGCTTCACTGGAGCATTGCAGCAGGCCAAGGACAGATATGTGGGCATGAGAGCAGGGTGGAGTGTTGAAATGGCAAGCGACAGGGAGGTCTGGGTCATGCTTGCGCACAGACCGAAGGTGTTCCCAGTCTGTGTTTGGTCTCTCCAATGTAGAGGAAACCGCATTGGGAGCAACGAATGCAGTAGACTAAATTGAGGGAAGTGCAAGTGAAATGCTACTTCACTTGAAAGGAGTGTTTGGGCTCTTGGACGGTGAGGAGAGGGGAAGTAAAGGGGCAGGTGTTGCACCTTCTGCGGTTGCATGGGAAGGTGCCATGGGAGGGGGTTGAGGAGTAGGGGGTGATGGAGGAGTGAACCAGGGTGTCCTGGAGGGAACAATCCCTGCGGAATGCCGCCAGGGGGGCTGAAGGGAAGATGTGTTTGGTGGTGGCATCATGCTGGAGTTGGCGGAAATGGCAGAGGCTGGTGGGGTGATAAGTGAGGACAAGGGGACCCTATCATGTTTCTGGGAGAAAGAAGAAGGTGTGAGGGCGGATGCGCGGGAGATGGGCCGGACACGGTTGAGGGCCCTGTCAACCACCATGGGTGGGAAACCTCGGTTAAGGAAGACATGTCAGAGGAACTGTTTTTGAAAGTGGCATCATCAGAACAGATGCAACGGACGCAAATGAACTGAGAGAATGGGATGGAGTCCTTACAGGAAGCGGGGTGTGAGGAGCTATAGTCGAGGTAGCTGTGGGAGTCGGTAGGCTTGTAATGAATATTGGTGGACAGTCTATCACCAGAAATTTAGACAGAGAGGTCAAGGAAGGGAAGGGAAGTGTCAGAGGTGAACCATGTGAAAATGATGGAGGGGTGGAAATTGGAAGCAAAATTAATAAATTTTTCCAGGTCCAGATGAGAGCATGAAGCAGCACCGAAGCAGTCATCGATGTACCCGAGAAAGAGATGTGGGAGGGGGCCGGATTCTTAGGGAGTTTGACAAGTTGTTTCCCCTTCTGGGAGAGTCTAGGACCAGAGGGCACAATCTCAGAGTAAGGGATCGCCCATTTAAGGCAGAGATGGAGGAATTTCTTCTCTGAGGATAATGAATCTGTGGAATTCTTTACCGCAGAGGGCTGTAGAGGCCGGGTCGTTAAATATACTCAAGGCTGAGATGGACAGATTTTTAATCAGCAAGAGAATCAAGGGTAATGGGGAAAAGGCAGAAAAGTGGAGTGGAGGATTATCAGATCAGCCATAATCTCATTGAATAGCGGAGCAGTCTCGATGGCCCGAATGGCCTACTTCTGCTCCTATGTCTTATGGTCCACTGAGATGAAGGAGGGCTACTCACGCAGCCCACTCACTAGCCTAGGTCGCCCATCATTGATATATACCATAAACAGCAAGGGACCAAATACTGAGCGCTGCAGAACCCCACTGGAAACAGCCTTCCAGTTACAAAAACAACTGTTGACCATAACCCTTCGCTTCCTGTCACTGGACCAATTTTGGATCCAACTCGTCACTTGCCTTAGGATCCCATGGACGTTTAATTTTCTGACCAGTCTGCCATGCGGGACATTGTCAAATGTTTTGCTAAAAACATGTAGGGCAGAATTTTATGTCCCGTGGGCAGGAACGTGCCTGGCCCGATCGGGCATAAAATTGCGCGAAATGACGTTGGGCAAGCATCCTGATGTCATTGTGCACTTGCCTCCTATTTCACTCGGCAGGCACACACAAAAGTCAGAAGCACGCCAGCCAACAATTAAGAGGGCAATGAAGCCCATTAACGTTGCAACTATCTCCGATTTTTCATGGCCTGTCCCACCTTATCGGCCAGGCGGACTTTGCATTTTTCATCAAAACTCATCCAAGGGTGGGATGAAATCTCCATTATGAAATAAAATAAAAATAAATATCTGTGGAAGCGTTATTAGGTATATTTTCAGGTGCTTGATTGTGATGCTTAGGCATTTTTCGGTAGTTTTTTAAACCTTCATTTAATCATTTGAAGGTCTGCAGTTCCCTGAAGCAGCTGTCTGCCTTCAGGGAGCTCTTTCGAAGCGCTCACCCGCAGTGACGTCATCGCCCGCCCTCTTCCTGCCCCCACCTCGGCAGTGCTGAGCTTTTCAGTGTGCATTTCATGCTAGCTTGCCTTTAACTGGCCAGCCAGTGTGAAATCGCGATCGGTGGCCGATCGCAGTCAGTGGTTCTTTTCCCAACTGGTCCCGGGCCCGCTGATCGTGCACGCCCACCAAGGCATAAGGACAACACAAGTTACAAAATCCATCTTATACTCTAATGTTCACACTAAGTATACAGTCCATGCAAACCAATAGGCGACCTGTAGTCAGACACACCACACTCCAGGGTCAAGTGGCAGATACCAGCCAAAGCAGATGCTATGAATTTCTCATCAACCCCACTCCCCCAGACACCAATTACACTGTGAGCCAACGGGTCTCACAGAAACTCTGGGCGGAATCTTTCCAGATTTGCACTAAGTGAGGTAGTGGGTGATTTACCCACCAGCCGCAATGGCAGCTTTTCACAACGTATCATCCCAAACCACCACATTAATTATGCATTCGCAGGAAACAGAGTTTCCAGGGCGGGTGGGCTCTCATTCGCCCGCCATGCCATCACCTCACCGCTTCATCACGCTGAGCGCCATATTTAAAGTTCAGCCGTGCGCACACCTCTGTGCTTCCAGCCCATGACTGCTGCACAGAAGACATGGCCCTGAAAGGCAAAAAGACTGCAGCTCCCAGGTTCAATGATTTGTCCCTCGAGCGCCTTTTGGACGCAGTGGATCTTGCCATGATATCCTCTGCCCCTGCTCTGGCCGCAGGATGGGCAGCAACCTCACTAACCTAGCTTGGGAGGCATTGGCAGTGGTGGTCAGCGCCAATGCCCTACAAAAGACCGCCACCCAGTGCCACAAGAGGATGAATGATCTCCTCCTATCCACCAGGGTAACTCACTCTCCTCATCGCTCTCAACTCAAACTCACAACCCCATCACTCATCCACAGTGATCTCACTTGCTGCCAGTTCAGGGGACAGTACCCTTCACTTTCTCACACACACCTTCATTGACCTCATCCCGTCCATGGGAACACTCACCACCCACAAAGGCCAGGCATACTTATCATCTGGTCTGGCAGGCGTCCTGCTTACACTCTCTCCATCTCCATTTATGCAGGGCAAGCTGGTAACAAACAAGAGGGAGAGGTCGCTTACTGGAGGAGGAATGCCTGAAATCAAGGTCCTCACGGAATTTGAAAACAGAGCCATCCAGCTGGCTGGCAAGGATCTGGGCCATATCTGTGCTCATGGTGAGGTCGGTGATGCTCTACCAAGTGAGGATCTAGCAATGCAACATCAGTCAGAAAGCCATGCCGTGGGTGATATGTCCTGTTTCACAGGCCACTGCCAAGCACTAATTATCTCTCCTTGCTTTCAAGGCACACCTGCCAAACAGCTGACGGAGTCCACAACCAAGGGCCTCCAAACAAGCCCAGAAGAAACCTCTGAAGAGGAATCTGGAAGCACCCTCCTTGCAGTCCTGTCAAAGCGCTCCCCCACACCCTCCGCCAGTGCAGAGAGACATACCTCGGTGGGACCTAGCTTTAGAGTAGCCTCGGGATCACAATCTGGAGAGCACATCGCCCTGTCTGATCCACAGCAGGGGGCTTCCCAGGTGTCCAGCGCTCGAAGGACTGCTGGAGGCCAGAAATTTGCTGAGTCCGAGTCAGATGACGAGCCTCTGGACTCGGTCATGTCACAGTTGCTGGAGCTGCAAAAGCAAGCTCGGGAACATCAGGAAGGGATGTCCGCTACACTCCTCAGATTGCAAAGCATGATGGAGGAGTCAGCCCGCCATCAGGCTGAAGCGATAGCGCTGGTATGTCAAAGCACTGAGGTTAACACTGGTAGGATGGTGGCCACCATGGAGACCTTGGTCCAGGACGTTGCTCCTGCACTTCTGTGCTGACTGAACTCCATTGCTGATGCCATAGTTGGCCTCCAACAGTGTGTACATGAGAAGGGTGCGGGGCAGCTCAATCTCACTCCAGCTACCCCTTCTCCTCAAAGAGTCAGCCAGGGGCCCTTGGGCACCCAAAGGGAGGAGAATCAGCAAGTTCACACCCCGGGGTCATCAATCCAGGTGACCCTGGGAGTGTTCGGCCCATCCGAATCCCCTCTCGCCGTGACCCCAGCAACTCCAGCTCCGCAGCTTGAGGAGGGTGCCACTGCCTCACAGCAGCAACCCCCCAAAGCAGGCTGGGGCCCTCCTGAAGACGCTCATCAAGCTCATTACAGACAGGGCATAGCAGTCAGCAGGTTGCCTTCCCCTCCACTGTGGATGTCTGGGGAGCACCAAGATGTAGCAGCAGGTTTAGGAAGGTTAAGAGGATGAAGTTGCACAGCCTGGGCACGGATGTTAATCACTTGTACAGGCTGTTCACTATTGTCAATAAACTCCCAAGAATGTCTCCCTGCCTATGGCTCCTTGTTCTGATGAGCAATGTTCATGTCACTCAGATGTGAAACCTTTCTGTACAAGTCAAAAGGCAGGTGTCTCAGTCCAGGGCCTCTTCCCTGTGCAGCCTTCAGACCAAAGTGATGGTCTGGTCTCACACTCCCTGGACACATTAATGATGCCTGCATCTCGATGGTGCTTGTCATTGCTGCCAGAATATAGTGGGCAGGTGTCAGAGAGTTCTCTCATTCTCTCTGTGTGCTCTCAGCACCTTTAAGGTAGGGCTGGCTCCCATCTCTTCAGCATCTGTAACCAGTGATGCTGTGCTTCTGAAGGGCTCAGGTCTGAAGGTGGACAAAAGATCAGATGCTTTTAAAGTTTCATGGCTGTGTCTCTATGATGTGACCCTGATCACATAGTGCAAGTGAGCTGCCCTCTGTCGGACTCCTGTCTGGCCTTCTCAGAGGCTCTCTGAAGATCTATGGAGTGTCCTCACTGCATGTTGTCATCATCCTCCTGTAATCGAGCGACTGTTAGGGCCTCCACTGTGTTTCCATGGCAGGAGCTTTATCTCGGAGGGTATGTGCAACTGCCATAAGCCAGACTGGAGTCAAATGTTCATAGATGCAACGTGAGGATCTATGGTGTCTCCTCACTACTTTTCGCCGTCATCCTCCACAAACCTAGCAGCTATGAGGGCCTCCTGAGCACACCTGCCTCATCTGGACAATGTGAGGGCCTCATCACCGTCATCGTCGCCTTCGAGGACCTCCTCACCCTCATCAGCATCGACGTCTTTCTCATCGGAGGAGACCTCCAGCTCCTACATCTCCTCCTCAGCCAGCTCCTCTCCTTGTTGCAGCGCCTGGTTGTAAAGGGAACAGCAGGCAACAACGATGCGTAACATCCTTTGCGGACTGTATTGCAGGACTCCACCAGACCGGTCCAGGCACCGGAACCTCATTTTCAGTATCCTGGTGGTCTGTTCCACCAAGTTGCAAGTTGCAGCATGAGCCTCGATATACCTTCACTCTGCTGCAGTCTGAGGCTACCGCACGGGTGTCAACAGCCATGTCTTCTGTGGGTAGCCCTTGTCCCCAAGGAGCCATCTCTGCAGCCTCTGTGGGCCCTGGAAGACGTTTGTGACTGACTGAGAATGTAGGAAACCATGCACAGACCTGCAGGATGCATTTGTGGTGGTCGCACCACCAACTGCACATTCAGCGAATGGAAGCCGTTGCGATTGACATAGTTGAGTGCGTGTTGCAATGGAGATCTGAGCGCCATGTGAGTGCAGTCAATCGCACCCTGCACCTGTGGGAAACGCAAGATCTGGGCAAATTCCAGTGCTCTTACATCCTGGCTCTCCTGGCCCCGGGCAAAATGCACAAAGTTGTGTGCCCTTGCAAAGATGGCATCTGTGACTTCATGGATGCATTTGTGGGTGGAGGGTTGTGATAGCCCACAGAGGTCACCTGTGGAGCCCTGAAAGGTGCCACTGGCGTAGAAATTGAGTGCACTGTCACTTTCATGGCTTCTAGCAGCAGATGCCCTCCATGTCCATGTGCTGCCAAATCCATGCAATAGTTGGCAGATGTGACTGACCAGTTCTCTAAACATGCGCAGTCTTTGGCAGCACTGGTTCTTGGTCGTCTGCAGGAATGAAAGGCGGCGTCTACAGACCTTGGGTCTAGCTAGGTGCCGACCAGTGAAGGCTCACTGTGGCTCTTTGGTGGTGTGAGCATGAGCCCCAGCCGCCCCTTCTTCCTGAGAGTGCTGCTCTTCCCCTATGCAGCCAGACACCTCAGTCACTCTCTTCTCCATCATCTTCACTCTCTGTATGCCATAAGGAATACAGCCAGTTCACCAGGCTCCATGATCCTGATGTGCTCTCCTCCTGCAGGATGAAACAGAGACGCGTGGGTTAGCATGGGTGCACTAAGAATCTCTCTTGGTTACATCTGAAGGCCTCTTAATGCATCCTGGAGAGTATTGGCCACCACTCGGATAGTCAGAGATTAGTGCACTGCATGGCTGCCCGAAACCCCACCTTCCTCCGCCCCACTCCACCTGACCGATTGGCAGCAGCTTTGCCCACTGGACGCATGCTGTGCTCTCAGCTCAGGCGCAGGCATTCTCCTAACCTGCACTGCAAAGCCGCACTGTTAGCTTGAACCATGGGGGAGACTGGTCCAAACCAGGATGATGACATTGCAAGGGGCTGTGAGCGCCTCCACCAGTGACTGCTCCATGGTCAGCTTTAGCAAGGAGATTGTACAACGTGCCCAGTCGTCCAAATGTTCTGCAGTCCACTAAAACACTCATTTGTTTGCAGTCTGTGCCAAGGGATGTAAAGCTCTGGAGCACTTGGTGGCACTTTGATGCCTCTGAGTTGCTTGAGTGGGCAGATAAGCTAGAGGCGCAACTCCAATCATATCAATGTGGCTACGCCTGAACTGTCTCAGTTGCAAAGGACTGGTTACTTTGTACAAGGTGTCCCTAATGTGTGGCTGCTTCCCTCACCCACTGCCCTCCCTACCCCACAAGTGCTTATGTACTACCGTCAACCACAGGGCAGCTTTTGCAACAACTACCCCCCCAGCAAAGTCACTTCAACCACAGGGCAGCCTTTGCCCCCACCCCCAAAGTCGCCTCAACTGCAGGGCAGTGTTTGCTCCCACCCCCAACCTTGAAGTCCAACAGGTGTCCCTCGTGAGCGCTCTGCAACGTTACTATGCACTCATCTCCGAGTTCTCCTCAAAGTACAACCCGCCAAGTGCACGCCTTTTATGTGCCATTGCGAAACATCGGTATGATGGGTGGACAATCCAGCGAGAGGGGTCGAGTCCAACGGGCCTAGCCTTATAATGATATGCTGATGTATTACAATGAGGTTCCTGACGTCCGATGGCAGGAAACACGGCCCGCCATCGATGGGCTGAGCGGATGAACGCAAACTGGTTTTACGATGTCATGAAAGGGATTTTTGGCCTTCTCGCCATATTGTCCACTCTTGGCACCAAACACGCCTAACACGAGCGGGCACAGATGATTCCACCCTCTATCTTTCTCACGAGGATTTCCAATCTCACTCTCAAAGAACTTACCTTGGAATTTTCTCCCAAACGACGCTTTCTCTTGAATGTCTTCAACAAGGATCCACCTCCAGTGTTTCAATCTCTCCTCCGATGTTCCTCTCCCTGGATCACCGCATGAATTCAAGCCTCCCCTTCCATGCACTCTCTCAGATACACAGTCATATCAAGCAAAACACCACTGCTCCAAAGCACTGCAGTAAGGAGTCACTGATCTTCGGCTGTCTCCTTAGATCTTCTGACTTCTCGCAAGCCCACTTTGTTCTAAGTCTGCTCCCTGCAGCTCTGTCTTTTTAACTAAAAAGGAGCATTTTCTTCTGCTCCTTACTTTCAATTACACTGGACCAGTTTCCAATCCCTGTCCTTGTTCCATGGCTTGACCATCTTCCTGGGACTTATTTCTGTCCCACTCCCTAGTTTTTAGAACTTTCTTCTTTTCTTTGGAACCTGCTCCCTGCAGCCCCCACTCTCGTGTCCAGCTTCTTCTGGCACCTTCTGCAGAACAGCATTCTGTTCTGGATCACCTGACCCCTCCCCCTTTTCACGCTGTTTCACTTTCTCTTGTTTCCTTCTGCGCAAGCACAGAGCTGGCTTTAAATGTAAAAAAAATGAAAAAGAACAAACTGCGTACGTGTGCAGGGCCATCTACGGTCGGTCAACATGCCCCAACTGCACATGTGTGGCCATTCTCCGGCTGGCACATGTGCAGAAGCTGAAGATCAGAAAAAGTAATGACTTGCGCATGTGTGACCTTTCCAGGGCCGGCGCATGTGTAGAGACTGCTGAGGCCTGTTGGGAACTGTAGTTCCTGAATGCCAAGGCCCAATCTCCATTTTTAAAAGGTAAGCTTTCTTCTTTCTTTTCTTGGGCTCGTTACAATGGTCCTCAAGCAGCAACTTATGTTTGTCTCAGTGTGCATCCCTAGGGATAGCCTGTAGAGCTCTGCGTTACGAAGTTGTCCGAAAAGAACCTCAACAAAAACCACTGCATCTCTTTCCAGACTTTCTTTCCAAACACACATTCCATAAGGTAGTGGGCGATGGCCTCTTCCCCACCGTAGTCGCCTCAAGACAGTGTATGATGGCACTGAGATTCCATGTGTGCATCAAGGATCTGACAGGGAGGGCCCTTCCCACCACCTGCCATGTTACGGTGTTGTTCGAAAGTCTGTAACGCCTGTACTTTTGAAGGTACAGCTTTTGCGCTACACACACACTGCTAGTGTGACCTGCACCAGATGCCATTTTGGTGATGGTGGTAGCACGAGTGTTAGGAGCATGCACCAGAAGTAAGCAAAGTAGGCAGACCATCAGCCAATGCGTAACGTTATTTTGACACCAGTGCTTCTATTTTGTACCTCACTATTCCAGCTCTCTTAAACATGCACTACCAAAACTTGTGTTGGGCAGCAGGAAGGACCAAACAATGCTTTTTAAAGGGATCATCAACTACTTTCAGGTTAGTTGCAGATTGATTTCTACTGATTTTTGTATGGGTTGCTATGGGTGTTATGAGTTTTCCACTACTGGTTAAAGATGATAAAGTCGACAGGGAGAGGTGCCGCATGATTAGACCACTTGTTCCTAGTCATGGGTGCTGTAGTTACCATCAACCTTGGCCTGTAGCAGAGATTTAACAGAGGCAGTAATTGCTCATAGAGGGAGGACGGGGAAGAAGGGCTTTTAGCAGGAGGCCATGCCCAGCTAGGGTCTTCCGGGAGCATTTCCCTTACCACAAACCAATCCACAAACAGTTTGAGAGTTTTATGAAGGAGGTGCGCATGGAAATCGGCCATCTCTTGCAGGCAAACCTGCAGTCTCAGAGCTGCACCCGTGCTAATAGCTGCGAAGGTGACCATGGCCATGAATTTCATTATGGTCACCTTAGAGACCAATAACTTTAAAAAGAAATTCAAACTTCCAATGAATGACTGAAAGAGTCACAAGATTTCAAGTATTAAGACTTACTGTAACAAATTAAAAGCAACATTGACTAAACACTATTTCAGTCGGCAACTTATACTCTAAGCTACAGAAAAGATTGCCCATTTAACTGTTATATATTTTACTCTGTCCCTAGAGTAGAACTTCATTCCCCAGGAACCAGCTCCTTTTCCCTTTCTGAGCCCAATAACTTCTACTCCTGGAACTGATTTTCATGGTGAGGGCTGAATTAGAGATCCCTCCCTCCAGCCAAAGCTTGGCAAAACTTTCAGTTTGATTTAAATCCCCACGAACTTGGTCTCTTCAATCTGAGTGCGAGTTCCCACCCACAGCCTGCCTGGTGAACGATAAGAGACTGGCTGCCTTTATCTTTCTGCGCTTTCTCTGTCTCAGATTCTTGAAGATTGATTCTGTGAGGTTCGGTGATACGTTTAGGAAAATCTGTAACCCAATCCTACAATGACTCTTCCCCTCTCAAACCCCTTCTCCATGGCAACGTAATCACATTAATCCTGTATCCAGATAGAAATGCTAATTAACCATCCTCTAGACCCCCAACATCTTGTATTAAATAGACAGTTTAAAGTATAACCATTTACAAATCTGACATTCCTAACACCTCCATGTGACTTGGAGAAAAACTGTCTATTCACTGTCAGCACAGCTGCTCAGGTCATTGTTTAAAGGTGTGAATATCCTGCACCTTCTTCCCAGTAAAACAACCTGGATCTCCCTTTAACCTTTAACAACCAAGCCACCCAGGCTTGTTATCAGACAGAATTCAGAGCAGTTCCACGTCTCCCTTCATTCCTCCATTTTATCCAAAATTAAAGGGAGTGCCAAAACATAACAATCTTACAAACTACATGTTGTAATATCAGCATCCTTCCAGGCTGGAGAAGGTGAAATCTCTAACATCTAGTTTGCAGGCAACTGCTGCACAAAGGATGTGACTGACATTCTTTATGCCAGGACGGGGGTGTAGATTTTGTTCTCTTTGACTAAAGAGAAACAGGTAGAGCATACATGAGGCTTTGACAGGATAGCAGGCTTTCCCATGGTACCATTGATTTGCTTTGCGAGTGCCTTTCCCAAACACAGAGATATACTGAATCCTCAAAGGGCTCCACTTCCTAATGTGTAGTTGGAGTGTGATCATGTTCGATAGATCATGCAGACAAATACTTGGTATCCTGGTAGCAGTCATGACGCCTTTATTCTGC
Organism: Cetorhinus maximus; assembly: GCF_964194155.1. Lineage (NCBI taxonomy): Eukaryota > Metazoa > Chordata > Chondrichthyes > Lamniformes > Cetorhinidae > Cetorhinus > Cetorhinus maximus. The sequence goes on along the minus strand of NC_135879.1, from coordinate 99,743,624 downwards.
ACCAGTTCACTGTTTTCTCACTAGTTGAGGCACCACATCAAACCAGGACATGGCTCCTGGCTGACAAGGGCTGTGGGCTGCACAACCTAAGCACAAGTGGGTAGCATGCAAATAATGAGAGCAATGTTGTCACAAGAAACATCAGAGCAGGTCACTGGAGTGTTCCACTCTTCCAGAGTGGACTACCCTGGAAGAGCTCTGCAGTACTCGCTGGAACGTGTGCCCGATTTATTGCAGTCCAATGTATCCAGCATAACCTTGCCATGATGAGGGCACAGCCCTTGCCAGTAGGTATATGGTGAGCAGTTCTGGGGCAAGAGGAGGAGGGCCAGGAGGAAGAGGGAACAAACACATCCCTTTTCCAGCCTGGCTGTTTGGGATTGCCTTATCCAACTATAGTTCCAGTGAACACAACTTCAAATCCCCATTCAACACAGTCACATACCTTCCCTCTGTCACTGACCATCGCAGCATCCTCTTGGTCACAATGCTGAAATAAAAGCCACCACAAAACAACCATTCCAAACCAACTTTATCAAATAAACCATCCAATATTCCATACAAAAGTCAACTCCTTGTGCATTCCCTTAGTACCTGTCTTCCATGTGCCTTTGCCTGTCCTACATAGTGCTACCCCATTGATGCAACATAGCTGATGGAAGGAGCTGGCTTTCAATGGGGCAGTCTGCAGATGGCCTTGTCGGGGATCCTCAGGCACCATTGGCCCCAAGATGGCTTGGCTTTGGAGTGCACCACCTCGGCAAGGGCAGCAACAGTCTTGGTTGGCTAACAGGCAACAGGAAGGGCACTGGCAGAGTGACACAGGTGGGAGGGCAAATGCTGTCCTATTGAGAGCCACTGTCACTCCCCTGCAGGTCTGGGGTCTCAGCAATTCTAGTAATCTGTTGCTGGACTGCCGCAAGTGCTCTCATGGAGTTGGCCACCACTTCCATGCTTACAAGGATTGACTCCCAGCTCCTCTATGCTCCTGCACATTGACAACAGGCTTTCTGGCAGGCCTGCTAATGCACCAAGCATTTCATTACGTATGCCCATCAGCCCTTTTCTGAATGCTGCTCCTGTTGCATTCTGCAGTCTCTCTCATTTAAATAATTTTGTTTTTGTATTCTTCTTACCAAAGTAGACAACCTCACACTCCCCCACATTATACTCCATCCATCAAATTTTTGGCCACTCACTTAATCTATCTATATCCCCTTGCAGACACTCACAACTTCCTTTCCAACATTTCTTTGTATTGTCAGCAAATTTGGCTACAATACACAGTCCCTTCATCCACTGCGGAAACTAGGTACCTGAGTGTCCTTGTACGAGGATCACAAGAAGTATGCAGGTACAACAAGTAACAAGGAAAGCAAATGGAATGTTGGCCTTTATTATACCCCTATTTTCAGGCAGCATTTTCAAATGCAATTGTTTATTTTTTTCCTGGCAATAGAAAATATTTCTTGATGGATTTAAGAGTGGTAATCTTGTGCAGTTTTATTATGAAGCTGAAAATAGGTTTATCACAAAAAAAATGAGCATTTTTAATCAGTGTGGAGTCCAACTCCTGTGAGTAGCCTGATTTCAAACAACTGAAAATGACTTTATAAAAAAAACTGTACAGAACTATTTAGTAGATTAATTGGTTTATAGTAGTCAATTGGGTTAAAATATTTTAATATTTAAAAGCTTTCAAGAAGTATCTATTGATATCCGTGCACCAAAAAAATTATTTTAAGAGCCTCCTTGAAAGCCTGCAAACAGAAGCAAGTTGCAGAAACTCGCCATGATGAATTAATTCGATCTGGAGGCGTTACCAGCTTTCAGCATGATGGGTTTTTTAAACCAGTGCAAAAGATCACGGAAACTCAATTTGCACTGGACATAATTTGCACTTGAAATTCCTCAAACCTGTGAGTCAGTTTTGCTGATTTTGGCTGGAAAAGCCGGTGTAATCTAGCAGAAACACTACCTCTATACAGATATAGATTTCAACTCATACATGCACAGGAAATCCACTAAATAACAAACTGCCGACATAGAAGTAGTCTTGGTCTATTTGGTTGCTGTTGCCTCTAATTTTACTTAAAAGGTCATGGTGCTGTCTACTTATAAACACAGCTTTTGAAATGAATAGCATATCTATTAGCACAGATCAAACCTCAGACATTGTTAAAAGACTTCACGGTAAACTTAACCAAAGCCAGATTTCCGTCACTCTTCTTTTCTTCTAAAGAAAAGTGGTAGGAATTTTAAACAGGATAAAATTACTAAAATAAAAAGAAACTGATACAAGTGGGAGTTGCATCACAAAAAGTATGTAAAACATCTAATGCTGATTTCTTCCTACCGATAGATGCTGCCGGATTCATGACTTGGCCGAAAACATTGCTTGCTGGTGGCTTGTCAGCTGCAATACTTTAAGAGAAAAGTGTTATTGAATTTGCATCCCAGCAGCTAATAATGTACATAAATGTGCATAGGATAGAGGGAGAAGCAGGGATGCATTGGATAGAGGAAGATCTACTGTACCTTATAAAAGGAGGGAGTAACTCACAGGTCTGTTTCCTAGATTCAATACAAAACAAGTCAGAAAAAATATTTTAAAATAATGTATATTTTGTTGTTGCATTTTTTTTTCAATTAAATTTACATTTTACATAATTTTCTACTATTGGTGTCACAAGCGCATAACTAGAGACGATCTATATATAACTTAGTCAACAAGAAATCAAATAAGGAATTCAGAATAAACTTCTTTACTCAAAAAGTGGTAAGAATATGGAACTTTCTACCACAGCAGGTGGCTGAAGTGAACAGTACAGATGCATTTAAGGGGGAGCTAGACTAACATATGAGAAAGAAGGGAACAGATGGTCCCTTGGTAAATTTAGATGAAAAAAGATGGGAGAGGTTTGGGCGGAAGATAAACAATGACATGGACTAGTTAGGCCGAATTGCCTGTTTCTGTACCATTTATGTCCTATGTTCACAACACCCAACTTGGCTCCAAAGTAAGCAACATTACTTGACAGGTAATCCCATTCCTGAGCTTGTAACCTCCAGAGTGGGAGTCAGATGCTAAACTACTGGAGTTTTTGTATCATCTCTGTTTAAATGGTTGTAGAAGCTCTCACATATATAACATTCCCTTCTTAGGATATACTTTTGTACATTTGATATTCTATTACACCTTCTAAATGCTTAAGGAAATAGGAATATATGAAATCAGATTTAATAATCACAAGTGATTAAAATGGAGTAATTTCAGTTCTCGAATCTGATCCAATTTGAACAAATGGAAATCTGAAATAGGAGAAAATGCTGGAAATGCCTATCAGTCCAGTCAGCATATGTAAAGAGAAAAAGCAGGTTATAATTTTTCAACTAATGATGGGTAGACCATCTGAAATTGAGAATTTTTTTAAACACATGCTGACTGACTTGAATCCAGCCTATATTATTAGCAAAAGTCAACTATACCTTGCAAAGTGAAACTATATGGACATACTCTGTATCTCCACATCGGTTAGCAATGCTTTTTAATAGGAAGAGTTGTAGAAATTGGCATGAAGAAAACTAGTAACTGAGGTGTGAAGAGAATGATTAGACAAGGTAGCTGACAACTTGATTCAAGAGAGGATTCTTAATAGGATTTTAAAGATGGAGAAAGAGGCAGAGAGATTTATGGTAGAAGCTCTAAAGAGTAGGTGGCTGAATACTCCCTTGGAATAAAAGGGGGACTGGAGGGGAGTGGGGTGAAAAAAACTCAAAAGGCTGGAGTCAGTGCAACAGGCATTTGAAAAGGGCTATCGGGCTTGAGGAGATTGCATAGATAGGATGCCACAAGCTCATGGAAGAATTTTTTAAAAAGAACTAAGTTTAATGTGATTGGATGGAATGGTCACATGGGTGATCTCCTATTAGGGAACCAGACAGGTCAGGTGACAGAAGTATGTGTAGGTGAACATTTTGGGTCCAGTGACCACAATGTCATTAGTTTTAAGCTAATTATGGATAAGGATAGGTCTGGTCCTCGAGTTGAGATTCTAAATTGGAGAAAGGCCAATTTTGTGGAAATGAGAAAGGAACTAGGAAGAGTGGATTGGCATAAGTTGTTTTCTGGCAAGGATGTGTTCAGTAAGTGGAAGGCATTCAAAGACGAAATTTTGAGAGTGCAGAGTTTACATGTTCCTGTCAGGATTAAAGGCAAAGTTAACAGGCATAGGGAACCTTGGTTTTCAAGGGATATTGGCAATCTGGTTAAGAAGAAGAGGTGTATAGCAGGTATAGGCAACAAGAAGCAAATGAGGTACTTGTAGAGTATAGAAAATGTAAGAAAATACTAAAAAAGGAAATCAGGAAGGCAAAAAGAAGACATGAGGTGGTTTTGGCAGATAATGTGAAGGTAAACCCGAAGGGTTTCTACAAGTATATTAAGAGTAAAAGGATAGTAAGGGACACAATTGGTCCCCTTGAAGGTCAGAGTGGTCGTCTATGTGTGGAGCCTCACGAGATGGGGGAGATCTTAAACAGTTTTTTTTGCATCAGTATTTACCCAGGAAACTGGCATAGTATATAAGGAAGGAAGGGAAGCAAGCAGTAGTGTCATGGAACATATAGAGATTAAAGAGGAGGAGGTGCTTGCTGCTTCACAGCGAATAAAGGTAGATAAATCCCCCGGGCCTGACATGATATTCCCTCGGACCTTGAGGGAGACTAATGTAGAAATTGCAGGGGCCCTGGCAGAAATATTTAAAATGTCCTTAGCCACGGGTGAGGTGCCGGAGGATTGGAGGGTAGCTCATGTTGTTCCGTTGTTTAAAAAAGGCTCCAAAAGTAATCCAGGTAATTACAGGCCAGTGAGCCTGACGTCAGTAGTAGGTAAATTATTGGAAGGTGTTCTGAGAGATCGGATATATAATTATTTGGACAGCCAAGGGCTGATTAAGGATAGTCAGCATGGCTTTGTGCGTGGTAGGTCGTGTTTAACGAACCTTGTAGAGTTTTTCGAGGAGGTTACCAAGAAAGTAGATGAAGGAAAGGCTGTGGATGTTGTCTACATGGACTTTAGTAAGGCCTTTGACAAGGTCCCACATGGGAGGTTAGTTCAGAAGGTTCAGACACTTGGTATCCATGGAGAGGTTGTAAACTAGATTCGAAATTGGCTGTGTGGGAGAAGACAGAGAGTGGTAGTGGATGATTGCTTCTCAGACTGGAGGTCTGTGACTAGTGGTGTGCCTCAGGGATCTGTACTGGGACCATTGTTGTTTGTTGTCTATATCAATGATTTGGATGATAATGTGGTGAATTAGATCAGCAAGTTTGCTGATGACACTAAGATTGGAGGCGTTGTGGACAGCGAGGAAGGCTTTCAAAGCTTGCAGAGAGATCTGGACCAACTGGAAAAATGGGCCAGAAAATGGCAGATGAAATTTAATGCGGAAAAGTGTGAGGTGTTACATTTTGGAAGGTCAAACCAAGGTAGGACATACACAGTAAATGGTAGGGCACTGAGGAGTGCGGAGGAACAAAGGGATCTGGGAGCTCAGATACATAATTCCCTGAAAGTGGCGTCACAGGTAGACAAGGTTGTAAAGAAAGCTTTTGGCATACTGGCCTTCATAAATCAAAGTATTGAGTATAGGAGTTGGGATGTTATGGTGAGGTTGTAGAAGACATTGGTGAGGCCAACTTTGGAGTTCAGTGTGCAGTTCCGATCGCCTAACTACAGGAAGGATATCAGTAAGATTGAGAGAGTGCAGAGAAGATTTACTAGGATGTTGCCGGGTCTTAAGGAGTTGAGTTACAGGGAAAGATTAAACAGGTTAGGACTTTATTCCTTGGAGCGTAGAAGAATGAGGGGAGATTTGATAGAAGTTTACAAAATTGTGAGGGGTATAGACAGAGTAAATGCGAGTAGGCTCTTTCCACTTAGATTAGGAGAAATAAACACGAGAGGACATGGCTTTAAGGTGAAAGGGGAAAGGTTTAGGGGGAACATTAGGGGGAACTTCTTCACTCAAAGTGGTGAAAGTGTGGAACGAGCTACCATCTGACATGGTAAATGCGGGCTCACTCTTAAGTTTTAAGAATAAATTAGATAGATACATGGATGGGAGAGGTCTGGAGGGTTATAGACTATGTGCAGGTCAATGGGACTAGCGGAATAATATTTCAGCACAGACTAGAAGGGCCAAATGGCCTGTTTTCAGTGCTGTAGTGTTCTATGGTTCTATGGTTCTATGGGTGATTGGCTAGTGGGAGTTAATGGCAGGCAATGTTCTGAAAGTTCCTGGGCAGGCTGCTAACAAGTTGTTTCCTTTAAGTTACTGTGTGTGCATGGCTGAGCAAAATATTTACAGGGCCCATGCACCACAAAAAAAAAATGAAAGGGTACGATGGTGGTGGGATGAAATATGTGAAGCAGGTTTTTGATTAAGTTTAAGGATTGGTGGTCAGCAAAGGAACTTTTACAGCAGCAAAGACTGAACGTAACATGCATAATGATACTGTGATGATAACAGAGACCTAGCTCAGAAAGGGTACCAAATATTCTTGGATACAAAATATTCAGGAAAGAAAAGGAAGGAAAGAAAGGAGGCAGGATGGGAGTATTGATTGACGAGAATGTTACAGTGCTGGGGAGAGAGGATGTCCTAGAGGGGTCAAGAACAGAATCTATTTTGGGTAGAGCTGAGAAACAATAGAGCTACCATTACACTGCTGGGCGTATATTCTATGAGCCACCAACTAGTGGAAACAATTGCAGAGAACAGGTCCCCAGCGTTTGAATGTATATCACTTCTACTAAGTGTAAATGAGCCATGCTACGAGCTTGATTGATCATCTTAAATTGATTGTTAGCATAGCTGTTAGCGCGCTCAGGTTGTTCAGCAAGTGCTGAGCAATTGTGGCAATACATTTAACAGTAGGCATTTTGTTTTGGATTTGGCAGGCATGGGCTGGTTGAGTACAGTGAGTACTTTGCCTATTATGAACAGCCAGTGGAACACGCCGTTTGATTCAATCAACCATTTATTGGGACGTACAGCCTGGGTACCTAGCATTGTACTGGCACTGAAATGCAAAAAAATGGAATATGTTCCAGCCTTGAACCTTTTTTAAATTACCCAGAACCATGTGGAGCCTATAGTTCCGTATTGCTTTCTCCAAGGTAACACCTCAGTTAATGAGAGTTGACTTGCTAACCAATCAGCACCCCTTTTCCCCTGTGGTATAAATTGTTGTGATTGTTCAAAATATGGCATCTTGAATTTGGCCTGATGAGTGCAAGATGAAAAGCTTTAGCAACATGTCTCTCTTTTCAGCAACATTCAAGTTCTGATCTTAATGATCTTTATTATAGACTGGGATGGTAATAATGCAAAAGGCAGAGAGGGGGAAGAGTTTCTTAAATGTATTCAGGAGGATTTTCTTGATCAGTACGTTTCAAGTCCAACGAGAAAGGCAGCATTGCCAGATTTGATTCTGGAGAATGAGATGGGTCAAATGGATCAAGTGTCAGTAGGGGAACATTTAGGGGGCAGTGATCATAGCATCGTAAAGTTTAGGTTGGCTACAGAAAAGGACAGAGAGTTTAGAGTAAAAATAACTAATTTGGGAAGGGTCAGTTACAAGGAGGTGAGAATAGACCTGGCCCAGGTAAATAATAATCAAAATAAAAGCAAAATACTGCGGATGCTGGAAATCTAGAACAAAAACAAAAATACCTGGAAAAACTCAGGTCTGACAGCATCTGCGGAGAGGGATACAGTTGACGTTTCGAGTCCATATGACCCTTCATCAGAACAGTTCTGATGAAGGGTCATACGGACTCGAAACGTCAACTGTATCCCTCTCCGCAGATGCTGTCAGACCTGCTGAGTTTTTCCAGGTATTTTTGTTTTCGTTCTAAATTATAATCAAAGATTGGCAAGCAAAATGGTAATGGAACAATGGGTTGCCTTTAAATAGGAGATAATTTGGGTACAGTCAAGAAACATTCCCATAAGGGAAAAAGGTTGGACAAACAAAGCCAGAGCTCTCTGGGTGACAAAACAGATAGAGAATAAGATGAAGCAGAAAAAGTGAGGGTATGACAGAGATAAAAACAAAAAACTACTGCGGATGCTGGAAATCCAAAACAAAAACAAAAGAAGGGTCGTGAGGACTCGAAACGTCAACTCTTTTCTTCTCCGCCGATGCTGCCAGACCTGCTGAGTTTTTCCAGGTAATTTTGTTTTTGTTTAGGGTATGACAGATGCCAGTTTGATAATACAAATGAGATCCAGGCTGAATATAGAAAGTTTAGAGGGGAAGAAAAAAAGAAACAAAGAGATCGTGTGAAAGGGACTTGGAAGGTATTATAAAAGTGAATCCAAAAGACTTCTATAGGAACATAGGCATACCTGTCCAAAAAAAAAAACCAGGACAAATCCAACCCAGCCAAATACTGCCCCACCAGTCTACTCTCGATCATCAGCAAAGTAATGGAAGGGGTTGAACGTACAATCAAGCAGCACTTACTCAGAAATAACTGGCTCACTGAAGCTCAGTTTGGGTTCCACCAGGGCCATTCAGTTCCTGACCTCATTACAGCCTTCTTTCAAACATGGACAAAAGAGCTGAACTCCAGAGGTGAGGTGAGAGTGACTGCTCTTAACACCAAGGCCATATTTGATCGAGTGTAGCATCAAGGAGCCCTAGCAAAACTGGAGTCAATGGGAATCAAGAGCAAAACACTCCAAAAGGTTGGAGTCATACCTCGCACAAAGGAAGATGATTGTGGTTGTTGAAGGTCAATCATCTCAATCCCAAGACATCACTGCAGGAGTTCCCTAGGGTAGTGTCCTAGGCCTAACCATCTTCAGCTGCTTCATCAATGATCATCCCTCCATCACATGGTCAAAAGTGGAGATGTTCGCTAATGATTACACAATGTTCAGCAGCATTTGCAATTCCTCAGATACTGAAGCAGTCCATGTCCATACGTAGCAAGATCCGGACAACATTCAAGCTTGGGCCAATAAGTGACAAGTAACATTCGCGTTACAGAAGTGCCAGGCAATGACCATCTCCAACAAGAGAGAATCCAACCATCTCCCCATGACATTCAATAGCATTATCATCACTGAAACCCCCACTATCAACATCCTGGGGTTATCATTGACCAAAAACTGAACTGGACTAGCCGTATAAATACTGTGACTACAAGAACAGGCCAGAGGCTGGGAATTCTGCGACGAGTAGCTCACCTACTGATTTCTCAAAGCCTGACCACCATCTACAAGGCTCAAGTGTGTTGGAATACTCTCGACTTGTCTGGATGAGTGCAGCACCATCAACACTCAACAAGCCCGACATCATCTAGGACAAAGCATCCAGCTTGAATGGCAGCCCATCCGCCAGCTCCAACATCCTCCACCACCAACGCATAGTGGCATCAGTGTGTACCATCTACAAGATGCACTGCACGAACCCACCGAGGATCCTTCGACAGTACGTTCCAAACCTGCGACCTCTACCACCTTGAAGGACAAGGGCAGTAGATGTATGGAAACATCACCACCTGCAAGTTCCCCTCCAAGCCACACACCATTCTGACATGGAAATGTATCACTGTTCGTGGGTCAAAATCCTGGATCCCCTTCCTAACAGCGATGTGGGTATACCTACACCTCATGGACTCTAGTGGTTCAAGAAGGAATCCCACCTCCACCTTCTCAATTAGGAATTAGCAATGAATGCAGTCCTAGCCAGTGATGCCTGCATCCAATGAACAAATTTTTAAAAAAAATCATTGAAGGTAGCAGCGCAGGTTGAGAATGTGGCCCTGGGCTCTATAAATAGAGGCTTAATATACAAAAGCAGGAAGTTATGATGAACCTTTATAAAACACTGTCATAAGAAATAGGAGCAGGAGTAGGCCATTCGGTCCATTGAGCCTGCTTGCCATTCAATAAGATTATGGCCTATCAGATTATGGCTTTATCTCCCTCTCCTGTCTGTCCTCTTACCCCTCGACTCTCTTGTCAATCAAAAATTCGTCTAATTTAGCCTCAGCCTGAATTTTGAGCCCAATTCTGAGCAATTCACTTCAGGAAGCATGTGAAGTCTTTAGAGGAGATGCATAAAAGAAGGCTTATGAGAACTGTTCCAGGGGTGAGAGACTTCAGTTACATAGATAGACTGGAGAAGCTGGGGTTGTTTTCCTTACAGAAGCCTGACAGAAGACTTGATAGAAGTGTTCAATGTACATTCGTAACTTTTACTGGGGTTTTAACTCCAAAATGCTTCCCAGTTTTTCCATAGTTTTGAATTGTTGACAGTAAACATGTACTACTGGGCAGGCAGGCTGGAGAGTAATGTGATGAATGACTTTAAAGTGAAACTGGCAACCTAAACATTGTTAAAGTTCATCTCTTTTAAATAAATTCTCTACAATAAGGTGCCATGAAGCTAGTATTCACTATCAACCATTTCAAAACTATGAAAAAATCAGGTCAGAATACAAGAAATAAACAGGAGATCCATAACTTTAAAATAATATATGAGAATTCTGGCAGCTCTCTTAGTTGTTCATACCTGTTCTAGGCTTTATCTTACTTAAGTAAGGTACAAGTACAATTCCAAGTCCATATTCAGACATAAATATTAAACTTTTATGAAATCAAAATAAAGTTTCTCACCCTTCTGGAAAAGCAAGCCTACATATTCTTTTGCCCTGAACTGCAAATATGTACCTGTTTAAAATAAACAATTATTTAACAGACATTCAAAAAATACCCCAAATATAACATTTCAAAACTTAAAAATAATAGCTACCCAATAAATAACTTACTGTTTTAGGAACTGGGTGGTGCAACGAGTTAAAAATTAGTCTTGGACTTTGGAATGTGGGTTTAAAGCCAGCTCAGATTGATGGGATGGAAGGCTGCTCCCTGACAACTACAAGGGTTCTTCATGAACTAAGTTTGAGCAGCCTCAGTTCAACTGACTGAGGCCATCAGCACAAAATTTCCCCTAATTAAACACTATTACAATCCCAATAGAAACCAAGGCCAGGATTTTCCGTGCACGCCGGCGTCGGGCATGTTGAAGGCATGAGTAGACAATATGGCACGATCGGTTTTACGATGGCGTGAAACCAGTTTGCAATCATACGCTCAGCCCGCCAATGGCAGGCTGCGTTTCCCACCATCGGACGTCGTGAACCTCATTGTAATACATCTGCATATCATTATAAGACCAGCCCGCAGGATTGTATGCCCACGTCGGCAGATAAACACGCCGACGTGTTTCACAACAACACATAAGTGAAGTGCACCGGGCAGGCTGCACTTTGCTCGGGACTTCAAGGTTTGTTTGCCTACCTTGCTTCAGTCAGCACTCGCAGTCATCAGCGCCAGGCTTCACAGATAGCACCACATCACTTTTATGGGGGCTCACGGGTAGGTCTCTCCCTACCAGATCAGCCGTGTGTGGGTAGCTTTTCAAAGGCTGCAGGGCAAAGTCTTGCTTGGGGAAGGGGGAGAAGTGGCCTCAGGCAAGGGATGAGGCTGCAGGATGAGAGCTGTACTGGGGAAGGAGGGTATCCCAGGGTGTGTGTGGGGGCACATGTTGATCTGTGCAAGTGGCCTCAAGATGGTGAGGGCTGATGAGGCAGTCTCGAGAGGAGATGAGGCCAGATGGACATGTGAGGGTATGTGTGTGAGAATGGGTGGTGATGTCCCTTGAGCTGGCAGTGATTGAGATGCCAGTGAATGTGTGATGGACTTGAGGTGTGAGTTTAGAGTGATGAGATGGCTGCCATGCCCTGGCTGCACAGATGAGATCATTCATCCTCTATCTGCATTGGACGGCCAACCTCTTCTGTGCAGCATTGGCACTGACCACCGCTGCCACCACCTGCACTGCTGAATTGGTGATGCTGCTGCCTGTCCTGCAGCCAGAGCCAGGGTAGAGGACATTATGGCGGGCCTCCACAGTGTCCAAATGGCATTCCAGTGATGCATCATTAAACCTGGGGGCTGCAGTCTTTTTGCCTTTCGTGGACATTTTCCCTGCAGTAGTCCTGGGTTGGAAGCACTGAGATGTGTGTGCATGGCTAGACTTTAAATATTCGCCCGGCATGATGAAATGGCGAGGTGATGGTGTGGCGGGCGAATGACAGCCCACCTGCCATGGGTACGACATGTTTCCCGGGAATGCATAAATAATGCAGCGGGTTTGGTATGATATGGCGTGAAAAGCTACCATTGTGGCCGGCGGGTAAAACATCATTTTACCCACCCGCTACCGCACTTAGTGCAAAACTGGGACGATTCCACCCCAATAACATGAAACAACCAAACTTCCCAAACGGCTCCAATGGAAGAAACTGATGGATAAGAGCTCACTTTTACTGTAACAATCAAACCAGAACTAACATAAATTAAACATGCAATCTGCCACTGCCCCTGTCTTTATAGTCTGGTCTTGATCTTTTCAACAGCTTTCTCACAGTCTCACTATGCAAAAACTCCAACTTGTTCAAAAAACAAATCAGCCACTGACAATCAATCCCACTATATCCTGTTCACCAATCACACTCCTTCTCACTTACATAGAGTGTCTCCAACACACAGGTTAAAATCTTCATCTTCAGATCCCTACGCTATCCCTGAAAACTCTTTAAACCTTACATGCCCTGTTGCACATATCAGTCTTCTGACCCTAGCTTATTGCACCTCCTTACCTTCCTCATTCACACTGCTGGTGACAAAGCTGTCTTGGCCTGATTCTCTGTAATCCTGTCCTTAAACACCTCAGCTCAGTCACTCCTTCTCAAAGCTTTCTTAAAATTAATCAAACTTTTTGTCACCTCTCACACCATGTTTCGTTGTATGATCCTTTTATTTTCTTACTCTTTAAGGTGCCTTGGGACATTTTCTATACTAAAAGATATGTCAAGAATGTTGCGGACAATGAACTGTTGTTGAACAAAATTTAGGATACTACAGATTATACTTTAATACTGAAGACAGATAATTCAACATTTTTCCTCTTTGTTCACCCATTATATTAAAATGAATTGGACCATCGATTTAGAAAAATGTAGCTTGGTAACTAACCTAAAGATTTAATTATGAGGCCAGCCTGAAGCACAAATGTACCAAAGAGATTGAGGTCTTAAGCTGCCAGAATCAACACAGCAATGCTTCATAAAAGAATGAATGTGTTGCATGTAACTATCTTACATATAGAATCAAGTCATATTGTCCAATGAGGTGCCATTTATCTTACCTAGGAGATCTGATGTAACAAACATTGTAAAACTCATTTAGCTATACAGTTTGGTAATGGGTTCACCTCATGTTTTGTTAGCATACAAAATAAGTAACTGCCTACACTGGTGGGTGTCTTTGGTCCTACCAGCATAAAAAATCCAAAGCTCCATAATAAACAGCATTTTATTGGCACTTTGCCTCCAGAACATTTATATACCACTGCATTGTTAAGCACCATGACCTCTTAAAATAACTGAACCTCAAATAATCCAAGGTAAAACACTGGACATGTCTTTTTGAATCGCTTAATTGAACGTGGAGAACGGCAAACTGTAGACATGTGATCAGGGCATATCTGCCCATGGACAGCTAGGTTCAAATCAGTTTTTAGAATGATCCATATTTATTTCTATTTGGCATAACCTACTGACTAAGGCAGTGGTGAAAAGTGAGATTTTCAGATCGGTGAGATGGGAGTGATGATAAATGCCATTTTTGGGCTTGACAGGTAGATGCTAAGAGGTTGTTTCCCCTTGTGGGAGAGTCTAGGACTAGAGGACATAATCTCAGAGTCTGTCCGTTTAAAGGGGTCGTCCATTTAAGGTGGAAATGAGGAGGAAGTTCTTCTTTCAGAGGGTAGTGAATCTGTAGAATTCTTTGCCGCAGAGGGCTATATAGGCTGGGTCGTTAAGTATACTCAAGGCTGAGATAGACAGGTTTTTAATCAGTAAGGGAATCAAGGGTTATGGGGAAAAGGCAGGAAAGTGGAGTTGAGGATTATCAGATCAGCCATGATCTCATTGAATGGCAGAGAAGACTTGATGGGCCCAATGGCTTACTTCTGCTCCTACATCTTATAGACCTTCTTAAAAGTGTCTAAACATTTGATCAAATTATCTACTAGGTGGAATATTACTGCCAAATATAAATGCAAGAATCACATCCTACAAGATAGTAGGATTACGTTCAATACAGGAGCAAGACTGTGTGGATCAGAGATTATGGGCAACACTATGAGAGCATTGCATCGTCTTGTAGGTGCACATTGTGCCGCCAACAACTCCTGCTAACAGGAAGCAGAGAGTAGGGATATTTGGGTCATTTTCAGGTTAGCAAGCTGTAACTAGTGGAGTGCCACGGGGATCAATGCTGGCCTCAATTATTTACAATCTACGTCAAGACTTGGATGAAGGGACCAAAGTGACTGGGCAAAAAATTTGCAGATGGAGTATAATGTGGGAAAATATGAACGTCTATTTTGGTAGGAAGAATAGAAAAACAGCATTTTATTTAAATGGAGAGAGATTGCAGAACTCTGCAGCACAGAGGGATCTGGGTGTCCTGGTACATGAATCACAACGTTAGTATGCAGGTACAGCAAGTAATTAGGAAGGAAAATGGAATGTTGTTGTTTATTGCAAGGAGGGTGGAATACAAAAGTAGGGATGTTCTTCTAGTTGTACAGGGTGTTGGTAAGATCAATCTGGAGTCCTATGCACAGCTCTGGTCTCCTTACTTAAGGAAAGATATATTTGCATTAGAATCAGTTCAAGGAACGTTCACTTGACTGATGCCTGGAATGAAGAGGTATCTTATGAAGAAAGGTAGGGGTTGGGCCTGTATCCATTGGAGTTTAGAAGAGTGAGAGATGATCTTATTGAAACATGTAAGATCCTGAGGGAGCCTGCTAGGGTGGATGCCGAGAGGATGTTTCGCCTTATGAGTGAAACTAGAACTAGGGGAAACAGTTTAAAAATAAGGGCTCTCCAATTTAAGATAGAGATTTGGAGAATTTGTTTCTCTCAGAGTTGTTAGTCTGTTGAAATCTCTTCTCCAGACAGTAGTACAGGAAGCATCACTGAATATTTTTAAAGCCGCGTTAGATATATTCTTGATTGCCAAGGAAGTCAAAGGGTGTGGGGATGGATGGGAAAGTTGAGTCGGGGCCACAATCAGGTCAGCCGTTATCAAATGGCAGAGCAGGCTCGAGGGGCTGAATAGCCTACTCCTGCTCCTAATTCTTTTGTTTGTTTGTTCGTTTGATACAACCTCTTGAGAAGGTTGCCTGGATGAGTGTCCCCTGCATGCACTAGAAGTGATGGGACGCTATCCTGATATTGCAGAGCCCCACCAGGTGACAATGCTGGATTACCTAATTTGGACCATGCAGATCGAGGCAACAAAGTCACACATCATTCCACAAAGAGCAAGTGCTGAGCTGCAAAATGTACTCTGCATCAGTGTTATTAAAAGGGCCAGAAAAACAACCTGCAGGTAAGGTGATTTTCAATAATGTCTGTTATCGCAAAGTGTCTGGAAGTACTCTGGAGTGTTTTTGGAGGTGTTGTGGTGAATTCCTGGATTTGCTAGATAGTGTTGCTGCATCGTCACGGGGAGGGCAGAGGATCAATGACCTGCCAAAAGTGGCAGTGTCTCTGGGTCTGCAGTAGGCAGGGAGATGGAGCAGAGGCTATGGAGAGGGCAAGCTCTGCATGATGCCCTCTGGCAATTTGGAGCCGGACTGCTCCATGCTCCTTGACAGGGACAGGAGGCTGTCTGGGCAGGCCAGCCAGTGTACCCAGAATCTCAGTGTGTATTCCCACCAACATTCGCCTGTATGCCGCTCCATCATGGTCCTGACTTGAGTCTTCCGCAGCAAAATTTGCCTGGAACTTTACAATCCAGTGAGCTGCCAAATGACCCATTCTTAATCCCTGGCTTGGCTGCAGCCCATTCATGCCCTGTGATTCACCATGTACCGATTCCACCTCCAGAGAAACCTCTAAGGTATACGCAGTGCCAGTAGCTGAGCTGGTGGCTGCCAGTGCCAGAACAAGTGACAGAATCTGTTCATCAGTGCTGTGCTGTTGCTCTCTCTCTCTCTTCACCCATGGGCTGCTGTGACTGAGCAGGCAGCAATTCTTAGGTACCTGAAAGCAGGAAATGAGAAGACGGTTGGTGTGAGGGAAGGAGGGGTGGGGTGGGGAGAAAGAGGTTCATGGTCACACCATCTGCAGCTTGCATATTATGTCAAACAGCAGGATAAGAGTGAGCTGGGAGTAGAGATGCATGAGGCAGGAACATACCATCTGTCATCCTCAATGTTCTCAGCGATGCTGGATGACACAGACTCTGTCGCAGCCAGTCCCATAGTGCAGAGAACCAACTCCTCCATAAGGAACCACTTCTCTTCCACCGGTACTGCTCTGCTCCCAGCCTATTGTGCATCACCTTGTTCTGCAAGAGAGAGGGCAGAATTTCACTAATGGTATTGTACTGTGTTGGGTGATGTGACTGCATAGTTGGATGTATGTGGAGTCAGTGAGATGTGGGTGAGAGGCTGAGGGCTTCGGTCGGTTTGGGCAAGCTGGTGTATCTGAATGTTAGACGCAAGTCTAGATTGCCAGTGAGTGCTGCGAGGTGAGTGATGGAGGTGTGGCACATTGGGCAGAGGGAGATGTGGTGATGTGGTGGGTAGGTGATGTCAGCTGAAGATGCATTTTCCTCCTGCCTACTTTCACTAGTAGTGCCTCCAGTGCTGCGTCTGTCACTTTGATACCCTCCATCTGCCCTGGTGTTCAGTTTTCCATGCTTTAAATTGCAGAAATATTATTCATTGTAGCTTCTCTTTCAAAGGAACAAGATGGCTGCAGCATGCACTATTAGCACAATGCTGCCCAGCCTCCAGTGGAGCACAATGGCAGCCAGCAACAGAATAAAGGCTCAACCTCACACTACAATCATGGTAATGAAGTAATGGTACCAAATTTATATGCTGCCCACCTCCAATGGAACCTGCGTGGGCAGATCATAAATCATGACACCTGTTGTGCCCAAAAATCAGGGTAAGCCAATTTATAGCCCTATGTTATAGTCGTTATTCGACACATTCACATTCTGTCTATAAAATGAAAGTAGTCAGGTGTTAGAAATCGGCTATATGCCAATTTTTTTATTCTTTCAAGGGATGTGGGCATCGCTGGCTAAGCCAGCAATTAGTGCCTATCCCTATTTGCCCTTGAGAAGGTGGTGGTGAGCCACCTTCTTGAATTGGTGCAGTCCATGTGATGTAAGTACAACCATAGTGCTGTGAGGCAGAGTGTTCCAGGATTTTGATCCAGTGATAATGAAGGAACAGCAATGTAGTTCCAAGTCAGGGTGGTGTGTGGCAAGGAGAGGAACTGGCAGTTGGTGGTGTTCCCATGTGTCTGCTGCCTTTGTCCTTCTAGATGGTAGAGGTCATGGGTTTGGAAGGTGCTGTTGGAGGAGCCTTGGGTGAGTTGCTGCAGTGCATCTTGTAGATGGTACACACTGCCTCCAATGTGCGTCGGTGGTGGAGGAAGTGAATGTTTAGGGTGGTGAATGGGGTGCCAATCAAGTGGGATACTCTGTCCTGGATGGTGTCGAGATTCTTGAGTGTTGTTGGAACTGCACTCATCCAGGCAAGAGTATTCCATCACACTCCTGGCTTTTGCCTTGTAGATGGTGGACAGGCTTTGGGGAGTCAGGAGGTGAGTTACTTGCTGCAGAATTCCCAACCTCTGACCTGCTCTTGTAGCCAAAGTATTATAAGGCTGGTCCAATTCATTTTCTGGTCAATGGTAACCCCCAGGATGTTGATGGTGGGGGATTCAGCAATGGTAATACCATTGAATGTCAAGAGGAGTTGGCTAGATTCTCTCCTGTTGGGTCATTGCCTGGTACTTGTGTGGCGCAGGTGTTACTTGCTACTTATCAGCCCAAGCCCGATTTTTGTCCAGGTTTTGCTGTGTAAAGTCAAGGATTGTTTCAGTATCTGAGGAGTCGCAAATGGTGCTGAATATTGTACAATCATCAGGGAACATCCCTACTTCTGACCTTATGATGGAGGGAATGTCATTGATGAAGCAGCCGGAGATGGTTGGGCCTATATATGTATATACGGGGGATGGTTGGGATATATATGCATATACAATCAGCTTCAGATAGGTGGAGGAATAGGTTAGTGCTGTAAGTTTTGTTTTACTGCAAAATGTTCAAGGTTTCATTTCCATAGAAGCAAGGCTAGTGAGATCATTATTGTTGAAAAAAAGAGACATGTCCACTCACCAGGACACTTCGCAAGGATACCAATATAAGGGGGAAAACAACAATTCATATTTATGAGAAGACAGTGCTGATTGGTTGGCAAGTGTACTCTGATTAGTAGAGGCGTTGCCATGGAGAATGCACCAGTTGATGGTGACTGACAGTTAACTGCCAGCATTGTTTAAAATTTAAACCAGGCAGCTTGACCCTGATTGGTCAAGGGATTGCCCTGATCATTATTCTTTCGTAATGATGGCTATCCTGAAATGGGGCCCTTGAACGTTAAGGCCTCTTCCAAGTGTGGGAAAGAAACTGGTAGATACTTAAAACAAACAACTATACTACAAAGCTGTGCTAGGCTTTTCATTTAATTTTGCCTAATTAAGTTGCTTGCTGAAGAACATGTATTCTTTAATGTGTTGAAGTAGAATAGAAGTTATTTTAGTAAACAACACCATGGTTCAACAGCCTGATAAGAAATAAAAACAGCTGGACGGGATGGCCATAATGAACAGCCTTAGACAGAAATAACAGATAGCAGAATAGATACAAATAATGAAACTTTTGGGAGTTAGTTTGATGCCGGGGATGGAATGTTACTTGGAGAATGAAACTGGTCACGGAGAACAGCTTGAGATGCAATAAGGAAACAATGAGGTAAGATTGATTGATCAAGACCAGAGGGTACATGTGAAAGCTCAAGAAGCTAATGGTAGGTGAATAACATTAAAGGCGGGATTTTCAACCCAAGGTACGTTATATAGGGTATTTTGAAATAAAGTAAATTTCTATGGGGCAAAAAGGCCACGTCAATCCAAGTGTCCACCCTAAAAATGGTATCAAGTAAGAGATTTGGGAATGCTCAGTGCAGTAGGCGGTGGAAAAGAACTCATAAGGGACACTCCACTGAAACACTCCTGAAGGGTTCAAGAAGTCGAGAAAACTTGCGCACCAAGACAACAAGTGGAAGGCGGCAGAGCTGTTCATGCATGTCAGCTGTCCTGCTTGACCTGGACTGGTACATGCTACTTGTCATGATCGTATGTTTTTTCTGTATAACTAGTTATATCCTGTTATATGTTATATCTTGTCTTAACTGCCAGTTAAACTCAACATCCCACCATATTGGCTGCACTCAATCCTGGCAGATTGATAAGATAGTGCTAACTCTCAAGTATCTTTCAAAGATTAAAAATACTACAAATTTGTACCCAAATAAATCAGGATAAGCCAATTTACAGCCCTATATGGTTGTTATGCTACGCTTTCACACTATATATTCACATACTGTCTGTAAAATAAATCTGGTCAGCCTTCTGAAAGACTGGAGACATCAATCACCAAGGCCATCTATTCCTAGCTCCATAACATCGCCCAACTCTTTCCCTGCGTCAGCTCAATTGCTGCTGAAACCCTTATCCATGCCTTTGTTACCTTGACACTTCACTATTCCAATACACTCCTGGCTGGTCTCCCACGTTCTACCCCCTGTAAACTTAAGGTCAACCAAAACTCTGCTGCCCACATCCTTACTTGCAGCAAGTCTTATTCACCTATCACCCCTGGGCATGCTGACCTATATTGGGTTCGGGTTAAGAAATGCCTCAAATTCTCATATTTGTTTTGAAACACTTCCCTGGCCTTGCTCTTCCCTATCTCTTTAATCTGCCCCAGCCTCACAATCCTTCCAGATGTCTGCGTTTACCTAATTTTGGCCTCTTAAGCATCTCAATTTTAACTGCTCCAAGATTAGTTGCTATGCCTTCATCTGCCTAGACCCTAAGTTCTGGACTTCCCTTACTTAACCTCTCCCACCTATCTTTCTTCCTTTAAGACACTCCTCAAAACTTACCTCTTCGGCCAGCTGTCCAAATATTACATTTTGTAGCTCTATGTCACATTTTGTTTATAAAACAAAAGCTCCTTAGAAGTGCCTTAGGACATTTTACTACAGTAAAGCAGCGGTTCTCAAACACTTTCATCCCTGGACAACTTAAGTGGCCAAAAGACCACCTGCCTTTCCTACCCCACCCACTTTTGTTTACCACCACAAAAAACTCATCAAGATTAATGGGAAGAATGGTGCAGCTTTTGATGATGCACCATTGAGGCGATGTCTGGTTTCAAGCTAGAGAGCTTCAGTCTCATGTCAGGTTCTACGTTCAGCCAGTTCCTCTTCTTTGTATCCAGCCCCACAAGTGTTGAAAATCAATCTTGCAAGTGGGAATGACAGCATTCAGAGCTGCATCAGCAAGTCCAAGATCATCGAACCATACGTGGAGCCAAAAGTCTCCCAAACTTTTCTTGCAGAATACCAGCTTCAGTGGCTTGTATTTTGAACCTGCCTGCAGACCATACTTTGAGAACCACTGTATTAAAGATGCTATATAAATACAAGCTTTTTTGTTGTCTTGCTTCTTTTCATTCTTTCCTGTGAGTAGAAGGGGTTTGTCTCAAGATCAATCCAATAGTTAGTGCCCTGCACTCCTAAAGTACAGGATTCTTGCTAAAGATGTGGAATCACAACTCAGTCTAAACTAGTGCAGGAACAAGAGAAAGCAACTCAGGAATTCGTGTCAGATGTCATGGTATCATTAACCAAGTTAGCAAAAACAAACTCATCAGATTTAAGGTATGACTTCATAAATACTTAATTAGAATTAAAACATGGAAAGGTAACTGTAGATATGTCACTAACTAAAAATTAACAATGTATTGGTTGGATTTAATACATACATGATTTTAATTCCAGTTGGTATACTCAGAGGCATACTGGAACATTCATTCATCTTGATCTACTGCAATACAGCTGAAGCCCCAGAATTTTGATCCCACCTAAAAATGGGTGCGCAGGGGACAAAGGGATCAAACCCTGTGCCTGAATGTATGGGCTCAATGATAACCCAGTATTAGGTCTCAAGCCTCATTATCACCAAAAAGACTCAAGGATTGGCCTGCTAGGGTGGTAGCGAGAGCCCTCGGCTAAGTCCTTAAACAAAATGGGGGAGATTGTGAAGGCTGGGTATTGATCAGGGAAGATTACTAGTAGGGAAGGGCAGAGGTCTGATTTGGGGAGAGGTGAAGCCAGATGGGGGGAGGTGACAGATGTAATTTGGAGGAAGGGTGTGGGGGGGATGCGGTGAGCTTGCAATTGGGAGGTGGAGAAGAGGTGGTAGAGGTCACAATGGGGAGAATGGGTGGGAAGAGTAACTAAACCAGGATGGGGAAGCTGTGGTCGACAGCAGTCCGTATGGTTTTAAGGTGTTAAGGTGGGGTAAGGAGCCCTCTCGACTCCACATTAATGGGCATGCAGCAGTCCCCTCAAGAATCTATTAGGTAGATTTGGTTGCCCTGAGTGCAGCCAGTGTCAATGTTGGCTGCCTCAGGATAAGTCAATCTCACAGGTGACCTCAAACAGGTCTTAGACCCCCTTACTTGAAAGGGACAAATGCAGGTTGAGGTTTGAGCCTTGGATATCAATTTCTTCCCCTACACCAGAGTACTTCCATCTTACAATGAATGTGTGTTTCCTGATCACCATGTTGAAGGTTTGCTGTTCAGTGCTGGAAAAATGACTGCTTGTAAAGTCAAATATCGAGGCAAAATGAAAAGAGTCAATAACATCTTCTACCTCCCCAAAGAAAGTGAAAGATCAGAAAAGACAAAAATTCACTTCAACTGAAATCATTACCTATTTTTTCAAAAAATGCGATTTATATAATAAAAAGAAAAAAATTAGCAAGGTGAACTTACACAACCCAGAGTCCAATTCCAGTAAGGAAGCAAACCAAAATGGGTAGAAACATCCAGAGACTAGTTTTCTTCATTCTTAGCCTTTTTTTTTTCTTTCTTTAGAAACAAAGGTGATAATAAGATATTATCAAAAAAGGAGATAATATTATTTTTAAAAAGCTACCTGGCATTGTTGTGATATCTATTCATCTTGCCACATTTGACTGCTGACTAGTGACATTATCCACAATTGATAAAACTTTCATTATTGGATGATGCAAAGTTTTAGGACACCTGTCTTTTAGCTCAGAGAACAATGGTTTAAATCATCTCAGAATGGATGACAAAGTTGTAAGGTTGCCAAGTGAAATTATCATCTTGGAGGGCAAGGGTATCAATGGAATGAAAATCATTTAGAACCTTACTGCACCAAGGAGCTTTTTCCCCCAATATCCTTCATGTCCTCACCAATCAAACTCCAATTCCCCAAAATTCAGCTGCCTGTATGCCATCCTGAACTTCGCCCTTCTTGTTATCCTCGATGAATTAGTAGCTCTCAGTCCCTCAATATTTTAAATTAAAATCTTCATCTTCAGATTCCTCCATTTGCTTCACCACAACCAATCTTTACAACCTCTTACAGTCCACACTCTTCCAACTCTTGACTTTTAGTTGCAACTCTTATCTCTCTCGATTCAAGTGGTTAAACATAAAGTGAGGAAATCCTATTAAAAATTAGTTAAGATGTCTACAGCAATGCATACAGTGCCCATAATAAAACAGGGGACCTGGAGGCAATCGTGTGTTGGGAGGAACCAGACACAGTAGGGATTACTGTGATACAGCTGCAGAAAAATCAGGACTGGGAGGTGGAGTAGCTATGTTTATTAGGAATAACATAATGGCAATAGAAAAAGGGACAGCTATCAGCAAGACAAAACTAGACTTCTTATGGATAGATATAAATGATAAAAAGATCCATCAGGCTAATAGTATAGCCCACGGACAACCTTATGGTGAAAGTGGTGGAAGAAATATACAGACAAATTAAGGAACTGAGTATAAAATATAGAAAAATAATCATGGGGGATTTAAACTACACTGACAGAGTGCAGGAAAAATATATTCTGCTAAAAGGAAATAACAAACTAAACACTAGTGAGGATCCATGGATGAAAAAAGACATGAGGGAAAAATGGAGGGTTAGGAAAGAGACAGTAAGTACATAGGCAACAAAGGAGTGCAGGATAAGAAAGAATACAATTAACAATTAGGAAGACAAAGAGAAACTGTGAAATTAAACTATCAAGGAACATAAAACAAAGCTGTAAAATATTTTACAGCATATCAATAAGACAAGGAAGACTGTAATGGGAATAGGACCATTAAGGAATAGACAGGATAATGCCACAGGTAGCAATAGAGATACGGCAGAATTATTAAATCATTCTTTTGCTTTGGTATTTACCAGAAATAGAACAGGCAGAAATGACATTAAATGATAAGATGAGCAATGAGATAAGTGCATTTAAAATTTTAAAAAGGATGTATTGAATAAACTAAACAAACTCAAAGACAATAAAAAGTCCTGTCTGGATGGATTACATCCACCGACACAGTAGCAGCAGTGTGTACCGCCTACAAGATGCACTGCAGGAACTCACCAGGCCTCTTTAGACAGTACCTTCCAAACTCATGACCACTACCATCTAGAAGGACAAGGACAGCAGACACATGGGAAAACCACCACCTGGATGTTCTCCTCCAAGCCACTCACTATCCTGACTTGGGAATATACCCCTGTTCCTTCACTGTCACTGGGTTAAAATCCTGGCACGCCCTTTCTAATAGCACTGTGGGTGTGCTTACACCACATGGACTGCAGAGGTTCTAGAAGGCTACTCACCACCACCACCTTCTCAAGGTCAATTAGTAATGGGCAATAAATGCTGGTCCAGCCAGTGATGCCCACATCCAACGAATGAATAAAAAACTCATTCTCTGAACACCTTCACCTGTTTATCTAACTTTAAAAATTTTCTCAAAACCCCATGTTCCAAAGCCTTCTGGCCCCCGCCCCCACCAACCCCCTCCCAAACTTTATTTCACTGCAGGGCATTTGTTCCATTATCAATCCTTTTTTATCTTGCCCCTCAGCAGAGTATGCAGTGACCTTTTTTTTCATTGAAGATACCATATAAATACAAGTTGGTGTTGTTGAAGCAGAATAGAGGAAGTTTTGGTCTGCAATATATGAAGTGGGAACACGTGACACTTGCACGGGGTAGCCAAAGTGAAGAAGTACAATGTAAATAATAGCATAGCAGTCAGGCTTTAAAACTACAGAAAAATTGGATGTTAAATGGTACACCGGTTGAGGCATATTATCATCTTATCTCAAAGAGCCAGCTTTGAATCTAACTCAGAACGAGAGATGAAAGTTTTTTCGCTGCAGGCTGCATACATCCTAAGAGAGGTTAACAGCCTCAAACCAATTTCTACTGAACAAAAGCCACAGGCCAAAACTTTCCACAATTTAGCACGCCTCAGATTATGCTATCTACTATTTATAGTATTAGCATATAAAGACATGAATAATCAATTAATTTGCAATTTTCCTATATCAGGCAAATACTATTGTCACATTTCAGGATCTTTTGACAATGCTGTCACAAACAGGATTTAAAAAGGTAGTTACCTTAAAATATGGTGTTTTAAAGAATCATGAATTCACACCAGTGAAAATAGGGCTCTGAGTACGATACAGAATTAAGATGCTAATGAGCTAGCTTTTTTGTTCTTTTCCCATAAAGTGTGTAATCAATTTGTTAGCTGCTGCTGCTTGTAGCTACTCCTGCCAGGAGATCTGCTGTCATATTGGATCAGGCTGGCCTGTCTTGCACCATCCTCACACATCCACTGTAACTGGTCTGCAACCGCTCTGTGACATCTGTCATCCAACTATGTCTAGCTCGACCCCTCTTTCTGTTGCCCTCCACTTTGTCCTCTAGAAGAAATCTTTGTAGCTTTTCAGCTCTGATCAAATGGCCAAAGTGCTGACATTTACTTTTCTGGATGGGAGTCGATGGCGTATTGGTATTGTTACCAGGTAATGCTCTGGGTACCTGGATTCGAATCTCATCATAGATGGTGAAATTTGAATTAAATAAAAATCTGGAATTAAAAGCCTAATGATGACCATGAAACCATTGTTGATTGTCATAAAAACCCATCTGGTTACTAATGCCCTTTAAGGAAGGAAATCTGCCATCCTTGCCTGGTCTGGCTTACATGTGACTCCAGAAAAACAGCAATGTCCCTCTGAAATGGCCTAGCAAGCCACCCAGTTGTATCAAACCACCACAAGGTCAATCAAGAATGAAACCAGATGGACCACTCGGCATCAACTTAGGCACCGGAAACAATAATGCCCCTGCAAAGTCCTCCTTTCTAACATCTGGGGGCTAGTGTCAAAATTGGGAGAGCTGTCTCACAGACTAGTCAAGCAACAGCCTGACAGTCATACTCATAAGGATCATACCTTACAGATAATGTCCCAGGCTCCACCATCACCATCCCTGGG
This sequence comes from Cetorhinus maximus, assembly GCF_964194155.1. Taxonomy (NCBI): domain Eukaryota; kingdom Metazoa; phylum Chordata; class Chondrichthyes; order Lamniformes; family Cetorhinidae; genus Cetorhinus; species Cetorhinus maximus. The sequence goes on along the minus strand of NC_135879.1, from coordinate 99,717,965 downwards.
TATGTGCTGTCCCACCGGCAGGACAGACCCAGCAGAGGTTGGCTCAGTGGTATACAGTCGGGTGGGAATTTCCCTGGGAGTCCTCAACATCGACTCAGGACCCCATGAAACTTCATGGCATCAGGTCAAACAGAGGCAAGGAAACCTCCTACTGATTACCACTACCGCACCCCCCACCTCTTCCTCAGCTGATGAATCAGTGCTCCTCCATGTTGAACACCACTTGGAGGAAGCACTGAGGGTGGCAAGGGCGCAGAATGTACTCTGGGTGGGGGACATCAATGTCCATCACCAAGAGTGGCTCAGTAGCATGTCAGGAGCAGCATCTGGCATATCTAAAAATGAGGTGTCATCCTGGTGACGCTACAACTCAGGACTATTTGTGTGCCAAAAAGTGTAGGCAGCATGCAATAGACAGAGCTAAGCGATCCCACAACCAATGAATCAGATCTAAGCTCTGCAACCCTGCCACATCCAGCCATGAATGGTGGTGGACAATTAAACAACTCACTGGAGGAGAAGGCTCCACAAATATCCCCATCCTCAATGATAGGAGTGCCCAGCACATCAGGGCAAAAGATAAGACTGAAGCATTTGCAACAATCTTCAGCCAAAAGTGCCAAATGGATGATCCATCTCAGCCTCCTCCGGGGGTCCCCATCATCACAGATGCCAGTCTTCAGCCAATTCAATTCACTCCATGTGATATCAAGAAAAGGCTGAAGGCACTAGATTCTGCAAAGGCTATGGGCCCTGACAATGTTACGGCAATAGTACTGAAGAATTGTGCTCCAGAACTTGTTGCATCCATAGCCAAGTTGTTCTAGTACAGCTACAACACTGGCATCTACACAGTTAGGGGGAGGCGATGGCGTAGTGGTATTGTCGCTGGACTGGTAATCCAGGGACCCAGGGTAATGCTCTGAGGACCTCGGTTCTAATTCCACCACAGCAGATGGTGGAAACTTAATTCAATAAAATTGTCGATTGTTGTAAAAACCCATCTGATTCACTAATGCCTTTTAGGGAAGGAAATCTGTCGTCCTTATGTGTTCTGGCTACACATGACTATGACTCCAGAGCCAAAGCAATGTGGTTGACTCTTAAATGCCCTCTGAAATGGCCTAGCAAGCCACTCAGTTCTCACAAGTCACAAAAATAGAATGGAACTGGATGCACCACTCGACATCGACCTGGGCACTGGAAATGACAATGGCAATCTCAGCCCTGTCAACCCTGCAAAGTCCTCCTTACTAATATCTGGTGACTAGTGCAAAAATTGGGAGAACTGTCTCACAGACTAGTCAAGCAACATTCTGACATAGTCATCCACATGGAATCATATCTTACAGGTAACGTCCCAGACACCACCATCAACATCCCTGGGTACGTCCTGTCCCACCCGCAGGACAGGCCCAGAAGAGGTGGCGGCACAGTGGTATGCAGTCGGGAGGGAGTTGCTCTCGGAGTTCTCAACATTGACTCCAGACCCCATGAAGTTTCCTGGCATCAGGTCAAACATGGGCAAGGAAACCTCCTGCTGATTACCATGTACCATGCTCCCTCAGCTGGTGAATCAGTGCTCCTCCATGTTGAACACCACTTGGGGGAAGCACTGAGGGTGGCAAGGGCACCCTCTATATTCTGGGTGGGGTCTTCAATGTCCATCACCAAGAGTGGCTTGGTAGCATCACTACTGAACAAGCTGGCCAAGTCCTAAAGGACATAGTTGCTACGCTGGGTCTGCGGCAGCTGGTGAAGGAACCAATAAGAGGGAAAAACATACTTGACCTCATCCTCACCAACTTACCTGCCGCAGGTGCATCTGTCCATAACAGTGTTGATCGGAATAACAACTGCACAGTAGTCATTGTGGAGACGAAGTCCCGCCTTCACATTGAGGATACCCTCCATCGCGTTGTGTGGCACTTCCACTGTGCTAAATGCAATCGATTTCAAACAGATCTAGCAATTCAAGATTGAGCATCCATGAGGCACCGTGGGCCAGTAGCAGAAGCAGAATTGTACTCAAACACAATCTGTAACCTCATGGCCCAGTATTACCCCCACTCTACCATTACCATCAAGCCAGGGGATCAACCCTGGTTCAAGAGTGCAGGAGGGCATGCTAGGAGCAGCACCTGGCATACCTAAAAATGAGGTGTCAACCTGGTGAAGATATAACACACGACTACTTGCATGCCAAACAGCATAAGCAGCAAGTGGTAGACAGGGCTAAGTAATTCCATAACCAACGGATTAGGTCTAAGCTCTGCAGTCCTGCCACATCCAGTCGTGAATGATGGTGGACAATTAAACAACTCACTGGAGGAGGAGGCTCCACAAACATCCCCATCCTCAATGATGAAGGAGCCCAGCACATGAGTGAAAAAGATAAGACTGAAGCATTTGCTACAATCTTCAGCCAGAAGTGCCGAGTGGATGATCCATCTCGGCGAACTCCGGAGGTCCCCAGCATCACAGATGCCAGTCTTCAGCCACTTTGATTCACCCCATGTGATATCAAGAAATGGCTGAAGGCACTGGATATTGCAAAGGCAGTGGGCCCTCACAATATTCCGGCAATAGTACTGAACACGTGCTCCAGAACTTGCTGCGCCCCCAGCCAAGCTGTTCCAGTACAGCCACAACACTGGCATCTACCCAGCTATATGGAAAACTACCCAGGTATGTCCTGTACACAAAAAGCAGGACAAATCCAACCCAGCCAATTACCACCCCATCAGTCTAATCTCCATCATCAGCAAAGTAATGGAAGGGATCATCATCAGTGCTATCAAGCAGCACTTGCTTAGTAATAACCTGCTCACTGAAGCCCAGTTTGGGTTCCGCCAGGTCCACTCAGCTCCTGACCTCATCACAGCCTTGGTTCAAATATGGATAAAAGAACTGAGCTCCCGAGGTGAGGTGAGAGTGACTGTCCTTGACATCAAGGCAGCATTTTACAGAGTGTGGCATCAATGAGCCCTAGCAAAACTGGAGTCAATGGGAATCAGCGGGGCAACTCTCTGCTGATTGGAGTCACACCCAGCACCAAGGAAGATGGTTGTGGTTGTTGGAGGTCAGTCATCTCAGCTCCAGGACATCACTGCAGAAGTTCTTCAGGGTAGTGTCCTAGGCCCAACCATTTTCAGTTGCTACATCAATGACCTTCCTTCCATCATAAGGTCAGAAATGGGGACGTTCGCTGATGATTGCACAATGTTCAGCACCATTCATGAATCCTCAGGTAGTGAAGCAGTCTATATCCAAATGCAGCAAGGCCTAGACAAGACCCAGGCTTGGGCCGACAAGTTGCAAGTAACATTCGCAACACACAAGTGTCAGGCAATGACCATCTCCAACAAGAGAGAATCCAACCATCGCCCCTTGATGCTCAAAGGCATTACCATCAGTGAATCCCCCACTATCAACATCCTGGGGGTTGATGGTAAGCGGCCTTCTTGAACCGCTGCAGTCCATGAGGCGTTGGTACACCCACAATGCTGTTAGGATGGGAGTTCCAGGATTTTGACCCAGCCACTGAACTGGACTAGCTATATAAATACTGTGGCTACAACAGCAGGTCTGAGGCTAGGAATCATGTGACGAGTAACTCACCTCCTGACTCCCCAAAGCCTTTTTTTCATAGACTATGAAGCATTAGTAAATATTCTTGTTTACTTCTAATTGTTTATTGATGAAGTAACAAAAGAACATCCAAAAGCCCTTGAAGAAACAGTAGTAGAAGTGATAACAGAAATTTGTGATCAAATATATACCAAAGGATACATTCCAAGTTACTAAAGAAACCTAAAACAATGGAGTGCAATCATTTTAGAACTCTAAGCTTAATGAGTTATTTCATTAAATTGATCTTGAAAATCATAATAGAAATAAATAATAACACATTTGAAGCAGAAATTAGTGAAACGAAGTCAGGAATTAGACCTGGGCCTGAATTTTCAGCTCGGTGGGCGGGCACGATCAGTGGGCCCAGGATCTGCCAGGAAACGGACTGCTGACCATGATCAGCCCTCAACCGCAATTTCACACTGGCTGGCCAATTAACAGCAAGCCAGCGTGAGATGCACGCTGAAAAGCTCAGCACTGCTGGGGTGGGGGCGGGAAGAGGGCAGACGATGACGACAACGCAGGCACAGGCCAGCGCTGACAGAAAGCTCCCTGAAGTCAGAGAGCTACCTCAGGGAGCTGGAGAGCACAAACAGCAAAAACAAAGATGTCAAAAGCTGAAAAAAAGTGTCCATACATCGTAATCAGTCACCTGAAAATTTATGAAAAATGCTGTCCACAGAAATTTATTTATATTTCATTTCATCATGGAAATCTCATTCCACCTGTGGATGAGGTTTGTTGAAAAATGCAAAGGACACCTGGCCGATTCGCCCATCCACCAGCCGTAAGGTTGGACAGGCTACGTAAAATGACAGACAATTGCGTCATTATTGGGCTTAATTGCCTTCTTAATTGTCAGCGGGCGCACTTCCAACTGTTGCGCATGCCCGCCGACCGAAATATCGCACGAGCGCAGGATGATGTCAGTACGCTCGCCCAATGTCATCTCACGTGATTTCACGCCCGACTGGGTCGGGCATGCACTCGCCTGATTAGCATAAATATCAACCCCTGGAATAGGAACAAGAGAGGGAATATTTAACCTAAGATAAATATTGCGAAGTAAACAAGAACACTCACATATGCTTGATAGACTATAGAAAAGCATTCAATTGTGTTTATCACCAAAGGTTAATAGGCATGTTGCTTTGCTGACATCTGTTAGCATGACTTAGTAGTCAATAAAAAATCACATCCATTGTGCCGTAAAGTCACTGATCGTGATGTTCGGCTACTGTCCAGCAGGCTTTCTGTTTGAGGTGTGGACAGAGGGACATAAGACAGACTGAAACACTGTCAGATTTTTGAAACAGGTAGCTGCAAGATAATCTGACCTTCCAAGACTAAGAGGCTCAAAATGCTGGAAGAGAGTTAGAAGTCATTTTACTTAAATCAAGTCAGAGGGCACACTGATGTGGCGAAGGGTAGCATCTTCTTCATTTTCTCTTATTACTTAATAATAAATTATACGAACTGAATTACAGAGATCCAATCATAATTTGTTCGTTCATGTGCTGCGGAAGTAAAGCAATTTAATGATTTGCATCTGACTGTGAAAAATTCCTACTCAACCCTCTTGCAAAGATTAAATAAATACACTGTGAAAAACGTAAATATTCATTTCAGGTTGCAACAGAATACTATTGTTACACCTTTGAGTTATGCTACTGAACTGTTAAATTTTAGGTAGCTCAGGAACACTCCTAAATGGAAGACAATCAGACTAGTTAGAGCAGTGATCTTCACTATTTTTGAAGCAAGGGCAACTTTAGCAAAAAAAACCTACAAAGTGAGAGCCACATCGACTACTAAATTATCATTGCTTACTACTCCTTCATAATGTAATGTTACAGTGTGACTAAAACAAAATTACATATTATACTTAAAAATAAATACACATGTACAATTAAAAGAATACAGCATTTAAAAAACAATAACTGGGAAAATCTAAGGAATTAAAAATGCACCTATGCAAGCAAACTTTTTATGAGCTGAATAATGCAAAATCTTACTTTAGAAATTGGAACACCTAAATTCCTAAGTTGGTAAATTAAATAAAATTTATATTTTTAAACTTATTTTATTTTAAAAGAAAAATGTAACTTTCAACTTACAGTGCCTCCTGCCTGCCACCAATCCTAAACCTCCTGCCCCCTTATCCTCCTGGTAGCTGCAAATCCTCCTCCTCCCCAGCCCTCAGTATTGTGGTCCCTCCCCTCCCCCAACCTTTGAGCTGTGGTCTCTTGCCTGTCTCTTGAGTCACCCTCTCGCAGAACCTCCCACACCCTCTCACCACTTCCCTCTCCTGGGTTTGCATTCCCATTCAAGATCCAGATCTAATCCAAAGCCAGAGCTCCAATGTAGTTGAAATGCAAGTGCTGCTGGTGCAGAGGTATCAAGCTGGGACTGCTACAATCCATGTTTCTTTTTAAATGCTCCCACTTGCTGCTTCCCTCTCCTGAAACCTTGCTATGAGCGAGGCAGCAGCAGCTTCAACAGTCATTTTAAACAAGACATGGATTGTAGCAACCCAGCTCACTACTTCTGCACCACTGTGACTCGTACTTCCACAACATTGCAGCTCTGGTTTCAGGTCAGATCTGCTTCTTGAATTAGAACACAAGTCCAGGAAAGGGAAGCGGCAAGAGGGTGGGTCAGGGAGCTGCAGGTTTGGCGAGAGGGTGGATCAGGGAGCAGCAGGTTTGATGCGAGGGTGGGTCAGGGAGCGGCAAGTTTGGCGAGAGGGTGGGTCAGGGAGCGGCAAGTTTGGCGAGAGGGTGGGTCAGGGAGCGGCAGGTTTGGCGAGAGGGTGGGTCAGGGAGGGGGAGGTTTGGCGAGAGGGTGGATCAGTGAGCGGGAGGTTTGGCGAGAGGGTGGGTCAGGGAGCGGCAGGTTTGGCGAGAGGGTGGGTCAGGGAGCGGCAAGTTTGGCGAAAGGGTGGGTCCGGGACAGGGAGGTTTGGCGAGAGGGTGGGTCAGTGAGTGGGAGGTTTGGCCAGAGGGTGGGTCAGGGAGCGGCAGGTTTGGCCAGAGGGTGGGTCAGGGAGCGGCAGGTTTGGCGAGAGGGTGGGTCAGGGAGCGGCAGGTTTGGCCAGAGGGTGGGTCAGGGAGCGGCAGGTTTGGCCAGAGGGTGGGTCAGGGAGCGGCAGGTTTGGCCAGAGGGTGGGTCAGGGAACGGCAGGTTTGGCCAGAGGGTGGGTCAGGGAGCGGCAGGTTTGGCCAGAGGGTGGGTCAGGGAGCGGCAGGTTTGGCCAGAGGGTGGGTCAGGGAGCGGCAGGTTTGGCCAGAGGGTGGGTCAGGGAGCGGCAGGTTTGGCCAGAGGGTGGGTCAGGGAGCGGCAGGTTTGGCCAGAGGGTGGGTCAGGGAGCGGCAGGTTTGGCCAGAGGGTGGGTCAGGGAGCGGCAGGTTTGGCCAGAGGGTGGGTCAGGGAGCGGCAGGTTTGGCCAGAGGGTGGGTCAGGGAGCGGCAGGTTTGGCCAGAGGGTGGGTCAGGGAGCGGCAGGTTTGGCCAGAGGGTGGGTCAGGGAGCGGCAGGTTTGGCCAGAGGGTGGGTCAGGGAGCGGCAGGTTTGGCCAGAGGGTGGGTCAGGGAGCGGCAGGTTTGGCCAGAGGGTGGGTCAGGGAGCGGCAGGTTTGGCCAGAGGGTGGGTCAGGGAGCGGCAGGTTTGGCCAGAGGGTGGGTCAGGGAGCGGCAGGTTTGGCCAGAGGGTGGGTCAGGGAGCGGCAGGTTTGGCCAGAGGGTGGGTCAGGGAGCGGCAGGTTTGGCCAGAGGGTGGGTCAGGGAGCGGCAGGTTTGGCCAGAGGGTGGGTCAGGGAGCGGCAGGTTTGGCCAGAGGGTGGGTCAGGGAGCGGCAGGTTTGGTGAGAGGGTGGGTCAAGGAGGGGAAGGTTTGGCGTGAGGGTGGGTCAGGGAGGGGGAGGTTTGGCGAGAGGGTGGGTCAGGGAGGGGGAGGTTTGGCGAGATGGTGGGTCAGGGACAGGGAGGCTTGGCGAGGGGGTGGATCAGGGAGCGGGAGGTTTGGCCAGAGGGTGGGTCAGGGAGCGGCAGGTTTGGCGAGAGGGTGAGTCAGGGAAGGGGAGGTTTGGCCAGAGGGTGAGTCAGGGAGGTTTGGTGAGAGGGCGGGTCAGGGAGCGGTAGGTTTGGCGAGAGGGTGGGTCAAGGAGCGGCAGGTTTGGCGAGAGGGTGGGTCAGGGAGCGGCAGGTTTGGCGAGAGGGTGGGTCAGGGAGCGGCAGGTTTGGCCAGAGGGTGGGTCAGGGAGGGGGAGGTTTGGCCAGAGGGTGGGTCAGGGAGGGGGAGGTTTGGCGAGAGGGTGGGTCAGGGAGGGGGAGGTTTGGCGAGAGGGTGGGTCAGGGAGGGGGAGGTTTGGCGAGAGGGTGGGTCAGGGAGGGGGAGGTTTGGCGAGAGGGTGGGTCAGGGAGGGGGAGGTTTGGCGAGAGGGTGGGTCAGGGAGGGGGAGGTTTGGCGAGAGGGTGGGTCAGGGAGGGGGAGGTTTGGCGAGAGGGTGGGTCAGGGAGGGGGAGGTTTGGCGAGAGGGTGGGTCAGGGAGGGGGAGGTTTGGCGAGAGGGTGGGTCAGGGAGGGGGAGGTTTGGCGAGAGGGTGAGTCAAGGAGGGGAAGGTTTGGCGAAAGGGTGGGTCAAGGAGCGGCAGGTTTGGCGAGAGGGTGGGTCAGGGAGCGGCAGGTTTGGCGAGAGGGTGGGTCAGGGAGCGGCAGGTTTGGCGAGAGGGTGGGTCAGGAAGGGGGAGGTTTGGCGAGAGGGTGGGTCAGGGAGGGGGAGGTTTGGCGAGAGGGTGGGTCAGGGAGGGGGAGGTTTGGCGAGAGGGTGGGTCAGGGAGGGGGAGGTTTGGCGAGAGGGTGGGTCAGGGAGGGGGAGGTTTGGCGAGAGGGTGGGTCAGGGAGGGGGAGGTTTGGCGAGAGGGTGGGTCAGGGAGGGGGAGGTTTGGCGAGAGGGTGAGTCAAGGAGGGGAAGGTTTGGCGAAAGGGTGGGTCAGGGACAGGAAGGTTTGGCGAGAGGGTGGTCAGGAAGTGGCAGGTTTGGCCAGGGGGTGGGTCAGGGGCAGGAATGAGACCACAACTCAGAGACCGGGGCCTCCTCGCAACTCGGAGATCAGGGAGCATCGAGTGGCTGCTCCAAATTTCTGCCAGTCACATGGGAATTGACGTTAAAACGAATCTCACAAAACTCAACCAGATTACAGGCCCCATTAACCTACCAACATGGAGTAGGGGAGCCATACCTAGTGTTGATGGGAGCTGCCACTGGCTCATGGGCCTTGCAATGAAGAACACTGAGTTAGGGGTTGATTGGTACCACCTAACCTGAAATATATGTTATTATGAGATATGCTAAGATATAACAGGCAAGGCTCTAAACTTGTAAATATTTTCCCCCCAGTGAACTCATAAAACTTGAAGTAGAAAATAGGGACTGGGGGAGGGGAAAATCACACTGATGCCTTAGGGTTTGCTCTTCATCTATGGTTAAAATCCAATACATTGTTGAAATAAAGCCAACCAGGTCAATTCTTCATTGAAAAAAACCCCACAAACTTCGTAACGTCCTCACTCACGATGATTTACAGTCACAAACCAGATTAATTCACCAATTTTACTAGTCCCATCGACAATAACACAGATTGAAACAGAGGCGCTGCCATCAGAAATTACACCTCCAGACTTGCCTGACTCTTGACGATGACCAGGGATCCAAATGGAAGAAGCTATAGGTAAACTGTAGATTATATTTAAATAATCACGGCTTCTGTAATACACCAGTTAGTGAGCCACGCCACTCTAATTATTTACCGTAGCCAGATTCCCCCTTAGACGTACATACCAAAAAAGGTCTGTGACTCTTGGCCTCACATCAAGGTGGACAAGCTCTCTTATTTATTGTTGCAAATGAATAAAACGGATTTTAAATGCGGAGGCGCACTATAAAGTCATTTGTACGGATAAAGACCATCAGTCTTCTGACAAACTGAAAACAACGGCAGTGTTTGACAATGGGTTACTGGTAGTCACTCTTCCAAGGGTAGGAAAATGCTGAAACGCAGCGCTGTGCCTTTCAGAGACACTGCCCGCAGCTCCCAGCGCGGTACCACCTAGAGCGCGCGCCGCTCTCACCTGGCAACAGGTGACTGACAGCTCGCCCCCACCCCCCCCCCACCGAGCCTTTGGCCAATCTTAGCCAATCCTGGAGACAATCGTGTCATGACTGACAGGTCATAACACAATCAAACAATCGGAGGCGGAGTCTAACGGTAGAGAAGTTTCAGGAGATTGGAGCGCCTGGGTTTGGGGGGCGGTGCCTTAAAGCTCTCAGTCCCTCCTCATGCACTAGTGCAACAGGTACAACTCAGTGCCACCTCCATTGGGATTATTAAAATAGGCTCGCTGTATAACAGGCGATGTATTGGGAGAAAGAGCAGAAGGAAGTATTGGCTGTGATGTAAATGAGGAATCACAAAGTCTTGTCTGATTTATTTTTTCTTTTATTCATTCACGGGATATGGGGCAACATTTACCTGTCCGCGAGCGGGGTCGGGGTCCTCTCGCCGACGCGTAACATGACGCGCAGACGTGCGTCCCGACGTCATTTAGATTTTCAGTTGGGTGAGCGCGCAGCCGGAACTATGAACGGCCGCTTAAGGCCTTTAAAAAAGTAATTAACCCAATTAATGGACCTGGCGAAGAGCCCAGGTGGCCTTCAGAAAAAACATGAAACCTCATCCACAGGCACGATGAGGTTTCATGAGGGATTTAAAATGTGTATAAAATTTTTAAATAAAAGTAATTGACATGTCCCTGCTCATGTGACAGTGTCACACGAGGGGACGTCAGGAATATTTTTGCCTTCCTTTAATAAAGCTTTCAAACTTGAGCTGAGCTCCCTGAGGCAGCATTTTGCCTCAGGGAGATCTATGCGCTCAGGGAATCCCTCGCCGCCCACACAGGGGAGTGCACAGCGCTTCTGGGCGGATGTCACGCCAATTAAGGCCCACCCACATAAAATGGCAGCAAAAATCCACCCGCCTGCCCCCACACCTGCACAATTCCCCCGACGGGGGAAAATGCTGCCCATGGGCTTGCTTGGAAGGCTGGCATATATTGCATTGCAGACAGGATCATAGCATTTGTTGTATCCAGTGCACTCAACTGTTACTTGATATCATGTGGAATTGAATTGGCTGAAGATTGGCACCTGTGATGGTGGGGACCTCAGAATGAAGCAGAGATGGATCATCCATTCAACACTTCTGACTAAAGCTGTTTGGAAACACTTCAATCTTGTCTTTTGCATTTATGTGCTGGCTTCACCAACATTGAGCATAGGAATGCTCATGGAATCCTCCTGTTATTTGTCCATCACCATTCACGACTCTATGCAGCAAGATTGTGGAGCAGATCTGATAAAAGTAAAGAACAAACTAGCCAGTAATGATGCAACATGAATGAATAAAGAGACAAGGGAAAATTTGAAACTGAAGAGGCATACAACAACAAAGGAGAGGATTACAAAAGGGAACAATAAAAGGCAAGGTAACCTACAAAATTAAATTATCAAGGAATACAAAATTAAACAGTATCCTGTACACACACAAATCACAATTAAGTAAAACAATAACAGGAATAGGTTTAGGGCCATGTAGGGATACACATGATAAATTAACAGATCATGACAGCCCTTACTAACAGGGAGACATGGTGGTCATGACATTAGAAGAGGCAATCAAAAAGGATCTAAAGACATTTAAGATAGAAACAGGAGAGATAATTGATAAATTAATCAACTTAGGATCAAATCCTAGGTGTGGATGAATTGCATTAATGCATATTAAAATAAGTCAGGGAATGGCATCAAATAATATATATATATACATAAAAGTTCATTAAACAAGATAAGTGTCAGATGACTGACAGGCTGGATGTGATTCTTGAATATTGCTGAATAGAGAGACATATTGTTGAAGGATTTTGTCTTGTATTCATCAGGACAAATGCAAGAATGCCAAATTTCAAATGAACACAACAATTTATACTAAAAGAGAAAAGGATGCAAGTCAACTCTGATTGGCTGAGGTGTTGCCATGGAGGAAGCAATGGGGAACTAGAGGCTTCCCAAGCTCCTGGTTAATTTAAAAAAAGATGCAAGGCTTGAACATATTCCTTTTATTTGCAGAGAATGGGTCTGTGTATAAATGTAAGTCTCTTCTAGTAAGCATAAATGAATCATGTTACCAGCTCAACTGATTACATCTTAAAATCGTTGTTAGTGTAGATGTTAGCGCACTTGGGATTGTTCAGTTGGTGCTGCCCAATTGCAGAATTACATCTAACAGTAGACATTTTGTTTTGTGTTTTGTCAGCGCAAGCTGGTTGAGAATTCTGTACTCTGCCCATTACAAGCAACCGACAGAACATGCTGTTTTATTCAGCCAATCGTTTGGAAATACTGCCTACCTACCTGGCATCATACCAGCATAGGTGCATCAGGATAGCCATTGCCCATAGGATAGCTTTGATGCGCTCCATTTAAATTTACATAGTCAAACTAAAATTCCCCCAACTGTTGTAGTGAGATCTGAACTCATCTTTGGTGGATTAGTCTGGACATCTGGCCATCACTATTATGTTACCAGACAGTATGGGAGGCAAAATACAGCTTTACAGATGTCTGTCTATAATAAAGAAATGCTGATTTTTTTAATAAGAATAACTTTTAAAATCACAAAGTCTTTCATTTCCACTTGAGCTGTTATTGCTGCACAAGAAATTAAAGCAATTGCTGCTTCATTCATTCACTGGGCAAATAACCTACATAGAGTTGTAGAGACTGGGAATGGTCCAAGTTTATTCCCCAGTCCATGGGGAGTTGTCTGTTTCAGCTGGAGCAGCAAAATGGTTGCTACATTTGGCCTCAGCACCTTGAACTAGGCAGGGGGGAAAAATCAGCTAGGATTCACACCAATACCCTGAGTTCTCCACTGGACAGTACAAGCATGTGGACTTTAACTTGGCTTTAACTTGGCTCCATCACCAATGGCCTCTTGTCAATACACATTGTTTAGGCCCAGGTATGTAGAATAGCTGCTTGGATGAGGAAGTGAAGGGCTGTTGTAGTTTGTAAAGCGAATTTGAGTAGAGCAAACCTCTTTGTTACAATGGTCAGAAAATTGACCATTACAAGTAACAGAAACACCAGAGACAAGGCAAACATGGCAGCATTTATTTTAAACTTTTTTCAAACTCTACATTTAAGTTAATGAGAGAGCATTAAACGTCATAGTATGCAAACTATATTTGCTGCAATAAATTGGTCAAATGGATAGACAGTTTATTTATGGCCTTTGTTCCCATTTCATTTCTGTTTTCACAGGCCAAATTCCAAATCTCCTAAAAAAATTCGATTGCCTTAAAAGTGCACTAGTGTCTTCCACCTATGAACTTTGAGAGACTAATGTGGTGATTATGGTGATGAATAAATATGCAATTACAGGATCTTGTATTCTATGCAGTCATATGAGAAGGCTGCTTCTGATTTTACTAGGAGCTTAAATGGGTAATTACACCAGTAACACACCACAGGATTCAGCTCAGGTGAGGCAGGTACATTGGCATTCCCAACGGTACAAGTACTGGGATTTTGAGGGGTGGGGAGGTGTGAAGGAGAAGGCTAGTAGGCAATTCAGCAATATTCTGTAATAAATAGATGGGAATAATTTTCAAGATGTTTCCTTATTTTACATGGGCTTGGTTTTGTTTTACAGAACACCTAAAAAGGTTATTGTGTCTATGTTACTTGACAGGTTTACGGGCATTTTACTACCATAAGGAAATCAGAAGAGATAATACTTGATTGCTGATATAGAAACAATAACTCATCCTAAGTGAATCAAACCTGATACTCACAAGGGTTGCTAAATTGCTTTTTAATTCTATTAGTGCATATATGTTCCATGAGGTTGAGTACAGCGGTGCATCTGGAGCTGCTCCACGGCCTCCTCAGGTGTTTTCATTCATCATTGCCTTCTCTCAGTTACTTTGCAAATGGTGTTTAGTGGGAAATACATAAAAATATTAAAACTTCAAGCATCCCAAGTGTGGGCTTAGAGCAGAGATGTAACATTAGAAAGTCAGGGTTGTTAGATAGGTCTCCTTACTGAATTAATTATGCAAAGCACAATTATTTACAGATTTATTTTTAATTATCTATTGGCTCCTGTAGTCTAAAGTTGGATACAAGTCCACAGAATGAGTTTGTACAAGACTCTTTTCTAAATGCATGTGGCACATTTCTCATGAGGACAGTACCCTCATTTATAAGCAAAATGAAACCAACACCACAAAATTCAAATATGTTCACAGTTCATTTAGTAAATACTGCAAATAAAGAATGTACTAGAGAATTGACATTTCTCAGATTGTATAGTATAAATCAGCCAAAGATAGATTTGCAGAAATACATATGAAAGAAAGTTTGCATTTAAAAAATTTATTCCTTTCCACAATTCATTATCACATATTACCACACTTACCATCTCCAGAAGGGAGGAATGGCCGAACGTATAGAGTACTTTGCAATTGGTGTCATTTGTCAATTTCTTGTATTACCTCTAGTTGGAATAAACTCTTCACCATATGTACCTCTTACCACCCAGCAAGACTGCAGGTTGGTGTCAGGGTCGGTATACTCACAGGAAGATGATAGCAGGATTCAAGTCAATTTTTGGCATTCTTACCAAACTCACTTAATTAAGCTAAGTGACTTTAATAGCATTCAGCTCCAAGAACGTTCTGTTTTGGAGTTAGTAGGGGGAACCAACCATACTCATTGCAAAATCAGCAAAAAAAAAGCATGTGGTGCTTTGAGGACTTAGTATTTTCAAATCTATTTTGTTGGTATCCTACGTCAACCCAAAACATTTGATACATGACAATGGCCAGAGATGGTGAACAGACAAAAGAAGTTGCTATCCGTGTTCAATGAGACAAAGCATGTCAGATTTTAAATAAAGGAAATGTTGGTGTCCTATCGCTGAAAGGTGGATAGAAGTGGCTGACTGACAAACCATTTGAATAGTTTACAGAGAATTTACTGCTGGAAATATATATCCTGTGTTAGACTCGTCAGTGAATACTGTGGGTTATTTGGCCAGGGGAACATCACAGTGGAGCCAACACCAAATGTCCACATATTGCACTTTCAACAGAGGTCACAGGATAGCAAATAGGAGCAGGAATAAGGGCCAATTTTCTCCTCCCTAATGCAAAGATACTGAAATCAATTGGAGCCCTCTCACTACCCTCACTTTGGTTGAGATCACCAAATTCAGTACAGACTAGAATTCAACCTTAGGACCCACCTGGTCTGAATGGATCACCTATTCACTGAATAAACTTACTATTCATTCAAATTATTTTCTACTCCCTTTCCCAGGTTCCCAGATGTGGCACCAATTATAGATGAAAGGGAAAGTAGGACTGTTGCTACCTCAGTCTTGTACTGTTCTTTTATAGGCAACTAGGTGATGCACAGGAATGGCCAAGTAAACACTCTCCCAGTATTTTCCTGGGAAAGACATTTGGTCTCCACCTGGTAGGCAGACAGTTTAGTCATGTGACGGTTACAGATACAGACCCCCACAAATCATGTGGTTAACTTCGTAAGTACTTGTTCTTTAAATCGGAGTTGATGATCTTTCTCTTTAAAAATAAAATTACAATACTCTTGATTAATTTATTGAACTGTGGTCAAATCCATAAATAATTGCAAGGTCAGACTTTGGTTTATTCAGATATTAACAGAAAATATTTCAGGTAATCTCCTGTTTTATCATTAATAAAGAATACAATAGAAAACAATTAGGTACGCCATCTAACCCACAAATTAGGCATTTAACCCATTACTGAAGAATACTGTCACAAAATATAGGACAAATGGATTATATAAAGTCAAACAGAATGAACACATAATCTTGGAATTTTGAAATGGTGCACTGATTCTATCACAGGGAAAGGATGTAGACTCATTTCATACTTATTATTTTAAACTCAATTAAATAGCGCAATGCTCTTATCACCAGAAAGGTGAGGATGGACAGACATTAAGTTGCTGTGATATCGTGATGTGTTGCTGCATGACTTATTTATTGCACATTATCACATGCTTGTGCCCTTTGCATTTCCCCTCCTTCCTCTCTCCAATTCCCCCTCTTTCTCTCACCACATACACACAATATAAATAGCAGCCATCTTATTGGTAACAAAACAGCAGCAACTTCCTTTAAAGAGTTCTAACAGTGGAGGCACAAGTTGAATAATGATAGTCATTTGTACCCACGAAACACTGCCCAGCGCTCACTGCTAACTGTGTCATAAATGTATAATGGGGTAATATCACCTGCCTAAAGAGTTTTCAGTGTGTTTTTGAAATTAATATCCAGCACATCTAGACTGCTCATGCCCCTCAAAACTTACTTAACAATTTAATTTTAGATTTTCACATGCCTAATACATTATTGCTCCTAACCATAACCAAATAAATAAAAAATATCATTTTATTAAGCAGCAAGGGATAGAGCAGCCAAAAGATTAGAATACTTTAACTTAATTAGGAAACATTCTAAGATCTGAATATTATTAAAGTTTTTCTCAATGTTTCTCAAATATCCTGCATTTACTCCTTCCCACTGAGAAAAGTAGTCTTCTCCCAACCATGATTCATATGTTCATACATACATGAGGCTCACTTCTGTAAATCAGATTTATATTACATAATTTGGTCTCAAAAAGAAAGGTAGATAGCTATCAGTATCTTCCCTAAACACAATATGTGCCACATCTGATAAACCTTATAAAAAGATTCCTTTTCCCCTCCAACAATTCTACTTTGTCACACCAGAGGCATCCAAGAAGCACAGCAATCTTCCATTCCGTCAGCACACCAAAATTAAATAATATTGTTTTAAGTTATACAAAGATTCTTAATAACCATTTATACATGTAGACATCAAAATTTCAAGACCCTTCACTTTCCCCTCGGTAACTACTTTCTAGTACAAAGTTGACATGGGTTCAAATAAACTGAAAATATATGAAATTATCAATATCACTGGCATTAACATTAAAACAAATTCATGTAGTTTAACCCTTTCAAGCCCACAACTCTGAATTTATGATGTTGCAAGACAACTGCTTCAGCTTTCTAGAGTGGGAATTATTTCACAAACCTGTTTCATTAATCCATTATAGTGACATCTTAACTGAATATAAAGTTTCCTGAGGACAGAGGAAACTTGACTGATATACAGTTTTGCCGTTATATACTGCAAGACAGTGTGGGACATCTACTGTCACTTATTACATCAGACTATGGCAGGCAGACTAAGTATGCCTTTCTGCAGTCTGTAAAATATAATGAATGCACTCAAGGATGTCTTTGACTTGCATGGACTGAAAAGCGTTAAGTGGGGAAAAAATGAAACTGCAATAAAGCTAGATGCATTGCCATTGTCACAAGCTCAAAATGCAATGACTATATTTCCAAGTTAAGATAACAGCAAATTTAAATGAGTGAAATCTTCATATGGACGTTGAGATTTTCTTTGTGTTTCTTTTAAATGCTCCCGTCCCCAGTCCTCAATTTGCGTGTTTCAATCATCTGCTTAGAGGCTCGCTTTCGGTCACTTGCCAGGCCAAGCCAACACATGAAATCAATAAAGCATGTTGTTGGGTTCAGCCGGAGGCCAAACTCGCTTGTTGAGTAGTCGAATGGAAATGTGTGGTGATAGTTGTGGAATCCTTCCCCTGTAAGAAATGCAGCAATTTAATATTTATCCAATATATTTCCTGTAGCTGTAATTAGGCCTCTACAAGGACCAGCACGGTGTATGACTTGGATACCACTATCTATCAGACTATAGTATTCCCCCTCAAACCTCTTTTCAGCAGCCAATAATTTTTTTTTTAGCTCTTTGGCGATCAGAGTTAAACAGGTTTCAGTTTCTGTAATTATTAATCCTCAGGGGTTTTTTTTGCTAAATCTCTTTAAAACATCTTCTGTCCTTGTAAAGGAATCACAGAAAGTTAACATGCTGGTGCAGCAAGTAATTTGGAAGGCAAGTAGTATGTTAGCTTTTGTTACAAAGGGAAATGGAGTATACGAGTAAAGAAGTCTTATTACCATTATATAATGTGAGACCACACCTGGAGTACTGTGTATAGATTTGGTCTCATTACCAAAGGAAGGATACATTCACTTTAGAGAGAGTGCTACAACAAAGGTTCGCTAAACTGATTCCTGATTTGAGGGAATTACCCTTTAAGAAGAATTGAGTAAACTAGGCCTTTAGCCCTTAGAATTTAGAAGAATGAGAGGTGATCTAATTGAAACATAAAATTCTTAAGTAGTTTGACAGAGTAAATGCTGGCTAATTATTTCACTGGCTAGAAAGTCAGGAACTGGAGTCCCAGTCTCAGAATAAGGGGTCAGCCATTTGGACTGAGATGAGAAGAAATTTCTTCACTCAAAGGATTGTTAATCTTTAGAATTCTCTGTTCCTGAGAGCTGTGGATGGTCAGCCATTGAGTATATTCAAGACAGAGCAATTTTGGGGTACAAAGGAAATTAAGGGATGTGGAATAGTGCAACAGGTTAAGGTAGAAGATCATCCATGATCTTATTGAATGGCAGATAAGGCTTGAATGGCCGAATGGCCTAAACTTGCTCCTATGTTCTCAAAATGTACAATTGGCAATCTGTCCACTGTGCTCAATTCAATTATTTATTTGATTTCATATAAATCAGTTAATTTTGATAATATGGTAAATGTGAACACAAGGATATTTTTTAATCTTATATCACAAGATGGCCATGCAAGATGGCTACCGATAGGATTCTCCGCATGCGCAGACAGGTATGTCCTCATTTGCAGGAGACACAGTGCCGGTTGGATGACATTCACCCAGTTTCTGAGCCCCAAGGTGGGCGGGCAGATGGGGCACGGCCTCCCCACAGGGGATGCTTTGGATTCCAGGAATCGGGATGGGATGCTTCTGATCCCTGAAGCCGTTCAGTTTCTGAGCCTCGCAGTGGTGGGCAGACAGGTGTGGCACCTGCGGTGGGTGGGCAGTGGGTGGCGCCCCATGGCAGGTGGGCAGTCAGGGCACAGCCTCCCCCCCCCCCCCTCCACTGTTTCCAGCGATCAGGTGGGGATGGAGGAGGAGGCTTCTGATCCACCTGGTGACAGCCTCAATTCCATTTGCAGCTCGGGGGCTCGTTTCTCCCAGCACAGCACATTTAAGCATCAACAGGGCAGGCAGATGATAGAACACAGACTTAATTACACACCATCCCTTCCACACCACTGAGATATGCTGCTATGACAAGATGGTTTGTTGGAAGAAAGGTGCTTTCCCAAAAGAATGGGGGAAAAAAGGCAAGAATAATGTTAAGGAAATCAAATGGGATGAAAAAAAACTATGGAACCCCTGAAAGATTCTGCTGCCTGCGCTGTAATATTTGCAATTCCAGGGCTAGTGATAACCGTGCATGCGCCCTGCTGCACATAGCCCTCTATAAAAATGGCAGCAGCATATACAACTGCGCATGCATGATGTTGGCAGTAAATGCCATAAAAAAAATAGGCTGTTTCTTTTTAAATGTGACTTGCAAACAGTAAAAACACCCATGATAAGGTGTAAAAATCCTGGGAAATTCATACACTGAGTTTTCTTGCTAATTAATGAGAACTAACTCAAATACTAAGACTAACTGATTCTAAGTTAGAATGTTCACCATTTGTGATATGATAATGATTATACTGTGTTGTGTTCGGTTAAACTCTGTGATAGCTACTACTAGCACACAAAGACACTGACCACTCAAGACGAGATCAGTAAGAAAAACAATTACATGGATTCCTTATTCATGGGTGGTTCAGCCATGTACTGACAGGTCTATACTGTACACGTCCTTTCTTCAGACAGCTAGCATACAGAAGTCACATGGCATATTACAACACATCCCTTACACTGCTGTACATTGGAAACATAACCATGCCTCAAAGGTGTACCATAACATCCCCCTTTTTCCAAATAAAAACCTATTCCCCTCAAATAGAGAAAAGCAATTCAACAACAGTCATAGGAGATAAACATATATGGTACAAAACAGTAATAGAAACATGTAGACTCATCAGTCATGATAATATAAAGCTCATTTATTCAAATGAGAAATAGGATAACAGTTCTTGGAATCCAGAACAGATTTGCAGTCTTTTCTGTGCATAGTTTCTGCCCAAGATTTCATCTTCAGTCAGAAGACTGGTTTGTAATACAGTCTTCCATCAATCTGAGATCATGGACTGTTCTGATCTTACCTCTATTCTAATGCAACATAGCACCAGAAGAAGTGTTAACCTCATACAAGCGTGATACTCATTGCACCCTGGAGACTTGTGCAGTACTCAATGTACCAGTTACATGATTCTGTATCATGAGCTGTTGTCCTACTGTTAATTTAGAAAACTTGATTCCAGTATGACTATCATGTACTTCTTTCATTTTGCCCCATTATTCCAAAAGAGTATCCCTAACTTCAGGACAGATGGAATGATGGAAACTCAGAAGATCAGTACGGATCTGGCGCCCGACCATAAGCTCAGCTGGGGATGGAATTGTAGAACTCAATGGAGTTTCACATAGGTGGAGCTTAGTAATGTGTAAGTCTTGACCCATTTTGCTGGCATTAGGTAATAAGCAACTGGACTGTGAGAGTCATATGTTCCGCAAAACCATTGGAACATGGGCAATGAGGTGAAGATGTAGTACGTGTAACACGCCATTTCTGACACATGTCACAAAAGTATTTCCCAATGTGCTGAGGCCCATTATCAGAAATCACTATTTCAGGTGCCTCAAAAAAACTGAAGATTGCACTGAGTGTGCTTGCTACCATAGAAGTCGACGTGTCATGTAGCTATCAGATATTCAGGTACTTAGAGAAGTAATTAGTGACAACGAGGTAATCACTGCCATTAACGTGGAATATATCGGTGGCAATCTTCACCCATGGGAATGCAGGAATCTCATGAGGAATGAGAGGTTCCCAACATTGACTTGGCTGTTGAGCCTGACATATCTGAACAACTGATGCAATATTGTCATGAAGTAACACGGTATGTCACATCACATCCCTTAAACTGCTGGAAACATAACCACACCTCTTAAAAGGTGTACCATAACATACTGAACTATTATTTTTAACCCTGCTTGTGATATACCCTGGTTAGAAGCAACTAAGAATTGATGTAGTAGGAAATTGAGGTCTGAGCCTTCAATGACCAAATGTTTTATTGGCTGCAAAGGTGTTAAAAGGAACAAAATGACCAAAAGGTGCCAAGGCCAACATGTTTTATTTGCTTTGGCCAGGCACTCATAATGAAGTGTCAATGTACTTTTTAGGGTCCGAAGGTAGGCAAAATAAATGGCGTTAGGAGTTATGAGAAATTAATCTGGCCTGGGCATGCAGATGGGTGCGTGACATCTCTTGAAATTGGCCAGCTCAAATAGTAGCAAGGTAATGATTGGTAAATCGGTCTCCATAGGCTTTGCTATGTAGCAAGAATATAGGAAAGGGTGCTTTGAGCACAGAGAGTAGAGGTATTTAGGTAGAGGATTGGGACCATCCCACAGACAGACTCTCATGGAAGGACGGGCTGGCGGAGGGACCACATGTGTATGTGTTGCATTGACTAACACAACTGTGCCTGGGACACGACCACTGGGGGCAGTTAGCCATAGTTAGAGACTCTTACCTCTGAATCACAAGGTTCTGGGTTCAAGTCTCACTCCAGGAACTCAGCACAAAAATCAAAGCTCACACTCCAGTGCAGTACTGAATTGAGGGATTGTGCACTGTTGGAGGTGTTGTCTTTTGAATGAGATATTAAGCCAAGGCCCCAGATGCCTGCTGGATGTAAAAAATTCCCATGACACTATTTTGAAGAAAATCAGTGGAGTTATCTCTGATCTCTTGGCAAATATTTACCCCTTTATCATAAAAAAAGCAGATTATCTGGTTATCACATTGCTGTTTGTGGGAATTTGCTGAGCGCGAATTAATTGTTGCATTTCTTATAACATGAGGGGAGAAGGTGGTATATTGGTATTGTCACTGGGCTAGTAATCCAGAGACCCAGGGTAATGCTCTGGGGACCTGAGTTCGAATCCCACCACAGCAGATTGTGAAATTTGAATTCAATAAAAATATCTGAAATTAAAAGTCCAATGAGGACCATGAAACCCTTTAGTGAAGGAAACCTGCCTTCTTACCTGGTCTGGCCTACATGCAACTTCACATTCACAGCAATGCGGTTAACTCTTAAAAAGACTTCTGAAATGGCCCAGCATTGACATAGGCACCAGAAAACGACAACAGCAAACTCAGTTCTGTTGACCCTGCAAAATCCTCCTTACTAACATCTTGAAGCTAGTGCTAAGATTAGGAGAGCTGTCTCACAGGCTGGTCAAGCAACAGCCTGACATAGTAATACTAACAGAATCATACCTTACAGATAATGCCCCAGACACCACCATCATCATCCCTCGGTATGTCCTGACCCACCAGCAGGACAGACCCAGCAGAGGTGGCAGCACAGTGATATACAGTCAGGAGGGAGTTGCCCTGGGAGTCCTCAACATCTACTCTGGACCTCATGAAGTCTCACGGCATCAGGGCAAACATGGACAAGGAAACCTCTTGCTGATTACCACATATCACCCCCCTCCGCCCCTCAGCTGCTTTGTCAGTACTTTGAGGAAGCACTGGGGGCGGCAAGGGCACAGAATGTACTCTGGGTGAGAGACTTCAATACCCATCACCAAGAGTGGCTGGTAGCACCACTACAGATTGAGCCGGCTGAGTCCCAAAGGACATAGCTGCTAGACTGGGTCTGCGGCAAGTGGTTGGAGAACCAACAAGAGGGAAAAACATACTTGACCTCATCCTCACCAACCTGCCAGCCACAGATAACATCTGTCCATGACAGTATTGGTAGGAGTGACCACCGCACAGTCCTTGTGGAGACAAAGTCCCATCTTCACATTGAGGATACCCTCCATCGTGTTGTGTGGGACTACCACCATGCTAAATGGGATAGATTTCAAACACATCTAGCAACTCAAGACTGGGCATCCATGAGCTGTTGTGGGCCATCAGCAGCAGCGGCAGAATTGTATTTGACCACAATCTGTAACCTCATGGTCCAGCATACTGCCCTCTCTACCATTACCACCAAACCAGGGGATCAACTCTGGTTCAATGGAGAATGCAAGAGGCAGTCTAGGAACTTTGCTGGTTGGGCCAGCATTTATTGCCCATCCCTAGTTGCCCCTGAGAAGGTGGTGGTGAGCTGCCTCCTTGAACCGCTGCAGTCCATGTGGTATAGGTACACCCACAACGCTGTTAGGAAGGGAGTTCCAAGATTTTGACAGTGAAGGAATGGAAATATATTTCCAAGTCAGGATGGTGAGTGACTTGGAGGGGAACTTCCAGGTGGTGGTGTTCCCATCTTATCTGTTGCCCTTGTCCTTCTAGATGGTAGTGGTTGTGGGTTTGGAAGGTGCTGTCGAAGGAACCTTGGTGAATTCCTGCAGTGCATCTTGTAGATGGTACACACTACTGCTATTGTGCCTTGGTGATGATGGGAGTGAATGTTTGTGGATATGGTGCCAATCAAGCGTGCTGCTTTGTTCTGGACAGTGTCAAGTTTCTTGAGTGTTGTGGAAGCTGCATTCATCCAGGCAAGTGGGGAGTATTCCATCTCACTCCTGACTTGTGCCTTGTAGATGGTGGCCAGGCTTTGTGGAGTCAGGAGGTGAGTTACTCGTTGCACGATTCCTAGCCTCTGACCTGCTCTTGTAGCCAGTATTTATATGGCTAGTCCATAATTTCAATGTAGGTTTGCTGTGAATGGATTTTGTGGGGTGAAATTGCCAGGACAGGAATGCTTAATGGGCTCATGGTGGTTCAGTAGCCTGTTTTACACTGCACATGATTCTCAGGAATCTTTTCCATTGACTTGAATCTTGTCCTTTTGACTACGTATCTAATATCCCACTCTATCTTGATGTTTTTTATGAGTCTTTTGAGGTATTGAAATATTGTGATAAAGTTGAGTTGCATAGTAGATATTTAAAATATATTGTAGTGAGAAGCAGCAGAGATTTCAGACTTGCTGAACACAGATATAATTGTGAACCATTCAATCTTTGTCCTCTGGCCTCTTAAAAATTGTGTTGCACAGAGACACCTAAAGGCTGCAACGCTTATTACTGACAGTGAAGACCTATATTGTTCAATAATTCCACTTTGTTGCTCAGGAATCATTTGATTTTTCTATCCTATGAGATTACTGATTAAATAGAATCCAATTACACCCCTTGTATTAAATAATTATATTGAATGTATCATGCAAAATGGAAAAGATCTTGTGCAGTTTATCTGTGTTGCAAGTATTGAATCTTTCCTCTAAATATGAATTTATTGTCACCCTGTCCATATGGTGCAATGTGCAGAACATGTTTAATGAGGGCTGAGGCAGTCACTGAAATCAGTGTCATCGTATGCACAATGTTATCAATAACTAATGGGATATTTTCCAGTAAAATTAACAATATTGCACAATGCTGTTAAAGTAAAATTCATACTTTCTGGTTTGTTTAACAGTTACAGTGGGTTCACCTATTGGTCGCACACAAACTAACACATTTATATTGTTGCTGCTCTTAATATTAATGACCCATGCTGCATATATATCAGATGATATTTGTAACCAGATGCTAACAATGGGCGTTACCTTTTTACCCGGACCTTTCTGTGATTTTTTGGTGAATTAATTAGTGAATCTTGAAAGGGGAAAAATATCATGCATGGTTGAGGGGGAAGGTTAAGGCTTGAGGGTGGCGGAAGGAGGAATAAGGGGCCCAGAAACAGAAGAATCATCAGGGCCCATGCTTTCTCTCCCTGGCCCTGCAACCCACCACCATCCCCTCCCCTTTTTGTGAGATAACTGGCTTTATAAATAAAGGTATAAAGTTCAAAAGCAAAAAAGTCATGGCAAACCATTAGAAAATACAGGGAGCCACACAAAGATAAATGTGCTCCTCACTATTTATTTGTGTGACACATCAATCATGACACAAAGATAAGTTGCGAAACACCTCTGCCTCTGGGTGGTACTAGTATAACCACTGTTTACAGCCAATTCCCTTTCAGTTTCTCATTATGCCTGAGCTGAACTGAAGGTGGCAGCTGAAGAACAGTAAACGGATAAGGAGGGATCCATGCCAAGGTACCATTTTGTTGTTGGCAGTCGTTCAATGGGGGTGGAAATATATGGCTGTTGACCCAGTGTTTTACTTTTGAAAATGATGTGGGTGCCATGAAATGCCATATAAAGGAGGACATCATGTATACTTTCTGGATAACCATTACTGACATACACTTCTATTGAGGTAAGCTTTAGAAAGGTGAGGAACAAGATAACTGAGATGGAGTTGAAAGAAACAGGAACACAACATTGTATAACAACAAGGGCTGTTTCTTAAAAAAAAGGTATTGCAAACTTAGAGAATACAGTAAATATATATTATTTTTAAAAGTATGCTCCTTGTAGTTTCAGGCTGCCGTGGATAAGCACAGGTTAGAAATCAATTAAAATTGAAGATGAGGGAACACAAGGGCCAGAATAGTGAAAAAACTAGAGAAGTATATGAGAAATTAAGAAAATGAAAGTGGGAGAAGAAAAGCTGAGCAGGTGCGAGGAAATTTTGAACAAAAATCAAAAAGGAATAAAATATTTTACAAGTATATCAGAGAAAGAGAACTGATTAAAATCAGGTGGGATGCTGAGGAGAGGATTCTCATTGGTGGATGATGATCGAAAAATGGTGGAGATATTTAATAGCATTGGTCTTCACTAAAGTGAAAGAGAAGCAAGTAGTTGAAATTTGAAGTGATGAGGCCTTAGAAATTATTACTGGGATAATTCTCTGGATTTCTCCCCATTGACTGCTATAGCTTTTATGGAAACCCAGATGTCTCTAGGGTTACTTCCACTGAATGTTATGGCAGCTGTGGCAGCTGATTGGGACAAATCCCCAGCTTCCCATACTTCAGGGTTCTATTGAGTGTGAATGTATACCGGAGGGCTGGAGACCAATATAACGCCCATTTTTAACAAGGAGACAGAACTAATCCAAGTAATTGTAGATTAGTTATCTTAAAAACTGTGGAAGAGAACATTTCATAATTCTTAATTAAGGATGAAATTACCATGTATCTAGATAAGGAAAAAGTAGTTAGAAGTAGCCAGCACAATTTCAAAAGGAATGGTTGTACTTGATAAACCACAAACTCTTTGCAGAGGTAACAGAGATGGTTGATGGAGGAAACATACTGGATATAACGTGCATGGATTGTAGGAAAGTAACAAGGTTACTTTTTTGTGATTAAAATTTCTTAATCGCCTTTAAATGTCTCCAATAAATGTGAAATTTTTTTCTTTATTCTTTCATGGGATCTGGGCGTCGTTGGCAAGGCCAGCATTTGTTGCCCATCCCTAATTGCCCTTGAACTGAGTGGCTTGCCACACTATTTCAGAAGGCAGTTAAGAGTCAACCACATTGCTGTGGGTCTGGAGTCACACATGGGCCAGACCAAGTAAGGATGGCAGGCTTCCTTCCCTAAAGGAACCAGATGATTTTTTATAACAATCGACAATGATTTCTTGGTCACCATTCCTGAGGCTAGCTTTTCAATTCCAGATTATTAATTTAAGTTAAAGACCACCAGCTGCCATGGTAGGATTTGAACCCTCGTTTCCAGAACCTTAGCCTGGGCCCCTGGACCCCTGGACCACAAGTCCAGTGACATTACCATTACACCTTCTTCTACCTCTAATTATTATCAGAAAATATTAATGAATATTGTATTAGGAGGAGGATAGTGATCGAATTGAACATTAAAGACAGTTTTTCATGTTTGGAAGAGAGTCATGGAGTTCCACCAGGTTCTGTTCTGAGGCTACTTCTCTTCACTGTGTATATCAGTGATTTCGATATGGACCAGAATAAGTTGGGTCAAAATTTGTAAATGACACCAAAACAGGAGGTATCATTAATTTTTTTAGAAAATCAAAGGAAGCTGCAAAGGGATATGGACAAGATGGCATTAGGAGGTAAAATGTGGCAGATGGAATTCAATGTTAGTAGGCTCGGTGCTGTGGAAGAGCAGAAGGATTGAAGGCAGCGGTTGACAAAACATTAAACGGTGGCACCTTAGGCTGCTAAGGCCAATAAAAAAAATACAAATAGGACTCCTGAGGGTAAAGAAGCTGTTGTCTTCAGAAGGCATAAAGGAAAAAGTATCTAAAAAGTTCAATTTGACTCCCAAAATCCCAGATACTTGGGACGTGAAATTAGCTGCATCCCTGAGCTTCAGTCAGTCCCTTCCTCCTGTCAGTCAGATATCATAAGTTGGAGAAAGCATCCAAGCTCACAAAATAGCTTAACAGCTTGAACCAACTTCCTACTCACCAATTGCTCCAAAAGTAACAAATCTATTTTCTCTAGGGCCGATGTACTTGTCATAGGGTCTATTTCCGTACATGTGAGCAGCACTGTTCACCAACCATGTGACATTCAGGGATACTGTGTATCGAAGGATAGAAGCCAGGAAGTATGAATTCCACCAAGTCTCACCCCAGAAGTACCAGGGGATAAAAGTTGGCATGAAGAAACACATGATTAAAACAGAGGTCTTGTAGTACCTACGAGAGAGAGCAAATCCTATTTAGACAGAAATCAACAGCACAATTCTCTTAAAAGCATGATCATCAGTATGTATACAATGTAAAAAATACTAAAACAGGTAACACTCAGGTAAACCTATCAGTGGCTGGCTAAAAAGAGCATTAACTTCCCTTTGATGGTTCTTTTGGAATCTATGAGAATTATCTGCAATATACATGTCAGTTTTGGATACCCTATATCAAAAGGGATATCACATTATTGGAGAAAGTTCAGTAAAGAGCTGAAAGGTTAATACCTGATTGCTGTACCAAAGGGCTAGGGTGTACCCTGAAATTTTCCAGCATACTGATGGACATTTTAAGATTATGAAGCTATGTAGAGCATTTATCTGATGTATACAGTGATCCAGAGCCATTGAGCACAAACAAGAGTGATAAATGCCATTCAAACAGAAATGCCATGGGTTTCTTCAAGGGGTTCTCCTGATTCATCCTCATAACTTTGCCAGAAACGCCAGATTGATGCAGAAATAAGGTTTCTACTCATCTTCCACCAACTGGGAGAGCCCATTCTGGAAATTCCTGGTGAATTTCTTTAGCAAAAAGCTGATCAATACTAGGAAAAAACTGTCAGTTAGCGAGATCAAATAGAAAACTTTAAGGAGTTCAATTAAGTACCAGACAAGTTCCCAGTCTCTGAATGGACTCATAGTTAGTAAATTCTGACAAATGATACAGGGCAATCTCACAGGAAAGAAATAGGTTATTGGACAGACAAGCTAGAGGTTCAGTGATCTTCTCTTGCCTGAAGTGCTTTACTTTGCTATATTGTATAATATATAATGTAATCCATTGGAAAATGTTTTTTCTGCAACCTACATAAAATTCTTATTGTGCAATGTAGGGTATGTTTCTCAGACAGTATGGTATATGTACATGTTCTATAGAATTTTCCTACTTAACCTTTCATGCAATTGTTCACCCCTACCCCCCACCCAACTCTTCCTCCAATTTTCTTCCTTATTCATCCTGCTCTTGCTGGAGTTGGATCCAAAATGCAAATGACAACTGTCCAGGACAATGAGTTACGGCTCAGTCCATTATTGCTTGACACAACCTGGACTTCATGCAGGAAATCACAGGCAGCAATGGGAACTCAAACTGAACCTTCCCATTCAATGCCTGGGGATAGTGTGGATCCTGGGTAGGATTAAACTGACACAGACAAGAGATAAAATCTGGGATTTTCTGGTTCTGAATATTTTAGCAACAGATTAGGTACTGTACCTGCCAATTCAATACCATCTTTTATGTCATATGATCTACATATCACTAATAGTTATTAAAAATGTAAAACAAAACTTGGAAGGTGGAAAGAAGCAATCAGTTCTAAAGAACAAATGTGTGTCGCTTATATTAAAGGCAGTTTTTGAATATTTGTTGGAGTAGAATAGTGGGTTAAACTGATAACACACCACTGTAAATATGAATACTGTCGTGAATGTTGCAATGTATTCAACCACAGAGGACATCACATCAAAACCTGATCCTATCTCCATCCGACATCCTGACGTCCAGGAGGCAGTCACTGGATAATGATCAACAGCAGGGACCATGGCCAATTGCATTTCCTTTAACTAGATCAGGAGCATTAAAGCAAATCTTAGCATTCCAAATGGCTGGCTTAACTGAAAATAGACCCAAGATTTGAAACTGGGGCCTTCTGGATTGTATGCCTGTAACTACACCAGATAGTGCCTTATCCACTAGGGAGTCTAAGGGTAAACCATTGATGCACTGACAACTTTCTTCTTGGAATATGGTTTCAATTCATACATCATTAGCTATTACCTATTTAACATCATAACTCAGTGCAGCACAATCAAAGACAATTGTAGGGTCTATTTATCAAGGTTAAGAACTGTACACAGTCAACATGTACAAGTTATCTGTGAAAGATGCAATGCAAATTAAGTAGCCAGACATAATTCAAGTAGAATTTACAGGCTTGTAGTCACCAGCTCACCTGGAGATCAGTTGGATTTTCATTAAAAATGCATTAGAATCTAGGCACAGTTCTTGTTATACTTCTACATGAATGTCTTGGTATTGTGAAACACAAGAACACTTGTGTTACTTAGGTTATCAACCCTTTCCTTATTTCTGAGGTAAATAAGTCTTAAAAGGTGGAAAAGAAATAAATACAAGATGTGAACATGTTTCTTAATGCCTCTGACAGCTATAGCCCACAGGATTTGATGCAAATGATAAAGTGGTTCAATGTGCATACCTTGAAAACTACTGACATTTCAAATCGTGGCCAACTATATCTGAAACAATCTATAAACAAACAATATGAAACTATTCTCTTGCCATGCCTCACTCATTGTCACGAAACTATCATATTTTTCATATTATTGTAGGCTTATGGGTGTGAGTGTGGATGGTTCTGTGTAACTAATTTAATTAGGCTAGAGGTGCTTAGACTACAAGGCTGAAATTATCAAAAAAGAGTTAGGTGTAAAGCAGACTTCTGAAATAGAGATGGATAAGCTGGGATGACGGTTCCACAGATAGGGTGTGAATGAAATTTGCATTTTTAGATAAGTGAAGGGGTTGTTCGATTTTCAAAGGGATGGCGTTAGGTTTACAACTAACAGATAAGTGAGGCAAAGCAATGCGTTTATTTTTCCCAAAAGTGCTGACCAAAATGATGACATGAAATATTTTTATGTTATGGGAAAGGTAAATTTCTAAAGACACATAAAACAATGGAATTTTACACATTAAAAAGAGAGAAACAAAAATAAAGAAGGGTGGAAGGTTACATGGGAGTGTGGCAGTGTAAAATCTTGAAAAGGTACACCGGCTGGAACAACCTTGAAGAAAGCCTCTAGCCACTCTGCAGAAGAAGCGCTATTCCAGTAACTAAAGTTGTGTTAAAAGCCTTTGGAATTCCACGGTCAAGTGGCTGTTTGTGGTAACCTTGCTGGATTACCTATTTAAATTCTATTTTGGGACTGTTGCCTTAAAGGGATGTGTAGTTGGGAGCCAGGTTAATTAGGAATTTTGGGATTTGTTATAATATCAAGTAACTGTAATCTTATATATCTATTTGAATTATTTTCTTTTGTTAATAAATGTTTTAATTTAATTTTAAAAATCACTAAAGGTGTTAGTGGACTCTTTACTTCTGAATTCAATGCACAAATCTTCTTATAATAAATACAAATTGCAAAACCATTGTAATAGCACGGCCACGTTTCCTGCGTGAATTTGGTCCACCGGCACATACCACCTGCTGCATCATAACACTCATAACTGAAAGGGTAGACCCCCACCCCCCTCCACCCCCCACTCAAAAATACATGCTTAACATCAATTTGACTCCTAGAGCTACAGATAAATATTGAAAAATTCGTTGAGTAAATAAAAACTGGAACCTGACCTTGGGCATTAGAATCTATAATTTTTTTTAAAACTGATACGAAAGTGTAACAAAAACATGACACCTTTAAGATTTTGTAGAAAGGAAGTGCATGCAGAAGTAATGTCCTTAATATATCATAGATCAGGAAAGAGGAGTGAGACATGATTGGAGTAAATGGGAGCAATTTTAACTGTGGGGGAAACAGTCTAAAACGAGTGGTATTGAATTAGTGATACACCACATCTGATTTTCCTTTCCATCAAAGAGAATTCAGGCAGGGCTAATCATTAGCAACCAATTCGATATTGCCCATTTTACACTATGCCCCAAAGTTACTCCTGATATCTCCAATTGAAGAGCTAGGACCAGTTCAGGTGGGATGGCTCAATGACCTCCCCTGTGCTGTAATATCTCTGATTCTTACTTGCTGACCCTTTGGGTTCCAAGCAGTACTAGTTAAAAGGAATCTGAACATTCTGCCTGCTGGTGTGAACGATGGCATTACCCTTCATTATAAAGCAAGCATTACATCAGGTCTACTATCTGAGTGCATTGTAGCACACTTCTTGTTAATGTACTGCTGTCAGATTCCACACCTTTCCATCTCCTGGCAGTTGTTGCTCTTCTGTGCAGTTTCTGCAAAAAAAATTAGCATTGCTATCAAGACTAATTTAGTAGGTTTTTAGCGGTAAAGTCACTGCCTCTGAACCATACAGTGTAGGAATGTCTCACATTTAGTCTCCAGTTTGTGCTGGGTTTTCTAATCCAAATCAGGACAACGTAGGGTCCTACCAGTCTGACACAGTGCTCCTGGACGGGCAATGCCTGAGGGATTATAAGAACATAACAAATAGGAGCAGGAGAAGACAATATGGCCTATCGAGCCTGCTCCACAATTTGATATGATAATGGCTGATCTTGGGCTTCAACTCCACTTTCCCACCCACTCCCCATATCACTTGGGTCCCTAAGAGACCAAAAATCCCTCTATCTCAGCCTTAAATATATTCAAAGATGACGTATCCATGACCCTCTGGGAAAGAGAATTCAAAAGATTTACAACCCTTTGAGCGAAGAAATTGCTCACTTTGTCCGAAATGATTGGCTCCTCATCCTGAAACTTAACCCCCTTGTTTTAGATTCCCCAGCCAGGGGAAATATTCTCTATCCTGCCTTGCCCCTTCATAATTTTGAATGTTTCAAAGATATCACCTCTCATTCTTCTAAATTTCAGAGATTATAGACTCAATTTACTCAGCCTCTCATCCCAGGGACTAACCTAGTGAACTTTCACTGTACTGCCACCAATGCAAATCATCACTTGGTAGTGTTAGGAAATAGAGACAGTTTAAGTAAGTTATATTTGTATTTGTGAGTGTTAGATATGAGTTTTAGCTTTAATGTTTAAGTTTGATTTGTATTTCTGTATGTGTGTTAAGAAAAGGTCAAGTGAGTTTTAGTTTCACTTTAAAAGGTTCCTGCATCTCTCATGAGTTTTATGACACCTAAAGTCAAGCAAACAAGAGTTGAAAAAACTGTGCTGTTGCCTAGCAACAGGGGTCCAGGAAGGCAGGCCCCACCCACCCACACAGAAAAAATAAAGAAATTGCAGTTTTGAGTTCAGTTGGAAGAAGGTGCCAGGACAGGCAGGACATGAAAAGGGACAGATAGCAGGTTCTAAGCTAAAGAAGAAAGTCCCCAAATCCAGGGGAGTAGAACAGGAGAAAGTCCCAAGCAGACCTCCTAGTCAAAGGACAGGAACCTGCAAACGGTCTTGTTAAGTGAAGTTAAGAGTGAGGAGCAGAGAAAGGCTCCAAGCTTCAAGTTAAAGAGATGAATGCTGCAGTAAGCAGTTTTAAAGCGATATAAAGGCTTGTGAGAAGTCAGAAGGTCCAAAGAGACAGGTGAAGGTCTGTAACTCTTTATTGTGGGCATGTGAAGCAGTGCTATACTGTTGATGGCTGAGTCAGTGAAAGAGAGTGCATGGAAGAAAGCTTGAATGCACATGGTGATTCAGAGGAGAGGAACATCGGAAGGAGAGTTTGAAACCCTGGAGGTGAACCCTTGCGGAAGGCATCTGAGAGAAACCATTGGCTTGGGAGAAGATTCTAAAGCCAGTCCTTGGGGAGAAGATTCTAAAGCCAGTCCTTGGAGAGTGGAGATTGGAAACCCTCGTGTGAAAGATGGAGTTCAGTAAGACCAGTTGGCTCACGGTGTGATAAGCTTCTGGGAGCAGGAGAGCGGGGTATGAGGAGAGATCCATAGCATCTGTCTGGGGTGGCATCTATCACTTGGTTTCAGTGCAGTGTCTCTGACCACAGGTTGCCTAATGGTTTACATGGACTGTGTACTTACTGTGGCCATTAGAGTATAAGATAGCTTTTGTAACTTGTGTTATCCTTACAAATTTGTATATATCGGTAAAGGTATAGTTACGGATGAAGGAGTATTGCAATATAGTTAATCTTTTCTTGTTTAATAAATGTTTCATTCTTTTGTTAAAAATTCATCAGCTGACTCCTGTGACTCTGTTGAGTAGCTACTCTCCACGCATCTAAACAAAAAAATAAAAGTTAGGATCTATCAAGCAGGGTTCCCCCCCGAGGTCAGGCTTGTCCAGTTGTAACATCAACTGGGATCATAACAGTAGTACAGAACTTAAGTATTGTTGAAAAAAAAAGAGACATGCTGTCAAAGTTTTTCATCTTGCACTCATCGACCTATCAGAGCTGACTTGCAAACCAATTAGCATCCTTTTTTCATGCAATATAAGCTGTTGTTCCCTTTGAAATTTGGCATTCTTGTGTCTGTTCTGATGAGTACAAGGCATAAAGCTTTGACAGCATGACTCTTTTGTTCAGCAATACTCCAATGCAAGTATATCCTTCCTTAAATATGGAGACCAAAATTGCACACAGTATTCCAGTTGCGGTCTCACTAAAGCCCTGTACAACTGTAGCAGGGCTTCTTTACTCTTGTACTCCAATCCCCTTGCAATAAAGGACAACATGTTTTCCTAATTGTTTGCTGTACCTGCATACTATCTTTCTTCGTTCCTTGTATGAGTACACTCAAGTCTCTCTGAACATCAACATTTACAAGTTTCGTGCCTCTTAAAAAGTATTCTGCTTTTCTATTCTTACAACCAAAGTGAATAACCTCACATTTCCTCATGTTATACTCCATCTGCCACCTTGTTGCCCATCATTTAACCTGTCTATGTCTCCTGAAGCCTCCTTGTGTCCTCCTCACAGCTTGCATTCCCAGCTAATTTTGTATCGGCAGCAAACTTAGATGCATTACTCTCTGTTGCTTCACCTAAGTCATTAATGTAGATTGTAAATATCTGAGGCCACAGCACTGATCCCTGTTGTATTCCAGAGGTCACAGCCTGCCAACTGGAAAATGGCCCATTTATGGCCACTTTCTGAGTCCTGTCCATTAATCAATCTTCTATCCATGCTAAAAAAATCACACCCAACTCCATGAGTCCTTCTATTGTGTACTAACCTTTTGTGTGGCAGCTTATAGAATGCGTTTTGGAAACCCAAGTATACTGCCTCTACTGGCTCCCCTTAAATCTACTGTACTAGTTAGATCCTCAAAAAACTCTTAATATATTTGTCAAACAGGATTTCCCTTACTTAAAACCAGGTTGACTTGTTCTAATGCTACTATGCTTTTCTAAGTGCATTGTTAAGACTTCCTTAATAATTGATTTCGGCACTTTCCCGATGACTGACGTCAGGCTAACTGGTCTGTAGTTCCCTGTTTTCTCTCTCCC
Source organism: Cetorhinus maximus (assembly GCF_964194155.1). Taxonomy (NCBI): domain Eukaryota; kingdom Metazoa; phylum Chordata; class Chondrichthyes; order Lamniformes; family Cetorhinidae; genus Cetorhinus; species Cetorhinus maximus. Next base: position 99,683,302 of record NC_135879.1, on the reverse strand, counting down.
TCCTTTCTTGAATAACAGTGTTTCATTTGCTTTCTTGATTAGTGGTGTCCCAATGTTGGTCTTCTATCAGCAGACAGGTACAAACAGATCAAAAGAGAAGATTTGGTGCCAATTCTGGAGAAGAAAGGAGGGGAAAGATTGGAGGGGAAAAGAAGTCTGGTTTTGCTCCCTATGAAAACACAGGGTGAAGATTTGCTTTTGATGTTATGTTTCAAAAGGATATGATTTTGTTGTATATTGTTGCAGTTTGTATCTCTCCCTAATGTTACGACATGTAAAAAAAGGACTACTATTAATTGCTTCTTAAATGAGACTAAATTTCAACTTCATCATAGAGATTTCTATGCATTAATTTTTTTTAAAAATCTATAATGCACTGGCATTATACGACTCCTGTCATATTATATCAGCTGTAGGAAGAGATATAGTCACATCTGTCATTGTCCACGTACAGCCTAGGAGACGGGGGTCAGAGTATGGGTGAGTTTATCAGCCCAGCTGTCATATACTCAGACGAACTACATTAACACTTATGCAAATAGTTTGATTTTAATCTATTTAAATTATTTCTTGATTCATTTAGCCTTTTGAATACAGATTGGTTAATTATCTATTGGCAGCTTGTTGATGGTGACTTAACAATATTAAGGACTTTACCATTAGCAATGCCAAGTAAGGAACACTACTCCTTAGATGAGGACAGGGAAATATTTTTTAAGCCCATGCTTCAAACAATGGCAACAATCTTTTAAAAAAATGTTACCTTTTAATCTTATTGGAATGAAGCCTCCAAAAAAAAAATCATTTCAATATTAATGATGAGCAATGGCAAATATGTATTGCAAGCTATTCCTAAGCTTTTATCCCACTCTGTAGTGCTTACTTTCTCTGGAACACAACAACAGGGTCAGCAAGGAGATCACTAACATCCAGCTTCTTTCCTTTCTCCGCCACATCCGGATGTTTCCGAAGAAACAGCCAGCCGATATGAGAAAAGAAGAATCCGCGGGTAGCATTGTGGGGGTCGGCGTTGGACTCAGAGTATTTGTGATGTACCCGGTGATCCCGGCACCATTCATAGATGTCGTTCTGTGAGGAGACAGGTGCAAAAAGGTTAAGAGAGAGCTGACTATTAAATCACTTTACGAATAATCCTATATCTTCTGATCTAGTTCATTTTACAAACAGTGTAATTCTAACAAACCCATTATCAGCCCAAGTGGAGATGTAGGGTCTGACATAACAAGGGTTGTCAATAATCGAGTGATTAAATCCCTTCTGAGCCAAATATCATGTTCGCCAGAATGACTCCCTGCACAATCAAGTACCTTGCATCTGACTTAGCTGATTGGGCCAATCACTTGGCAACTCAGAGCCCCAGAATCTTTCCTTACATCCCATGAAAACACAGCCAAGCTAGTATCTCTGGGATATGCGATCATTATTGTTCCCATGTTCTCAAACAACACAGAAAGGCTGAGAGAAAGATCTTGACCGAACCTTCCATTTATTAGGTAAGACTTGCAGAATTCACCTGCAACATATTAAAAGGTCAAATTAAAATCAGACTTTGGCCATTCCATTGCCCAACAACTGCAAAAAAACAGGACTTGAAAGCATGTACAAAATGCTCGGAAGACTGTGGAGAGGAGGCTGTAATCATCTAGATTGTTTATTCAAAAAATTGTGCAAAGGAGACAATTGAGCCAGACCCAATGAATTGCTTGCTCCTGATAATGGTCTCTTGACATTTCATCCTAACTGCAATCTTATACTCTGTTCCATTGAGGTGGTGACAACTAATATACCCCTCACTCAGTCGATGTTGGTCAAGGCAGGGAGAGACGGTGGCACAGTGGTAATGTCACTGGTCTGGTAATCCAGACGTCCAGGCTAATGCTCTGGAGGCATGGGTTTGAATCCCACCGTGGTAACTGATGGAATTTAAATTCAATTAATAAATCTGGACTTAAAAGCTAATCTTGGTAATAGTGACCGTGAAACCTTTGTCGATTATCGTAAAAACCCATCTGGCTCACTAATGCCCTTTAGGGAAGGAAATCTGCCGTCCTTACCTGGTCTGGCCTACATGTGACTCCAGACCCACAGCAATGTGATTGACTCTTAAATGCCCTCTGAAATGGCCTAGCAAGCCACTCAGTTCAGGTGTATCAAAACGCTACGAAGTCTAAAAGGAATAAAACCAGACGGACCACCCGACAAGACACCGGAAACAACAATGACAAACCCAGCCCTGCTGACCCTGCAAAGTCCCCTTTACTAACATCTGGGGGCTTGTGCCAAAATTGAGAGAGCTGTACCACAGACTAGTCAAGCAACAGCCTGACATTGTCTGCAAGGTATGATTCGGTGAGTATGACTATGTCCCAGACACCATCATCACCATCCCTGAGTATGTCCTATCCCACCAGCTAGACAGATGCATCAGAAGCGGCAGCACGGTGGTATACAGTTGGGAGGGAGTTGCACTGGGAATCCTCAACAGTAACTCCAGACCCCATAATGTCTCATGGCATCAGGTCAAATGTGGGCAAAGAAATCTCCTCAGCGCCACCTACAGCAACCAACCCCCTCCAATCCCAACCACCTTCACCCGATGAATCAGAACTCCTCGATGTGAAACACCAATTGAAAGAAACAGAGGGTGGCAAGGGCACAGAATGCCCTCTGGGTGGGGGACTTCAACGTCCATCACCAAGAGTGGATCAGTAGGACCACTACTGACCAAGCTGGCCAAGTCCTAACTGATATAACTGCTAGACTGGGTCTGTGGCAGGTGGTGAGGGAACCAACAAGAGGGGAAAAACCTACTTGACCTTGTCCTCACCAACCTGCCTGCTGCAGATGCATCTGTCCATGACAGTATTGGTAACAGTGACCACTGCACAGTCCTTGTGGAGATGAAGTTCCATCTTCACATTCAGGATACCCTCCATTGTATTGTATGGCACTACCACCATGCTAGATGGCATAGATTTCAAACAGATTTAGCAACTCAAAACTGGGCATCCATTAGCACTGTAGACCATCAGTAGTCGCAGAATAGTATACAACCACAATCTGTAACGACACAGACTGCATATTCCCGTACTCTACCATTACCATCAAGCCGGGGGCTCCAGCTTGGTTCAATGAAGAGTGCAGGAGAGCATGCCCAGGAGCAGCACCAGGCATACTTAAAAATGAGGTGTCAGTCTGGTGAAGCTATAAAACGTGACTACTTGGATACTAGAGAGCGGAAGCAGCATGTGATAAACAGAGCTAAGTGATCCCACAATCAACCGATCAGATCTAACCTCTGCAGTCCTGCCACATCCAGTCGGGAATGGTGCTGGAGAATTAAACAACTAACAAGAGGAGGAGGCTCCATAAATGTCCCCATCCTCAAAGATGGGGGAGCCCAGCATATCAGTGCAAAGGACAAAGTTGAAGCATTTGCAATCATTTTCAACCAGGGGTGGTGGGTGGATGATCCATCTCAGCCTCCTCCTGAGGTCCCCAGCATCACAGATGCCAGTCTTCAGCCAATCTGATTCACTCCACCTGATATCAAGAAACAGCTGAAAGCACTGGATACTGCAAATGCAATGGGTCCTGACAACATTCTGGCAATAGTACTGAAGACTTGTGCTCTAGAACTTGCCACGCCCCTAGCCAAGCTGTTCCAGTACAGCCAAAACAAAAATAAAATAAAAATACTAGCATCCAACCAGCAATGTGGAAAATTGCCCAGGTATGTCCTGTCCACAAGAAGCAGGACAAATCCAACTCAGCCATTTACCACCCTATTATTATACTCTTGATCATCAGCAAAGTGTTGGTAGTGCTCTCAGACTGCGCTTGATCAGCAATAACCTGCTCACTGATGCTCAGTTTGAATTCCGCCAGGGCCACTCAGCTCGTTACACCTCATTACAGCCTTGGTCCAAACATGGACAAAAGTACTGAACTCCAGAAGTGAGGTGAGAATAACTGCCCTTGATGTCAAGGCCACATTTGACTGAGTGAGGCATCAAGGAACCCTAGAAAAACTGTAGTCAATGGGTGAGAGGGAAAACTCTCGGCTGGTTGGAGTCATATCTAGCACAAAGGAAGATAGTTGTAGTTTTTGGAGGTCAATCATCTCAGCCCTGGGACATCACTGCAGGAGTTCCTCAGTGTAGTGTCCTAGGCCCAACCTCCTTCAGCTGGCTCATCAATGGCCTTCCTTCCATCATAAGGTCAGAAGTAGAGATGTTCATTGATGATTGCTGTGTTCAGTCCTTTCTCTAACTCCTCAGGTAGCAGTCCATGTCTATATGCAGCAAGACCAGGACAATATTCAGGCTTAGGCTGATGAGTGGCAAATAACATTCACGCCACGCAAGTGCCAGGCAATGACCATCTCCAACAAGAATCTAACCATCTTCCCATGACATTCAATGGCATTATTATTTACCAGAAACCAAACTGGATGAGACATATAAATATTGTGGCTACAAGAGCAGGTCAAAGGCTGGGAATTCTGCACTGAGTAACTCATTTCCCTATTGCCCAAACCCTGTCCACCTCTACAAGGCACAAGACAGGAGTGGAATGGAATACTCTCCACTTGCCTGGATAAGTGCAGCTCAAACAACACACAAGAAATTCAACACCATCCAGTACAAAGCAGCCCTCTTGATTGGCACCCTATCCACCACCTTAAATATTCACTCACTGCACCATCAACGCCACAGCAGCAACAGTGTGTACCATCTACAAGATGCACTGCAGTAACTCACCAAGGCTCCTTCAACAGCACATGACCTCTACCGTCTAGAAGGACAGGTCAGCAGATGCATGGGAACACCACCACCTGCAAGTTCCCCTCCAAGCCACACACCATCCTGACATGCAAATATATTGCTGTTCTTTCACTGTCACTGAGTCAAAATCCTGGAACTCCCTACCTAACAGCACTGTGGATATTCCTACAACACATGGACTGCAGCGGTTCAAGAAGGCAGCTCACCACCACCTTCTCAAAGGTAATGGGGACGGACAATAAATGCTGGTCTAGCCAACGACACCCACATACAGTGAATGAATAAAAACAAAAAAGCCACTATAGAAAGCAGCCCAAGCATTCTTACTGAAGCTGAGCCAGGTGACAGTGCTGAAATCTGGGTTACTTATTTGGCTTGGTGCCAGTAGTTGGCCAGCACAGGACCACCCCCCCATCCACATAGCCCAGGCACTGGGTGACAGCAATACGCACTAAACTAGGTGCCTGTAGCAGTTTTGAAAGCTATGTTGATGCAGCCAAAAATAATCTGATTGTCAGCACTACAGATAAGCAGTCCTAGCAGTAAAAAAATTATACCCTTCATCAGAACCAGTCCCTATATTCTCTACATGAGATTTGCTCACCATCACTCTGTATAATTGTGTAAGGTACACTGCCCATGTCTACTGACGATATATAAATATGATATAAAAAGCAAGCATGCAGGTGCAGCAAGCAGTTAAGAAGGCAAATGGTATGTTGGCCTTCATTGCGAGATGACTTGAGTACAGGAGCAAGGATGTCCTACTGCAGCTATACAGGGTCTTGGTGAGACCACACCTGGGGTAGTGTGTGCAGTTTTGGTCTCCTTACCTAAGAAAGGATATACTTGCCATAGAGGGAAAGCAGTGAAGGTACACAAGCCTGATTCCTGGGATGTTAGGATTGTTGTATGTGGAGAGATTGGGCCGATTAGGCCTGTATTCACTGGAGTTTAGAAGAATGAGGGGATCTCACTGAAGCGTATAAAATTCTGACAGGCCTGGACAGACTGGATGCAGGGATGATGTTTCCTCTGGCTGGATGTCTAGAACAAGGGGGTCACAGACTCAGGATATAGGGTAGGCCATTTAGGACTGAGATGAGGAGAAACTTCTTCACTCAGGGTGGTGAACCTATAGAATTCTCTACCACAGAAGGCTATGGAGGCCAAGTCACTGAATATATTTAAGAAGGAAATAGATATATTTCTGGGCTCTAAAGGTGTCAAGGGGTATGGGGAGAGTGTGGGAGTACAGCGTTGAGATAGAGTATCAGCCATGATCATATTGAATGGTGGAGCAGGCTCAAAGGGCCAAATGACCTACTCCTATTTTCTATGTTTCTATAAACAAGAGGTGTAATGAATATAAAAATGTATTTTAAGAAAACAATTACTTAACTTCAAAGTTATGCCTTGTAGAATCTTCAAGGAATAATACATTATCATATAATCCTTTTATGGTGAAGATTTCCTACAAGCATAGCATCAATGTCAGTGAAAATTAATATCAGAGGAGATGTACAATGGACTGCTGATTCGCCATTGCCCATTTTACACTAGTGCACACTCAAAATGACCTGCAGTCTGTGTTGGAGCTGCAATGCAACTGCGTTTCCTCCCAGTTCAGAACACTGTGAAGTCAACTATGCTGCTGCAAGGGGTCCCATTCAAGTGTTATAGAACCATAGAATGATTACAACACAGAAGGAAACCATCCAATCCATCTAGTCCATGCTGGCTCTCTGCAAGATCAAATATGCTAGTCCCATTCCTCTGCCCTTTCTCCACAGTCCAGCAATTTTTTTTCCCCCTTCAGGTACTTATCGAGTTCCCTTGTGAAAACCACAATTGAATCTATTTCCACCACATTCTCCGGCAGTGCATTTCAGATTTCTAAAAATTAAACAATTGGAAATATTAAAGAACTGGCTTCATATTGCTTTCAATTTCAGTGACAAATGAAGTTTGTTCAAATTCTAGCAATACAGTATAGCCATTGCCTTTCAATTCATAAAAACAGAAGAGGAACTGAAAAAGAACTAGTAAGAATCAGAACCTTCTGTAGAACAAAACACAAGCTTACCCTATGTGGAATCCTGCCCCACTAATTCAATCTACTGAAGGAAAGGTTTTGAAAAATTTCTCTCTCACTCCCAAGGATAATCATGTAAAACTCCAAAACATTTACCTCAGCTTATGCCTTCATTATTCAACTCTGATTAGCTCCTTTCCAGATGACACCCCTATAGTCACAGCAGCACAGGAATCATAGTCCATGGAGTATCTAATTATATTGATTATACTTACGTCAATAATCAACAACCCCTTTCCTAAACAGGCGTAATTTATTCAGCGTATTAAGCACAGAACTCTAGCTTCACACTGGTATGTTCGAACGTTTTCTTTCTGTGATCATACCTAAATTTCTGGGCTGTTATATATTTCACCAATTGGAAGTTAACAGCCCAATTAAACTGTAGAAAAAGGAATTTCACACAAACACGTTAAGCATGAATTAAAATGCACAATGCAATTTCACCCAATGTATCTTATATCCCATGCCTTCTACGTCCTTTACCACCAGCCATGGATTTTGCATCCTTTTATTCTTCTTCATTATTGCTTCTGTCCACTGTGTACAGATACAGATTACACATCGTAGTAGTCAGTTATTTTTCCAATTGCTATGATTTGAAATGAAATTGCTATATTAGGGAGGAGTTTGGATACTTGTCACTGACATTTGTTCAGGAGTAATAAATATGGGACTATTTTGCTGCTGTTCTTTTGTCTGCCATTGTTACTAGCTGACCCTGTCTGTTAAACGGATAATCACCAGAAGTTGCCACAATTCAATAACATATCCTTACAGAGGCTGTCCACAGCTTCAGAATGTATTTCCTAATGATTCTTTATGTGAAAAGTGGATACAAGCCAAAACATCACACTTGATATGGTTGTCACAGATATCAGTAAAAGCAGCGCTTGACAGTGACCATGTTTGCAGTAAGATATATACTGCTTTGCCCTTATATTAACTTCTCTTGGGCAAATAGCCTCAGGAACCACCGTTCCTGATTAGCTTTGTTGGTGGCATGTCCAAGTGTGTCTCTTGCTCTGTAGAAGCCAGAAAATAACTCAAAGACAGTTCTAAAAATGCATAGAAACTCCCAAAACAATGCATACTTAACATTTTCAATACTTTGCCTCTACATTTTTCATGCTCTGACATGCTGTTGCAGAGTGATTTTAGTTACAACTGCCTAGAATGTCATCAAAGTGAGTAGAAGAAATTGTATCTGCCTGCAGAAGAAGTTACACAGCTTTCCTGGAGCTGTTCATTTACATTTCCAGCAGCGTAAAGACCATGTAAAACATATATAAGCTGCTCAACTGCCTGGAAACGTCTGTGTAATCTTAAAAAAAAACAATTCAGCCTGATCTCTTCAGAAGCAGACTGGAGGACATAAGGAGTCAGACAGCAACAGTGTTTAGCTTCTCTGCATTTAACAATATTTTTTTACTATATTTCTACTGAATTATGATCACTCAAGGATCATCTGGACCCAGAGGCCAGCAGGACATGACATCAAGCCAGAGAAGAAGAACATTGTGCTTCATTCAGTCAGACCTCCAAACCCTCCTGGAAGACACAGGAGGCAGTAGGTACCAGCAAGTCACCCAGAATAGTCACTTATGCAAGTGCCAACTCCTTTATCAATACCATTACACACACCCTCAGAGCTACTCAATAGTGCCATAAAAATTGCTCCATATCCTCAGCAGAGCAAGATAATATACCACCCCTCTTCCTTTTATTCCTTCCCCACCCTCAGTACCAATATTATTCACTCTCAAAGCAATAATTCTACAACTCTCCAGTTAAGGGAGTAGGGATGGTGTGGGGGAGGGGTTCTCTAAATCAGCATCTTGCACTATCCAATATCCCTCAGAGCAATTACAACAACCCCAAAATCCTTCATCTCAATTGGCAAACATTCCTCAACTATTAACTTCATACTCATTTGCTTCTGCTCACAGAACAAAATCACACACAATGCTGACCAAAAGCTGGCCAATTTTGAGGTCCTGGGAGATACTGAGAAATGGTAAAGTGTAAGTGATAATCTATTAATTGAAAATAAATGAAGGAGCCAAAATAACAACTGCTATGAGTTGCGGATAGCAGACAGCTGGTAGTAAACGAACATTAAGAGAACCTAGGATATGATAGTCTGAACTAGTAGATGTAAAATCTTTCCAGCAATTTATGTGGAAAACATTCACTTTAACACCTACCTCAGCTTGCTTTAATTCAGTTCTGGTTCCAAATTTGGATTGTTTTGCTTGCACCAAACCAAATAGTTGAAACTGCAGCTGGTTTACTTATTAACAACATGAGAACAGAGCTCACTGTGCCCTCATATCAATTAAAATCAACAGACTGTTAGTAAAGGTTTGAATAAAAAATTTAGATAAAGATTTTAATCGCTCCTAGTTACATGTAGTTCAAGACAACATCAGCAATAGCCAACCCATTCTGCAGATCCAGCATCACACCAGTATGACGCATACATCAATATGTGCCCTGTCATTCTATGTGAAGTTGATACAGTAATAATGTGGTTATGATATTAAACTAGAAACTGAGAGATTGTAAGCTCAAAATCCACAATGATGACATGAAAGATTGAACTTAAATAAAAAGAAACCATGATAATTTCAGGATTGTTGTAAACACCCAACTGGTTCACTAATGCTTTTCAATGAAGGGAATCTCACCAACCCTTTTCAATCTGGTCTAGATGTGAATCTAGTCACTCACTACTGTTAGGGGGAATATAGGGGTACATTAAGAACTTATTGAAAGGGAATGGACTACTTAAAATATCCAAGCAGCCAGTGCCTGCAAGTACAGTTAAAGGTAAGGCTGGACAGAGAGGAATCTGAACCTTGCACACACTCAGCGCCTGTGACCATCAGCAAGGCCAGGTCAAACAGAGAGGAATGCAAATATGATAGATTGGGTGTCTTAGGAGTCTGGCCGGAGCCTTGGGTTGAAAGACAACCAAGATTGGGCCTGTTTATAGCAGATAGGGAAGGAGCAGATGGTCCTAATTGAGATGGGAGGGAAGGTCTCCGCCGGGGGTGAAAGTAGGGACAGATGATGCCTGTGCCTTGGTACCTTTGTTACTAGAGAGATGTCTGTTTAATGTAAACCTATATGTTGATGAGATCGGAATCTGGAAAGTGTTCTTGTACGTGATCAATAATGTACAAATATGGTGAATATTTATACATTAAACTACAACACTTGTAGTTTAGCAGAGTGCTGTCTCAAGCTGCATTGGGATGGTTCTCTCCTTGCAATTGCTCGAATAAACGATCGTGACCTGTACCTGAGACTCCTGTGGTCCGTTTGTCAAAGTGACCACAACAATTTGGCATAGTCGGTAGGATGCTTGGATCAGATCCTTGGGACAGCTCTGCAAAGTGGGTGAGTATATTTATTTACAACCCCCCCGTAGTTAGTGCAGTAAGCCTACCCGAGAACGGTCCGGTCAAGTATCAAAGAATCGGGAGGAGGACTCAGGACAGGAGATAGGATGCGCCAGGGTAGGAAGCAGAGCCGTGCAGGCGGGCTAGCGGTGCCAAAGCCACGCAGGAAGGCCAGACCTCAGTTAAGAGGAGGCGGAGCCGTGCTGGCAGGTTACGGTTTGAAATATAACCTTAGCCAAAGCCACGCAGGGAGGCCAGACCCCAATGCAATAAGTGAAATCGCACATACCGCAAGTAACTAAGTTGTTAGGGCCGTGCAAACGCACCGCGCAGAGATAGATGGGAATAAGAACAGAGTGCCGTCAGGGAAACAGAATAGTGCTATGGAACTCGACTGGGGAACCGCGGACTCCATTACGAGGTTCATAGCAGAATGGCAGTCAAAACTAATCACAAAAATGCAGGAGGGGTGGAACCCACAGGGAACCCCTGGAGAACAAAAACAGTGATGGATAGAGCAGAAAAAGGATAAGGAAAAGAAAGGGATGATGGTTATTATTATCTTATACCTGCAGTTGTGTAGACGGATTAATACTAAGTTCCAGTCGATTAGAGAGAGAGACAAAGTCAGATTCAGGACAGATCAGAGCAGTGGTGGCAGCTTGTAGTGATACTGATCAAGAGGAGGAGAGCTCCAAGGGAGAAACCTATGATGGAGTTGGGACAAAACCATCCTCATACGAACCAACCTCCCCACTGTGCCTGTTGAATCCCATGGCCCCTACGGCAGTGACTGTTAGGAAAAGTAAAGTCAAGAAAGGTGAATTAAAAACCGAAGGGAGAAAGGGGGCTGAGGAACAGGGGGAGGATAAGGAGATTGCGAGGGTTACAGAGAAGGTCAAGCACGTACCGTTCAGCTCAGGGGAGCAGGTTTTGCTTAAAGAACTGCCGAGACTTAAAACTCGGCATAACAACCCAGATTTTTGGACCAAACTGCGGGAAATGCAAGATGTCCATGCAATGCACCCCCTTGATACCCATATACTGGTGAAGGCTAAATGCCCAGGGGATATCTGGGGAAGATTACCCCTGCAGCCTAGAAGTGGAGACTGGGCGAAACTTGGGGACGTCCCAGATTGGGAGAAGGCGACAGCCCTGCACAGGGACTTTGAGGAGGCAGTTAAGGAAGCCTTAGGGGAGGGAGAGACGAATTGGGGTATATAATGTCCCATGCAGGATGACGAGATTTTCCTGAAAATGTTGAAGGATGACTGGGACCCGAAAGGTCCACTACTGAATTTTCTGTAACTTAAAAAAATGAATTGATCTAAGTTACAAGAGCTGCTTGTGCTGAAGAGAGAGAGAGAGACAGAGAGAGAGAGAGAGAGAGAGAAAAGGAGGGTACTCCTAGGGAGTTAATAAACACTGACAGGCAGGAGCTGGGGAAATGTGAGCTTTCGTCAATTTGATCGTCCCTATAGGTGGAGCCTTCAAGATCCCATTATTTCCCCCACTGCTATTTGAAGTTTCGTTTAGAATATGAGAGTTCTAAGTCGTTAAACAGGGTTAGATGAACCAACCTTTGTACCACCGCCTTGTAGACTAGTATCACCAGCTTCCAAGCTGATTGGGATTGATACATACGAGTTACATTAACTCATACCAGTTAGTATTCCAAAATTCTGAGGGTAAAAAAAGATTACCTGAAATTCAAAGGGATTCTAGGAAAACCAAAAGACATAAACATACAGTCTAGGTGGTTCCAATGGATAAAAAAGGGTTAATTTTGAAGAGATGAATTGAATATGAAAGGAAACCTGCATCTCAACAGCACCGTAATTTGAAATTGGGACAATCTAGAGTTGTAAAGTGCAGTGTAATTTAACAGGTTACTTCAAATAACGAGGATGTAAAGGTAAAGAATGTGTCAATAAACATATGGGAATTATAACTTGGATACAAATCAATACACATAAGAAAGAGGTAGTTTTAATTTTGATAGTGTAAATTACATTTCTTACAAAATTTAAAATTTGAGGTTTGGTTCCTGATAATTTCTCAAAAGGGAATTTTCATTTTAAAAGGTTTGACAATAATTGGCACTGATTCAAATGCTGCAAGCTTTTGTATTTGTAAGTCTGTTCCCAAAATATGAAGCTAAGCTCAAGAACTTGACAAAGTTTGGCAGAAATCCAATTTTTGGCCGAGTTAATGAATCTGAGATAATTCTAAAAGAAACGGGTCAGACACAATTTAGTGGGTTACTTTTGAGACAATAAAATGTTGTTTGAGAAGAAGATAAAGAATATGTCAATGCCTGATTTCTGTTTTTAAAACTTTTATGAGAATATTTTATTTATTTTAAAGTCTCTCCAGGCAACCTGAACAAGATAAGATGGTAGCTGTTGCATGCGTAAAATGGCATGAGGCAAATAGGAGAAAGAGTTAGGGAAAGAGGACACAATATACAAACATTTTTTAAGGGAACTGAATTTGATAATCTGGCCATCAACTGAGACATTGGAAACGCACAGGGGGAGATAAGCAAAAAGCTAGATACAGAGGTCCTTGTTGACACGGAATAGTTAATACGGCCTAAAGAGCAAGGAAACATTACAAACAATCAAGGCAATAGAGAAACTGACCTCAAAAGAATCTTAGGATGATCATGGTCAGGAGAAAAAAAAAACTTAAAGAGGTAAAACTATGTGGAATCTGTAGTTCAGAAATTGAAATGTAAGGATAAATAATACTCAACAACAATTTACCACAAGATGGATATAGGTAAAGGGAAAGCTGGAAAAAGGCTAACTAGATGTATTACTGATTGTATTAATGTGCATGCGAACTACAAAAAGCAAGACCACAGGATTAACACTATGATGACAGACAGTTAAGTAGCTCCCACAGAGAACCGTCACTGGAAGTGAAGATACTGAGCCATTGAAAGATAGGATAAAAAGGTGCATTGTAGAGTTGTGTTTAAGGAATTGAGGTCCGACATAGGACAGCAGCAGGAGACAGCAGATTGGAAGGGGTGGAGGGTGCCTATCCAGATGGATTCAGATCAGGGAACTCATTTCACAGGAAGAGTCATTAAAGAAATGTATAAATTTAAATATAAACAGAAATTCCACATTCCCTACCAGCCACAGAGCTCGGGGATGGTGGAAAGGATGAACTGAACTTAAAAAAACATCAATCACAAAAGCAATTCAAGAGACAGGGAACAGCCCAATATTCTAATGCACCTTAGGACTACCCCAAGCAGGACCACCAAGTTCACCCCATTTGAAATAATGACAAGGAGAGCAATGCAGTTACCCGAGGGAATCATGGTAAGAGTGGGAGATGTAGGACCACTAAAAGGAAGGGTGCGAAACTATGTGAGGGAAATAAGTAAGCAATTGCATGAGTTAAGGAAGGAAGTCAGAGACCGTCAGGTGATTAAGGATACGGAAACAGGCAAATCCAAAGAGCAATAATGGACCAAGTGGGGAATAAGGTGATGGTCAAGGTGAGCCCGAAGTGACCAGGCATAGACCATACGAGGTAATTATGACAGGTGATACATGCGCACTTCTAGATATGAGAATGGGAAGTAAATGGAGGCATTACACACAGTTAAAGATACATGACAATTGACCATGCGGTAACCCAGAGAACGGGAGCCGATGTTAATGTCTCCACAGATCTATGATCCTGATCGTGGGCGTATCAGTACTGGCAACAAGGTCGGGGATCATCACTGCTCATCCCGCACCGCAGGGAGAACTTTGGTACAGCATGGACAGTGCTGAAAGCGACACGCAACGGGGAATGATAAATGTAACAGTAGGAGAACAAGTGCTTTCAAATTGTAGTAAGGGTTTGCTTCAGATCAGGCGTGGGAGGTCCACCACTATCCAGCCACCTCCCACGTCTACTTCCACAGTCTAAGTAGAGATAATTGAATTAATAATTGAAGCCCCTCAAACAACACCGACTGACCCACTATGCATCCAGGACCGACGAATGATTTGGTACTGGTTAATCAGAAGTTTTGTATGATAATGTACACCACGAGCTGGAATCCGTAGTCTTGAACATATCCAGAACTGCCCCGCCCCAGTGGTGCTCAACCCATATTCAAGCACTATATACAGCTCTGATGGGCCAGCTGATGACTGAAGCATCTCAGTTCAACGGCGAGATGTGATCAGGCTTGGGAGGGAGCCGTGTTAAGCGCAGCCTGATAAATGATGCCACTACGATATTCAATACAGGGACATCAGTGGTTAATTCAGAACCTGGCAACTGTTGACCAGAAGGTCCGGACCCTGAGCTTTAAGCTTAAGGAGATTTTAGAGTGGGGACAAGGAATTCATAACACCAAATTAAATACAGACCAGGACATGACACAGTTAATCCAAAGCCTGGCTACCGTGCTCGAAAGTCATGTGGGGACTATCAACAAACTGATTGAATTAGGGAAAAATATTTCAGATGAAGCGAGCAGAAATGGTGTTTGCAGCACCTATGGATCTTGGGCACTGGAACAAGCCTGAGAGAATTTAAGACAGATTAATGAAGGGTAGTTCCTTTATGAGTAACTAATGAGCATTTATTTAATCTTCACGACACAAGGATCATGACTTGACTAGTTGCCAGCTCAGAGGTTTAATACGTGTATATAGAATGAATGTTGAATGTATAGTGAATAGAAATATGCTAATAGGCATTGTATTAGTAATACCTGTCATACCTATGTCAACACCGGGCAGGACATTATATAGAGTAGAAAATATTGGGGTTATACAGGGGGGATTACTATATTAAGTACAACGATATTCTGCCCAGCGCAGTAGACAGAGAAGGAAATATAGTTAGCACCACATTAGAAGGGTGTAGTATAGAGGCCACCGCTGTAGTATGTGCACACCCAATATATGAGACGGAGGAAGTGAAGTGTGGATTTAAAGCAGCAGCTCAAAATGAATGTCTGCAAATGATTGTAATATTCATTTATTGTATTGATGCATTTTGTGATACATGTTGTAAAAGTTGAACCTGATTGTATTTTTGTGATGGTGATTTTGAAATGGTTTGAAATGTTGTTGAAGATATTTTGTAAATAAAGTATATTTTTGCAAAAAAAAAAGGAACTGCAGCTGGAGGATCATCAGCTCGGTGAAAGACGCTCTTTGGTCTGCCCGAAACTTGTTGGTCTTCCAGCACAAAGAGTTGTCCCCGACCGAGTGTTGCAGACTGGCACATTCCAAAGTCCAGGACTACGTGCTGAGGGACGCACTAAAGCTTGGGGCAGCTGCCGCAAAGGCGCAATGGGGAAGGGTCGCTGCCTAAGACCTTTCTGCCACAGTGCACCGAGGGACTGGGAACTGTTTAAATCCCCTCAGGCTGTACAACTCAAAATGAATGTCTGCAAATGATTGTAATATTCATTTATTGTATTGATGCATTTCGTGATACACGTTGTAAAAGTTGAACCTGATTGTATTTTTCTGATGGTGATTTTGAAATGGTTTGAAATGTTGTTGGAGATATTTTGTGAATAAAGTATATTTTTTGCAAAAAAAAAAGCAAACTGTACAATGGAAACTATATGGGCTGTAAAAGAACCAACCCATGTTGCATATACAGGGAATGGGAGATATTGTATCACCATGTGGCAGGAAAGAATCCAATACAGGGGTAACTGGATATGCCCCATCCACAATCATTCAGTGTGCCTACACCCACAGGTGCCGGCAAGGGTGGGGAAGGTGGAACTGGTTGAAATATACAAGAGAGGAACGACTACTATTCAGGTCGTGGAAAACCTTAAAGATAACCTGACACAGTATCTGATCCAGTTCTCCTACGAAATTCCCTTATTACCAGAGCACCTAACCACGATTCAGAGACAGGCTCAGCAGATGTACAGAACTTACTATACACTGCAGCAACAGGTTAGAACCTTAAAGGAGGATATCAAACAAATAGATTCTTCCACATGGTGGGAGGACCTGTGGAACTAGGGCTCAAATGTACAGATACACCCATGGATTCGGATTATCTCCCGAGCCCTAGTTATACTTCAACTGATATTGATTATCTATCTAACATACTTGATTCATCGCACCCGGAAGTCACAAAAAATGTGGCGCCGGGGGAGTTTTAACAGGTGGAGAAGGAATTTGGCAAGTCAGAGGTTTAAATTAAAGGACCAGATGATACAGATGGTCTGACCAGTACTTTTTACGTACCAAAGCCGGATACCTGGTCAGTATCAATGGGCGGCGGTACGTAAAGAGGACGAACAGCACCACTGTAGTTGGCTACCTTGGGCTAGGCCAAGGGCCAAAAGGGGGGACTGTTAGGGGGGAATATAGGGGTACATTAAGAACTTATTGAAAGGGAATGGACTACTTAAAATATCCAAGCAGCCAGTGCCTGCAAGTACAGTTAAAGGTCAGACTGGACAGAGAGGAATCTGAACCTTGCACACACTCAGAGCCTATGACCATCAACAAGGTCAGGCCGAACAGAGAGGAATGCAAATATGATAGATTGGGTGTCTTAGGAGTCAGACCGGAGCCTTAGGTTGAAAAACAACCAAGATTGGGTTTGTTCGTAGCAGATAGGGAAGAAACAGATGGTCCTAGTTGAGATGGGAGGGAAGGTCTCCGCCGGGGGTGAAAGTAGGGACAGATGATGCCTGTACCTTGGTACCTTTGTTACTAGAGAGATGTCTGTTTAATGTAAACCTATATGTTGACTAGATCGGAATCTGGAAAGTGTTCTTGTACGTGATCAATAATGTATAGATATGGTGAACACTTGTAGTTTAGCAGAGTGCTATCTCAAGCTACATTGGGATGGTTCTCTCCTTGCAATTGCTCGAATAAACGATCGTGATCTGTACCCGAGACTCCTATGGTCCGTTTGTCAACACTACGTAACTGACTGTTAATGACCTCCACAGTGGCTTGGCAAGTTGTAATAAATTGCTACAAAATTCAAAAATAAGGACTAAAGTCAGATGGATACATTAGCAATCCAAGCATAAGGCAAGATTTTAATTCACTCAGAACTCACTCACTTGCACAGAGTTAAAATCGGGCCCATCATATCAGGACAAGACTTAGCCAATCTCAACCTAATCAACACTGCAAAGTCCCCCTCACTGGGAACTGGTGTTCAAGTTGGGAGAGCTGTTCACAGATTAGTCAAGCAAAAGCTAACAGAATCATATGCATTAGCCAGATATCCCAACATTTGCCATGTACCAGCTGTTGTGTACAAACAAGCTGCTGTGTTTACCTGTATTACAATGGCGAGTGTAATTTTATTTGTAGGTCATTAATTTCTCTCTACAAACTTTCACAGAAATTTCATTTTTTAAATTCAAGTCCCCGTGATTTTCACAGAAATTGCAAATTTTAAACACAAGTTCCAATGATTTTATTAGCATATCGTTGGTTATGGGGAACAATGGACATTCTCTTTTTTTTATATTAAAAGAGGAAAGTCTTACCAGCATATCATATTTCAGGGACTAACCAGAAACAGTTCTATCTCTACGACTTCCTGCTAAAGAACACAACACAACATTTAGGATCCTGGAGCCCAAGCCTGATTAGATTTTTTTATTTCACTAGTGGAGTTTCATCAATGCAAGGCTTTTTTTGTGGCAGCACCTATAAGTTGATTTTTGTTTCCAGTAAAAGCATTAAAACCACAGCACAATCTCAGTTTGGGCCTTACCTTCCCATGAAAGCATCAAGCATTGGTAAATCATTTTCTCACAACAACGGAGGGAGTATTCATAAGGCAAGTCACTCTGAGCTACTCTACTGTAACTTCTATAGAACCATAGAAGTGGCACTCCCCCATGCAGTCTGACCCCAATTCTTGATTGCCACTTTCTAATCTCAGATTTCCTCTGTTTAAAGGATTTCCTTAGCCATATTTAGTTTATTTTACATTTAGTACACATAATCTAAAATTACTATCACTGTATCTACTCATGCTTGTATTGGTTGCGGCTCTGGATCTTAGCTCCTTGTACCACTTTACTAGCTACATCCCAACCCACACCACTTCCTTTTCATCTTCTGTCTTCTCCCACCTCAGTTTCTGCTACCTGACCTCCCATTTCCTCATATCTCACTCTATAAATTTGGTCCCTGTCACAACAAGCCCTTTACGTAAGGCCGCATCAACTCCAAAATTTCAATCGTTGACAAGGCCATTTATGATTACTTCCCTCTTCCTTTCATCATCCATTTCTTCCTGCCCACCATTAACCTCACTATGCTCACCCTTTGCCCTAGAGAAAACTTCCTCTTGGGTCTCTCACCATCACTCTCTCTAATTCCCAATTTCTTCTCCTCTAGCTCGCTTCCTGCTAAAACATTGCAGCTTCTGTCAACAGTTTCCTTGGTTCTACTTTATGGGCAGGATTTTACGTCCCATGGCAGGCACGCACCCGACCCATGATGACGTTGGGCAAGCAACCTGACATGATCGCGCACTCATGTGATATTTCGGTCAGCAGCCATGCACGAGAGACGGCAGTGCGCCCACTGACAATTAAGAGGCCTACTAAGGCCCTTAATCAAATAATTGGAAGCTATTTTTCGCTGCCTGTCCAATCTTAAGGTTGGCGGGCAGGCGAATCGGCCAGCGGCCTTTGGATTTTTTATGAAACCACAGCCCCACGGGCGGAATGAGGTTTCCAGCAGTAAGTTAAAAAAAATTTACACATCATTTTTAATATGTCCCTGCTCATGTGACTGAGTCACATGTGGGGACACGTTTCTCTCATTTTTATATTCTTTATTTTTGATTTTAAAGTACTTCAGCTCCCAGAGGCAGCTCTGTGCCTTCAGAGAGCTGTGAGCGCTCCCCCGTGCATGCGCAGGCTTTAGCGCTCTCGCTACTCCTGTCCTCACCCTAGCAGAGCTGAGCTACTCATTAATTGGCCAGCCAGCGTGAAATCGTGGTTGGGGGCTGATTGTGGGCGGTGGACCGTTTCCCGGCTGCTCCCAGGCCTGCCCGCCTCGCCTGCCCGACCAACGGAAAATCCTGTCCTATATTTCCTTGTTCCTATGAAATCATGTAGCAGCTTCCATTCTGGCCATTCTATTAATAAAGGCCCCATCTCTGCATCTTTAAGTCAGGATTGTTGACTGTTGTAGCTAAGATAAACAAACAAGGGCGGATGAATTGGGTTGTTGCCTAGCAACAGGTGTCCAGTGAGGCAGGCCCCTCCCACAGATACATAGAATAAGAAAATCGGCAGTTTGTTTTGGAAGTTGTTGGGGTTCAGCTGGTTTTGAAGATAGCTGCCAGAGAAGCAGCCTAGAGGGGGCAGAAAAAATTGCTACCCAAGCTAACGTTGGTTGAAAGTAGCTGCCACAGAGAGACTGGAGCAAGAGGGACAGGTAGCCAGTCCCAAGCTAAGGAAAAGACCCAAAAATCCAGGGGAGTGGAACAGGGGAAAGTACCAAGCAGGCTTTCTAGTAAAAGGAGGACAAGAACCTGAAAAAGGTCCTGTTAAGTGAAGTTAAGAGTGAGGAACAGAGAGAAAGGCTCAAAGCTTTAGACTGAAAGAGTCAAAAGCTGCAGAAAGCAGATTTAAAGCGAGAACAGCTTGCAAGAGGCAAAAAGGTCCAAAGAGACAACTGAAGGTCTGTAACTCTTTGCTATGGGCATGTGAAGCAGTGGTACTGTTGTCAGCTGAGTCAGTGAGAGAAAGCATGTGGAAGACAGCTCGAATGCATGTGGTGACCCAGGGAAGAGGAACATCGGAAGGAAAGTTTGAAACCCTGGAGGTGAACCCTTGCGGAAGATGTCTGAGAGAAAACGTTGGTTTGGGAGAAGATATCAAAGCAAGGTCTTGGTGAGTAGAGATTGGAAACCTGCATGTGAAAGATTCAGTTCAGTGAGACTGATTGGCTCAGTGTAACACGTGTCGGGGGTGGGGGGAGAGAGTTGGGGAGAGAGTTGAGGAGAGATCCATATCATCTGGTTGAGGTGACATCTGGTTTCAGAGTGTGGTGTGTCTGACCACAGGGTGCCTATTGGCACATGGACTGTGTACTTACTGTGGACATTAGAGTATAAGATAGCTTTTATAACCATGTTATCCTTACAAATTTGCATTTATTTGTAAAGGTATAGCTGTGGGTGAAGGAGTATTGTAATATAGTTAATCATTTCTTGTTTAATAAATGTTTCCTTCTTTTGTTAAAAGTTCATCAGATGACTTCTGTGACTCTGTTCAGTAACCCCTTTCCAGGTATCTAGACAAATAAATATGATCCATCAGCTGAATTCCCACCCGGGGATCTGGCTTGTCCAGTGGTAACCTCAGCTGGGATCGTAACAAAGTGAACAAATGTCAATGCAAATAAGTCTCAGTCAAAAGGGAAAATAAAAACAAAATTCAATTTACAGCACAGAACAAGGCCATTCAGCCCAAGTAGTCTATGTCCACACAAGCATCCTCCCATCTTCCTTCGCCTCACCCTATCAGCCTTGCCATCTACTTGTTTCTCCCTCATGCACTTATCTAATTTCCACTTAAATTCTACCACTCTATGTGGCAGTATTTCCACATGCTAACCACTATTTAGATAAAGAAGTTTCTCCTGAATTCTTTAAGCGCATGAGACCCATTATTCATAACTAACAATTCACACAATCCATCACAGCAGCAAAGCAACTGCAATTTCACAGGAGTAAGACAACAAAATATCAAGATGACAATCACTAAAATGACTGTTCACTGAATGTTTAGTGCTAGTTATTAAAGAAAATGGTTTTCCATGTTGTTGCTTTGGGTAAACATTATGGTCAACTGTTTGTTTACTGGTAGTTAGTGGGGATGGTGAAGGGGAACTTTTCGTTTTCAATTTTAAACCTGAAGGGTCTGACTTATTGTTAGTCCTTTTGTGCTTGTGGACCATGAGACATACATCTCTGTCCAGTAGGCGGATGTACTGTACTGGGATTAATAGCAGCAATGATGGTGCAGATGTGCAGTGTGACAGTGCTCTCTTGTAACACAGACTTCGATTAGGCTGTGATTTTTCCACACAATGAGCAGAGAGAGCAAATGTGGAGCAGGGGCTGACTGCTTTCCTGCAGGAAAAAAAGGAATAAAATAGTTGGTGAGGCAACCAGGCTGAGTTAACTTTTCATTTCCCATTTTAAATCCTTATTGCTGGAGAGAAGTTTACAGAATACACATAGTAATGTGGACTGATCAAATGATTGGGAAATAAAGAAACTCAGGCCTTACAGCTTGCTTAAGTTTTTTTAAAAAATTTTGTTAATTGGTAGGAAATATAAAAATAACATGTACTTCTCTGAATCATGAGCAGAATATTGGGTTAAGCAGTTCAAGCTAGCATATTTTGTTTCGAGTTCTTGAGGAGGAAGGACCAAGAAATGTGGGCTTTTCAGCTCAGAAAGCAAGAGATCTTATAGAGGGATATAAAACAGTTAAGGGTATAGAAAAAAATTAACCCTGATTACCTTAAAGTAATCAACATAAAAAAAGCAGATTATTTGATTATCATATTGCAGTTTGTGGAATTTGCTGCGCGCAAATTGGCTGCCATGCTCCCTACGTTTTAAGAATGACTACACTTTAAAAAGTATTTCATTGGTTGTAAAACGCTTTGAAATACCCGATGCTCATGAAAATGCTACTTAAATGCAAGTCTTTTTTTATTTTAATTCTTTATTGTTACTATTTTCTTTTATTTGAACTTTAACCTTTATATCTTTCCATTTGTCATTCTCACATCGGACTACTATTACCAAGTGCTGTCAGCTAATTGGCAATCAGCTGAGTTTCAAACAATGCAATTCAAACACCAATCAACAACACAGAAGTGTCGACAACACAATTCAGCAACATGATCAATACAACACGGCAGCACAAATCGATAATACAACATGATATAATATCAACAACATAGGACGGAAGCATAGGTCGACAATGCAGGACAGCAGCAGTTATCAACAGCACAAAACAACACCGCCAATTAACTGTGAAAAATATCCGTCAACAAGTGATTCGCTTGTTTCACAGATGCTGTAACTGAAGAGAGGTTTCTGGAATGAAATACAGCCAGTTACAAATCACTATTAAAACTCTTTCTTTTTCCCCAAATAGGAATGAAAATGCTTCCACAATCCTGGGCCCTGAATTCATGAGGAGACCTTGAGAGTAGAATTGGTGCCCACCCATTGACAATGTGCCTGACTCCTTCTGAAATTCAGATAAGAATTTTGAGTAAGTGCTCATGCTGTTTTTGGTGCATTTGGGACAATTACCTTCTGACAGGGGAATGGGGAGAAGGAGAGAACAGGTTTCACAGCAGTATTTTGTCACAAGATCAGCAACACCCCACACCCCACCTCTGCCAGCCACCACAAACCATCATTATAATTATATTTTTTCTTTTTTTTAAAAGAAGAATGCTATTGTCTCTTTCTACTGACCAGAAATGCAATCAATTGTTCTTTATTAACTACTTTGCAAAACTGACCTTTAAATGCTTAAGTTCACAGGCACATAGACGTTTACATCACAGAAGGCGGCCATTCGGCCATTCATGTCCGTGCCGGTCAACCAAGATCTGACTACACTAATCCCATTTTCCAGCGCTTGGCCCACAGCCCTGGAGGCTATGGCAACACAAGTGAATATCTAAATACTTCTTAAATGTTATTAGAGTTTCTGATTCAACCATCCTTTCAGTCAGTGAGCTCCAGATTCCCACCACCCTCTGGCTGAAAACATTTCTCCTCAACTCCCCATTTAGCCTTCCACTTCTTACCTTCAATCTAAGCCCCCTAGTTACTGACCCCACTACTAATGGAAAAAGTGCCTTCCTAGTCACCCTATCTATGCCCCTCATCTTATACACCTCTATCAGGTTCCCTCTCAACCTTTGTTGCTCCGAGGAAAACAACCGCAGCCTATCCAATCTTTCCTCATAGTTCAGACCCTCCAGCCCAGGCAGCATCCTGGTAAATCTCCTCTGCACCCTCTCCAGTGCAATCACATCCTTCCTATGTGACCAGAACTGCACGCAGTAGTCCAGTTGTGGTCTAACCTGCATTTTATACAGTTCCAGCATAACCTTCCTGCTTCGTATTCTACACCTCGGTTAGTAAAGGCAAGCATTCCGCCTTTTTAACCACCTTATCTACCTGCACTGCTACCTTCAGAGATCTATGGATATGCACACCAAGGTTCCTCTGATCTTCAGTACTTTCCAGAGTCCTACCATTCATAGTGTAGTCCCTTGCCTTGTTAGCCCTCACCAAATGCATTATCTCACACCTTTCTGGGTTGAATTCCATTTGCCAATGCTCTGCCCAACTGACCAGTCCATTGATATCATCCTGCAGTTTACAGCTATCCTCCTCCACCCTACCAATTTTCGTGTCAGCTGTGAACTTCTTGGTCATACCCCCTAAGTCCAAATCATTTATGTACACCACAAACAGCCTGGGCCCCAGCACCAAGCCCTGCAGAACCTCACTGGAAACAGACTCCCAGTCACAGAAACATCCCTCTACTATCACCCTCTGCTTCCTGCCTCTCGGCCAATTTTGGATTCAACATGCCATTTTGCCTTGGGTCCCGTGGCTCTTACTTTCTTGACCAAGCTGCCAGGAGGGACCTTATCAAAAGCCTTGCTAGAGTCCATGTAGACCACAACAAATGCATTACCCTCATCAATGCTCCGGTTACCTCAAAAAATTCAATCAAATTTGTCAAACACGACCTTCCCTTAACAAATCCATGCTGACTATCCCTGATTAATCCGTGTCTCTCCAAGTGCAGATATATTCTGTCCCTCAGAATTCTTTCTAGTAATTTCCCCACCACCGAAGTTAGACTGACTGACCTGTAATTTCCTGGCCAATCCCTTCCTCCCTTTTTTTAAATAACGGGAGGGCGTTAGCAGTCCTCCAGTCCTTGGCACCTCACCTGTGGCCAGAGAGGATTTGAAAATTACTGCCAGTGCCCTGATATCTCTTCCATTGCCTCTCTCAACAGTCTGGGATACATCTCACCTGGGCCTGTGGATTTATCCATTTTTAAGGCTGCTAAACCCTCTAGTACCTCTTCTCTCTCTCTATGTTAACTTCCTCTAATATTTCACAGTCCTCCTGCCTGATGTATATACCTGCATCATCCTTTTCCATTGTGAAGACCAACGCAAAGTATTCATCGAGGACTATATCCACATCTTCCAGGTCCACATACACATTACCTCTATGGTCCCTAATTGACCCTACTCTTTCCCTAGTTAACCTCTTGCTCTTTATATATTTAAAAAAGCCCATTGAGTTTTCCTTTATTCTACCCGCCTATGCTTTCTCATGCATTCTCTTAGCTTTCCTAATTTCCTTTTTAAGTTCACCCCAGCACTTTTTAATACTCCTCTAGGAACTCTGCCATACTGAGCTCTTGGTACCTGCCATAAGCTTCTCTTTTATTCTTAATCCTAACCTTTACGTCCCTTGACATTCAGGGTTCTCCGGACTTGGTCCCCCCTTGTCTTTACAGGAACGTATTTGCCTTGTACTCTTGCTATTTCCTCCTTGAATGCCTCCCACCGCTCTGACACAGTTTTACCTGCAAGTAGCTGCTCCTAGTCCACTTGGGCCAAATCATATATCGCATCTTAGTAAAATTAGTTTTTCCACAGCTTAGAACTTTTATTCTCAGCCCAACCTTATCCTTTTCCATAACTATCCTAAATCTACTGAGTTATGGTCAGTATCTCCAAAACGCTCCCCTACTGATACGCCTTCCACCTGCCCGGGCTCATTTCCAAATATTAGGTCCAGAGCTGCCCCCTCCCTTGCTGGGCTTTCTACATACTGGCAAAAAAAGTTCTCCCAGATGCAACTTTTTGCTTCCTCCCTACCTTGCACACTAAAACTATCCCGGTTAATATTTGGGTAGTTAAAATCCCCTACTATTACTGCCTTATTATTCTTATACTTCTCTGAAATTTGATTACATATTTGATCCTCTATCTCTCCCTGACTGTTTGGGGGCCTATAGTACACACCCAACAGCATGGTTGCCCCTTTTGTGTTTTTTACTTCTACCCATATGGCCTCATTTGATGATCCTTCCAAGATATCATCCCTCTTCACTGCTATAATTGATTCCATGATCAATATTGCGACCCCCCCTCCTCTTCTATCCCCCTCTCTATCTCATCTGAATACCCTATAACCAGGAATGTTGAGCTGCCAATCCTGCCCTTCTTTTAGCCAAGTCTCAGTCATAGCTGTGATATCATATTCCCACGTGCCTATCTGTGCCCTCAGCTCGTCTGTCTTATTCCTCAGGCTCCTTGCGTTAAAATATATTCCATTTAGCCTTGTTAAACTCAGTTCTTCATTACCTAGCCTATGTTTCCTCTGCCTTCCAGATTCACTTACTAGCATTTTAACTTCTAATTCCATCTCAACTTCTCTCTCCTCTGAACTACTTTTCAGGATCCCATCCATCTGCCAATTTAGTTTGAATCCACCCCAACAGCATTAGCAAATCCTCCCCGAGGATGTTGGTCCCGTTCCTGTTCAGCCGTAATCTTGTACAGGTCCCACCTCCCCCAGAAACGGTCCCAATGCCACAGGAATCTAATCCAAAGTGTCCAGCATAACTAAGGAAAATCCTGAAAAAAATATATTGCACCATGTATTTCAATCACTGAATTTGAATTATTTTAGGTTAGCTCTTGAACATATTAGAATTTACAACAAGGCTGACAGGGAGAAGAAACTCGCAAAATCCAAGTTTTGCCCCAAGGAAAGCCAGAATGGATTTGTTAAGGGGAAAAATCACGTTTAACTAAACTAATGAGCTTTTTGGTAAGGTAGCAGAGAGGGTTGATATGGGTCGTGCAGTTGATGTGGCGTACCTGGACTTTCAAAATGCATTTGATAAAGTGGTACATGATGAAGTGCCACATAATAGACTTGCCAGCAAAGTTGAAGTTCGTGGAATAAAAGGGACAGTGGCAGCATGGAGCTGGCAGAATGACAAGAAACAAAGTAGTGGTTGTTTTTTGGAATTGAGGAAGATACACAGTGGTGTTCCCATTGTACTAGGATAACTGCTTTTCTTGATCCATATACATGACCTAGACTTGACATGTACAGAGCACAATTTCAATATTTGCAGATGACAACAAACTTGGAAGCATGGTGAATTGTGAGGAGGATTGAGAAAGACTTCAAGAAGACACAGACAGGCTGGTGAAATGGACGGACACCATCCTTCCTTTCTTTATCGGCCTTCCCCATGTTACATGGGATTGCCACAATGCTGGTTGGTCACACCTTCGTATCAGCCATCATTTTTCAGATTCTGTGGGTGGTTTTACAGCCAGCTGCCCTTCCTGCCACTAACCCTCCCCATTTATCCAGGTTGGGGACCGGCACCGATATACAGTGGCATGCCTGCACGAGTGGCTGGATTCTTTCATAGCCAATAAGTCCTGCAGTGGGACTTGAATCCAGGGCCTTCCGGCTCAGAGGTAGAAGAACTACCCACTGAGCCGCTCCAGCTCCCTCCACGGTTGAATGGACAGACATGTGGCGGAATAATCTTAACACAAGTAAGTGAGAAATGATGCATTTTGGTAGGGAGAACGAGGAGAGGCAAAATAAAGATACGAGTCTAAAGGGGTGCAGGAGCAGAGAGACCTGGAAGTATATGCGCACAAACTGTTGAAGGTGTATACCAAGAAGCTCAATATCATCCAGTACACAGCTTGATCATTACCCCAAAGCCCCCACACTCCACCACCACTGAACTCAACATCCATCCAATCCACCACCAGTGCATTATGGCTGCAGTATGTACATCTTACACAGTAGACTGCAACAACTCAGCAAGGTTATTTCAACAAAACATGCAATCTTGACCACCAAGATAAAGAATGGCAATGTTGGGGGAACACCATTAATCTCCTAATTCCCCTCCAAGTTCTCACACATCCTGATTTGGACCGACAGCACTACTCCGTCAGCATTGCAGGATCAGAATCAGAAATTCCCTACCTGACACAGTGATGGTGCTTTCAGACTGATAAGGACTGCCACGGTTTAAGGAGGACACCCACTGCACTAATCTCAGGGCAACTAAGTATGGGCAATAAATGCCGGCCTTGCTAGTGTTATCTATATCCTGACAACAAATGAAACAAAAAGGGGGTATTTTCTCATCCTCTGCTCAGGAACAAATTGGTGCCCATTTATTCTTTTTAAGTTGAGCTAACCTCTTTGCTCAGCTACACACAGATAATTTCTGTTCTGTTTTGTTTGTGGCACAACACTATTCAGTTAATTTTAGCCATTGCTTGCCAACTACACCAATAGCCCTATACTGTAGCAGTTTCTTTAATAGTACCTTAAAAATAATGTTTTCATTTCTTAATGACATTGAGGAAAATTTGGATTTCTATCACATGCAATTTTTGAGAGTATTTTCCACTGTTTACCATTACAGGGAATGGGGGAATAAAGCATCTGCGTAGCTCATTCAGTTAATAAGGCAGTGAGGCGGAATAATGTAACTGATTGTTAACAGGATGTAACTTCCCACTAGTGGGATGTTAAGTGCCATTGCTGTAGACAGTTTGGTTTAGAAATGCTAGATGGATTTATCACCCCTCTCAAACTCTGACCAAAATAGCATTCCATCATCTAGCTGGAAGTTAACCCACTCCCACCCCTCCAATTGTTTTTGATTTATCGCTTTGCAGGGGAGCTGGAAGTGATGTGCATTACATTACAAGAGCAAGTATATCAGAAACGGGGAGATGAGGTGTGGGGCCACTGTACAAAATTCTCAAGATTTCTAGCATTAAAACATTTTTAGCTGGAATTTTCAAGAGGGTTCTCCTGAACAACTGCTGTTCTTCTAGGATTTCTTCAGAAATTCTACTTCCTTATTTCTATAAGTAAAAGTACAAGGTAGCCAACTGGAAAATCCAAATGTGCATTCACTCATGCATGCATGTCTGCGTCAACCCAGAGCATAAGATCTGGCAGCAAGCAGTTTACAAAGCAGCGAACAAAAATATGTTCAAATCCAATTAATCCAATATCTGGTCGCTAACAGGGACATTTCAGGTCAGTTTCATAACATACAAACTAACCAAGCTAGAAACATTGCAAGATCACAAGTTATTTACAAATGAAGGAGGGCAATCAACCCATCATCATTCATCCAACCAGAGGGATCTCAACATTACAATTACAGCATTCAATTGATTCCTAAATAATTCCAGGGGTATTGTCTACATTACACAAAATGGAAGTTTAATCCACATGTTAATTTCTCTTTCTATAAAAAACAACTTCCTGATTTAAGTCCTAAAATGAACTTTAATTAGTTTGAAATAAAAACAAAAAATGCTGGGAAAACTCAGCTGGTCAGGCAGCATCTGTGAAAACAGAATTAACATTTCAGGTTAATGACCTTTCATCAGAACATTTTTTAGGTAATAATCAGGGTTAACCTTTTCTATATCCTTAACTATATTATATCCTTCTGTAAGATCACTTGCCTTCTGAGCTGAAAAGCCCAAATTGTTCAGTCCTTTCTGCACAAAAAAAAATGCCATTATTGGCTACTTGATCCAAGATTGTGTTTGTGATTCAGAGAAATGCATGTCATTTTATATTTCCTATCAAATAACAAGAAGATTTTTTTTAAGCCATAAGGCCTGAATTTCTTTGCTGCCCAATCATTTGATCAGTCCACATTATTCTGCAGACTAGTCTCTGAAAATAAGGATTTAAAATGGGCAAGGAAGAGTTACGTGAACTCAGCCTGGTTGCTTCACCAACCATTTTATTCCTTTCTTCCTGCAGGAAAGCAGTCAGCCTCTGCTCCACACTTGGTCTCCGTGCTCATTATATGGGAATATCACAGCCTGACACAAGGTTGTGCTATACAGTACATTAAGAGAGAACTGTCACACTGCACCATCATCCTATGTTACTGCTAATAATCCCAGTACCGTACATGTGCTCACTGGACACAGATGTGTGTGTCATGGTCCACAAGCACTAAAGAATTGATGACAATTCAGATCTTTCTTCAGTTTTAAATTCAAAACTAAAAAGTTGTCATTCACTATCACAATTTCTACTAGCTATCAGTAAAGAAATAGTTGACCATAATGTTTACCCAAAGCAACAACCTGGAAAACATTACTTTTCAAACAATTAGCACTGAACATTCAGTGCATGTTCATTTCACTGCATTATTAACTTTAATGAAAGAAAAAGAAAAGACTTGCATTTATATTGCATAACCACAGGATTTCCCAAAGTGTTTTGCAGCCAATTAAGTATTTTTGAAGTGTAGTAACAGTTGTAATGTTGTAAACATGCCAGCCAACTTGCACAAAAGCAATCTTCCAGCAACACTCTGGTTGTAATCTGATGTTGATTGAGGGATAAATATTGGCCAGGATACCGGTGATAATTCCACTGCTCTTCATCAAAATTGTGCCATGGGATCTTTTACCCCACCCAAGAGGGCCAACATCTTCACATCTCATCTGAAAGACTGCACTACTGTCAATGCAGCATTCCTTGCATACTGCACTAGAGTGTCAACCTTGATTTTTGTGTCCAAGTCCTGGAGTGGGACTTGAACCCACAACCTTCTGTCTCAGAGGCAAGTGTGCTACCAACTGAACCATGGCTAACAGTAATATATAGGTTCATGTGCGGCTCAGGACTTCACATACAGGGAATTACATTCTGAAGTGTATTTACTCCTTTTATAGGAAACAGGAGGTTCAGCCGAGTGTGTAGCTATGTTATGAAGAACTGTATTCTGTATCTGTACCACTGTAAATTACTTCTGACTATAGACAGTGATACTAGGGAAATTTGATCTTGCACGAAAATGGGTGTGCAAGGGGTAGGTGAACACTATGTATTCACATGGTTCTGGGGGGCACATGGAGGCGGCTGGGCATTGTGCGTTCACAGTGGACAGGTGAATGCTGCATGCGCTTGTTCATCTGGTCCCAGGTGAAGTGAAGGCATCTGACACGTTGTTTCTCAGTGAAGTTCAAGTAGAAGCTCTCCCTGAAGATCCACTGTGATAGAGGCCTCCTGTGTAATACCCTTTGTCCAGCTGTTCTTGCTTTCTCCTGTCTTCTTGGATGTTTTTGCTTGTCCTCCAGTCCCAAAGGCAGAACTCCCTGACCACCCATGACCACAGTAAAACTGCTTAAGGCAGACAAAAGTAGTCAAGCACCAGTAAACACTGGTTAGCGCAAGTCAGAAATCCATTGTAGAAAGCAGAATATTTGCAAAGAAATGCCCAGAAATGACCCCTTATGGTGTGGATGAACCCTCCAAGCAGTGCAGCTCCGGAGCCCTTCCTGCCTGTTTATGCAAAGGAATTGCTCAGCAATGAGACAGGCACTGAGGCAGAATCAGTTTCAAAAAAGGGTCGAACAACAAACCAACAAACTTACGTATTTTAAGATAGCTTTTTAATATTTTTGGCCCAAGCCCTGAATGTCAATGGAGGAGTTTGATCCAATTTGATGGGTGGCGTACTTCCAGTTTGGAATGGTTGAGTGCACTCCACCCACCATATTGGAGCCCTAGGCAACACAATAAAATTGCCAAGCCTCTGTTTTTTTGGCCCCACTTTCAGACCAGTTTCTCTGTGAAGAGATCTCAGCAAAAAGAGGAAATTTTGGATGGGAACTACTAAGCACAACTATGTAAAGCAAATGGCTATTTTTTTTCATTCTTTCATGGAACGTGGGCATTGCCAACTAGGACAGCAATTCTATTGCCCAGCCCTAACTACTCTTGAGAAGCAGGTGGTGAGCCGCCTTCTTGAACCACTGCAGTCCATGTGGCATAGGTACATCCACAGTGCTGTTAGGGAGGGAGTTCCAGGATTTTGACCGAGCGGCAGTGAAGGAATGGCAATATAGTTCCAAGTCAGGAAGGTGTGAGGCTTGGAGGGGAACTTGCAGGTGGTGTTGTTCCCATGCATCTGCTGCCCTTATCCTTATAGGTGGTAGAGGCCGTGGGTTTGGAGGGTTCTTTCGTAGAGGCCATGGGTTTGGAGGGTGCTGTCGAAGAAGTTTTGGTGAGTTGCTACAGTGCATCTTGTAGATGGTGCACACTGCTGCTACTGTGCATCAATGGTGGAGGGTGTGGATTTTGAACGTGGTGGATGAGGTGCTAATCAAGTAGGGTGCTTTGTCTGGATGGTGTCGAGCTTCTTGAGCGCTGTTGGAGCTGCACTCATCCAGGGAAGTAGAGCGTATTCTATCACACCCTTGACTTGAGCCTTGTAGGTGGTGGACAGGCTTTGTGGAGTCAGGAGGTGAGTTGCTCTTCGCAGAATTCCCAGCCTCTGACCTGCTCTTGTACCCACAGTGTTTCTATGGCTGGTCTAGTTCAGTTGCTGGTCAACGTTAACTCCCAGGATGTTGATTGTTGGGGATTCAGCAATAGTAATAACATTTAATGTCAAGGGATGATGATTAGATTCTCTCTTTTTGGAGCTGGTCATTGTCTGGCACTTGTGTGGTGCAAATGTGGTCAAAATTGGCCATGTAATGAGCTGTGTTTCTTCAGAACACAAATACAGAGAAACACAGAAACTAGGAGCAGGAGTAGGCCATTCGGCCTTTCGAGCCTGCTCCGCCATTCATTATGATCATGGCTGATCATCTAACTCAATAGCCTGCTCCCGCTTTCTCCCCATACCCTTTGATCCCTTTTACCCCAAGAGCTAAATCTAACTCCTTCTTGAAAGCATACAATGTTTTGGTCTCAATTACTTTCTGTGGTAACGAGTTCCACAGGCTCACCACTCTCTGGGTGAAGAAATTTCTCCTCATCTCAGTCCTAAATGGTCTACCCCATATCCTCAGACTGTGACCCCTGGTTCTGGACTCCCCTACCATTGGGAACATCCTTCCTGCATCTACCCTGTCTAGTCCTGTTAGAATGTTATAGGTTTCTATGAGATCCCCACCTCATTCTTCTGAACTCCAGCAAATATAATCCTAATCGACTCAATCTCTCCTCATATGTCAGTCCCGCCATCCCAGGAATCAGTCGGGTAAACCTTCGCTGCACTCCCTCTACAGCAAGTACATCCTTCCTCAGATAAGGAGACCAATACTGCACGCAATATTCCAGGTGTAGTCTCACCAAGGCCCTGTACAATTGCAGCAAGACATCCCAGTTCCTGTACTCGAACCCTCTGGCTATGAAGGCCAACATACCATTTGCCTTCTTTACCGCCTGCTGCACCTGCATGCTTGCCTTCAGCGACTGGTGTACAAGGACACCCAGGTCTCATTGCACATTCCCCTCTCTCAATTTATAGCCATTCAGATAATAATCTGCCTTCCTGTTTTTGCTACCAAAATGGATAACCTCACATTTATCCACATTATACTGCATCTGCCATGCATTTGCTCACTCAGCTTGTCCAAATCACACAAGCATCTCTGCATCCTCCTCACAGCTCACCCTCCCACCCAGCTTTGTGTCATCTGCAAATTTGGAGATATTACATTTAACTCCCTCATCTGATTGTTTAAAATCCTGGGAGGAGCATTTAATTTGTAAATTACTGGATGACACAAGGGTTAAATAAGGTCTGATTCCTCCTTGTTCCCTAAACTGGAATTTCACACATAGGTCTACATCATGTAGGCTATACCTCACATGGTGTTCCAACTATTAGTTCAAAATATTCATATTTCATGGAGCTGACTTCCCAGTCAAGATCAGGTTTTCCTTGATGCCACTGAAAGCAATCAGAATTCACTCAGCAACACAGCTCAAGTGGCAATCAGCACTTTCACCTAAGTTTTATCATTTCAATTTTTCAGCTAAGGTGTGTATAAACAAGGACTGTAATGAACAGCCATTCTGTATAACTTAAATCCCACTCACAACATGAATTCTGACTCATGTTCGATCTTTTGTGCGATATAAACTGGATCCCAAGGCTCTTTAGATAGATACAGGATAAACAACAGTTGGAAATGTATTTACAGCTTACCTTAACCCATGACCATGTGGGTAGGATTGCTAATATGCAGCAGATTCACAGCTAACAGCACCCAGCCTCCCATCCTGCATAGGTTATCATCTTTTAGTTGCATACCACAGTCTGCAACTCACAGATATTAAATCCTATTCAAACTTGTATATCTCCAGTAGAAATACACCGGGTTAGATGAAACAGGCAGGAGGAGCATTAACCGGTACAGACCAGTTGGGTCAAACAGCCTGTTTCTGTGCTATAAATGCTATGAAATTCTATGAAAAGCAAGTTCAGGTGCAAATATTAGGTAATTCACTCACTCCAAATAACTTACTCACACTAAATTAAATGGGAATAAAATCTATTTTATAAAGCTTGATTTCTATTGCTTGTAACCTCAAATTACATTTCAGCACAACAAATACACAAATAAGATTGAATTGCTAGTTTCAACACCTATTTGAAAGTCATAAAAGTCACCTGAAAAGCCATGGAATTGGCAGCAGCCAGGAACATCCGCAGTGGCAGCTTTGCCTTGTAAGATCGGTGGCTCCATAAACGATGCGCACCAGCTGTCACTCCAAGAGCCGTAACTATAAAACAAAAATAAGCTGTGGAAAAATACAATAACTTGGATTAGTACCATGGCATATTACTTTCTGCATTGATGTCTGTGCAGCTGGCATGTGCAATAAAACCAGACCAATAATGCAAAGTGAGTT
The DNA here is from genome assembly GCF_964194155.1 of Cetorhinus maximus. NCBI lineage: Eukaryota > Metazoa > Chordata > Chondrichthyes > Lamniformes > Cetorhinidae > Cetorhinus > Cetorhinus maximus. Next base: position 99,649,169 of record NC_135879.1, on the reverse strand, counting down.
CTATACCTTTTTACCAAAGTCATTGTTCCCTCACGTTATATCCTCTACACCAGTATACTGTATTCTTAAAGGGAAGCATTCATGGCCCAGAGAGATAATTGCCACTTTAGTAATGAGAGTTATTGAGATGGTGGTCGAGTCAGAGCTTATACTGCAAACAGGGGGAAAGTCTGGGTAAAATATATAGGCTTCAGTTCACTAAAGTAAAAAAAAACAAAGATAATTGGAAATATACAGCATGTCAGCATCTGAAAAGAAAAAGTGGTTGATATTTCCTCTGTTCTATCAAAAGGTCAGCACATGAAACATTAATCTTGGGCTTTTGTTGTCGATGCTACCACATCTGCTGTGTACTTTCAGTATTTTCTGGGTTTGTCTTAGATTTCCAGCATTTGCATCTCCTTTTCCCCCATAACACTAAACTCACTTTAATAAGTTATTCTCTGATGACTAGGAAGAAATTAATCATGGGCAGTAGCATAAAATGGTTCATAGCAAAGTGGGAGGCTGTTTTATACATGCCTGATTTTCTTTTCAGTTGACCATGTAAATGAGCGTCAAAGTTTCAGTGGACATATCCCAGAAGCAATGCAAATTATTGAGGAATATCGTGCAAAATCTAGCATGAATCTGAGCTGCACAAACTTCCTTGTTAAAAAATTATGCAGCACCACCTCTTACAGCATAACTATGTTGACATATTCTAGGAAATTGAGTATGTCAGAAATTTTACAATGTAAGAGTTAAGTGGTAACAATTTTACAAGAAGTTCGTTTTCAATTACTTCAGGCATTTGACTCGGATTGAATTTGCTCTGTTCTTTGTATTAATTCGTGGAATGTCCTATTTCAAGCAAGTTCTCTATACACTCTTCAGAATGTCAACAAAAATCATAACACTGCAGATGCTGGAAATCTGAAATAAAAACAAAGGCTGGAAATGCTCAGCAGGTCTAGCAGCATCTGTCCTTGACCTGAAACGTTAACTCAGTTTCTCTCTCCACCAATGCTGCCAGACCTGTTGAGTATTTCCAGCATTTTTTGTTTCTCCAGAATGTCAATCTGATTTGAAGCATAGAAAATAAATTGGTAATCCTAAGACTCTGTAGCTGAACTTAAATGCACAGTTATTCAACAAGAGATTTAATTCAGAAAGTTAGACTAAAGACGGCAATTGCATTGATTGGTTAAAAAGCATTGCTTGTTATGGGCTAAACAATGGAAGATCAGCATCCAGATTTCACTCATATTATCATAAAAGAAGCATCACTCTACTGAATTACTTGGTAAATAACGAGGTGGGATCTTTTCACTACAACCAAAGTTTCACCATGTATGAATTTGCTATTAAAGGTTCTATTATTCAGAACTGTCATTACAATTAGGGGCTTATGTAATTTATGTACATACTTGACAATTTTTACCTGCATTTATGCATGTAGATTGTAAATGCATGCATTTGGCAATTCTGGTCTAGTCATGTTGCACATGCAATGTTGTTTGATGGACAGAAGTCTACATACCCCTTGTGGTTGGTCAACCCAAGTAAACACCAGGGACAAAATTAAGCCAAACTCCCATTATCTCACAATCTGGGCAACATTATTCCTGTGTGCTAAATGATCACATTTAAGTTTTCAAATTGGTGATATCTAGGTACACATTCCACACAGGAGGAAACAGATATTTTGTGTATAATGTTATACATGTGATAATTTTGTACCCAATCAGGTTTGTCTGTAAAAGCCCCTAATCTTAATGTATACGGTAAAAGCTCTTGTCATCTGTCCTGTTTTGAACGAGTATAGATTTTGAGTGGAGTGTCTAGAACTTTTCTTTGCATTTTAGAAATTATGATTTTTAAATTTGCCAATTTTCCTAATTACAACTGTACACGATGAAGAAGCATTCTTTAAATTACTACGGTTTGCAATTATTTTCATCAACACATATCAGGGTGCAACATCTGTACTTATTTCTGCCCTTTTTAAGGTTTTAGACATGGCATAAAATAATGATTGACATTTCTCCAAATGGTGGATTTTAAACTTTGAATACTGTGAACCACAAAAGGTATGTAATAATGAGACTTTTTTTTGGATAATGCTGCACCTTTTTATTGAACTTTAGTCAACGCATACCATAATTTGCTCTCTGGTATTTGACTGCAATGTTTGTTGCCCATGGCGACTTCAAGCTGGATTAGATAAAGCATGCAAACCAGGCAGCAAAAATACCCAAGCCATAAGTTCAAGCCCTGCAGATAAGAACAGTAATTTCTCATTAAAACTTTCTGATTGACCAGGTGGCCATCTAACATTTTTATAACTTCCTGTTTTTTTAACTGACTAAAAAGTGTATAATTTGCTAAATGTGGTCTCTCCTTGCTATCTATTTACAGTTCAAACTAGTTTAATTCAAATGATCTAATAATCCACATTTTAAGCATAAATTCTCAATTTACTATGTTATCAATGATTTGAATTAAGCAATGTTGAACCATTCATTTTAGTACAAACAATAACTTTGAATTAACCATATAAAAGTAATTTTTATAGAAAGAGATTGCTGTATTATTTACCCGGGCTTTGGATTCAACCAGTCAAACACTGTAGATCAACCACTGTTTCAAGTTGGTGTTCTCTGTTCTCTCTCTTTCAATGATTAAAAATTAAATCTCCTGAGGAATACGGAATGACCATCAGTACTTAAACATAGGAGTGGAACAACTGAGCAGTTCTCATGATGTCATGAGCCATTGAAGAAAAGCTCTGTGCATTGTCAGAGGTAGGAGTGCTGCCTATAAATAAATTGATGGCTATACACTATTCGTTATGGACACAATTGGAATTTTGATTTTGTTTTGGATTAACAAAAATTGTTCCTCTCAATCCATGTTTTCAACAGTGATAGATCATTGGGTAGTTCATTTGATATAATACTCCTGCATGATAAAGCAAACTATAGCACAGTATTTGAATTCTGTGCAGAGATCTCATGGGAAACTTTGAATGTTTCTTGTGACAGTGAACTGTACATTCACTATTGCTCCAAACAATGCAACTGTTATTAATAGAAAACCTGTCAACACCAAACTGTTTGTTTTGCCATATCTTACCACATGAATTTTCCCTTACCCCAATAACCTTAACAACTTCTGTACATACTTAGATTCTTTACCAATAATCATGATTAATCTTAATAATGACACAATACCAACTTTCACATCCAAATTGATTAGACCCAATCTGTATTAACCTTAATACCATACATAGTAAATCTTGGTAGATTTGCTGCATATCCAAATTGTTTAGCTCCCTAATACTTTTAATAGTACACAAAATACATTCTAATGTGCTCTTTATGAAAGTCATTCAGAATCAGTGAACATAATCTGTATACACAATAATCTTTATAATTTCCATGGATATCCAAATGGTTTAGAATCTGTGGCAAACTGATTTATTACAACTGTAGTTATGCCATGGAACATGGGCTGATTCTCGTATTTTAAGATTAAGAGTTTATCTATACAAGTCCTATTTCAATAGGTCATAAATCAATCTCACAATGCTTCCTTTGCGCACAGCCCAATTTTTGTGTGCAAGAATCAACACATCACTAAATGTTGAAGGTTTTTAATTGAAAGCCAGGTGATATTTTGTTGGTGGACGCTTGACAATATTAAATAGCAAATGTTTGCTTACTCTTAAAGACGACCTTATTTGGAATTATATACAAAATACTCTCCTGTTCAAGATAGGATATGACCATCTTTTAATGCAACATGGAATTCTTATTGATGATAAGTTGTAGATAATAAGTCCAGACTGAATTATTGGTTATTCCAGAGCCTAGTTTACAAAAACCGCTAAATAAAATAAATCCAAGATAATTCCATCATTGATCACCTCAAACCTTCTCTGCCTGAAGTATGTTTAAATAATGTGACAACACTGCAATCCCCTGGGGGCGATTATAACAAGAAGATAGATCAACGGAAAGTTAATTAAACCCTGTTTCAAATCCTCTCCTCTAATTTTTTACCCCTCTGCTCAGAAAAATGCGGGATTTTTCAGGTGACCGCAGTAGCCGGAGACTGAAACTAATGACTTGGCTCCGGAATTCACTCCCTGCCTCTCTGGCCTCCCTTAAAACGCTTAGGCCGTACCTCTTTCACACAGATTTTGGTCACCTGTCTCAACAGCTCCTTCTGTGGCTCGGCGTCAATATTTTGTTTGATTGCATGCTAAATAAATGCAACTTGTTGTTCAAAGGGCACCGCAAATATTCAGTATCCACCTTTTTTTCTCGGGGACGAAAGAGAACACCTGAATAACCGCTTTTAATCGTTCACACGATCCCCTAAGGACTAATGTGACCCGATTCTCTGTCCAGACATTGACACCGGTGTGGGAATCAAACATGATGCGTCATTCTGTGACTGGAATACCTCTGAACCATTGCCGAATCTACAGTCTGCACTGTGGCGTCTGATTATAACTGGCCCGTAGCGATGCGCATTAAGATTCATTTATTGCGACTGATAATCACTCATGATTTGCTGCTTCATTGATTCCGCCAGACCCCATTCCGGTATAAGTGCCCGCCAGCGCAGAGGAGGGTTTTTTTTCTTGCGAAACATGGTAAAGCCAGGGGATGGCCGTGCCTGCCCGACAGTAACACAAGCGGCGCTTCTTTGCAAAGGTCGCATTTGCCACCCCTCCCTTCACACAGGGGCAGGCACTAAATTCACTCCGGGGCTGTTGATTTATATATTTATAAACTTACTGAAAACCGGGGTTGAGAGGGCGGCTGGCCTGGGTTTGGAAGGGTAGTGATGGATGGAGGGAGGATGGTTGGTTGGAGGGAGTGCGCAGTGAGTGCGGACACTTACCCCACAGCCATGTTAGCGGCTGAGCCTGCGGGAAGAGGGTCAGCGAGTACAGGGCACCCAAATGCAGCAGGCTCATCAGGGCCACGTTCCTCCAGACGATTCTCTGTTCAGAATCGGCTTTCCGCTGCCTGTTGTCGGCAGCCGAGCTGGGGTCTCTTCCATTCGGCTCCGCCACCTCCTCCTCTCCGACGATCTTGTCCTGATTCTCCATGTTCACCAGCTTTCAGTATCCCTGTTGTGTAAAGCCAGGCAGCAGTGGAGATGGCTGCCTTTGCCTTTCCTTAAGAAGCCTCTGTTAGCGCAGAAATAGGCAGGGGGGGTGGCGGGGGCGGGGAGAGGGAAGGCTACAGCAAAACCATTACCGGCAGCGCAGGCATCTTGCACCAAGTGTGCAGCCCTCTCCAGCAGGGCAGCCAATCACAGTCACCACTTAAAAGCTGCTCGTCCTGTAGGGAATGACTGCATCAAACCCAACACCCGAACCATAGCAACCAGACCATAGGCAGGGTCCAGAACCATAGCAACCAGATCATAGCAACCAGACCAGGGGCAGGGTCCAGCGCCATGGCAACCAGACCCGGGGCAGGGTCCAGCACTATAGAAACCCAACAGGGCAGGGTCCAACACCATAGCAACCAGACCATAGCAACCAGATCATAGGTAGGGTCCAGCAGTCCAGCAGCATAGCAACCAGACTACAGCCAAGGTCCAGCACCATAGCAACCAAACTATAGGCAAGTCCAGCACCATAGCAACCAGACCATAGCAACCAGATCATAGATAGGGTCCAGCACCATAGCAACCAGACTACAGCCAAGGTCCAGCACCATAGCAACCAAACTATAGGCAATGTCCAGCACCATAGCAACCAGACCATAGCCAGGGTCCAGCACCACAGCAACCAAACCACAGCCAGGGTCCAGCACCACAGCAATCAAACTATAGGCATGGTCCAGCACCATAGCAACCAGACCATAGCAACCAGACCAGGGGCAGAGTCCAGCACCATGGCAACCAGACCCGGGGCAGGGTCCAGCACTATGGAATCCCAACAGGGCAGGATCCAGCACCATAGCAACCAGACCATAGCAACCAGATCATAGGTAGGGTCCAGCACCATAGCAACTAGACTACAGCCAAGGTCCAGCACCATAGCAACCAAACTATAGGCAAGGTCCAGCACCATAGCAACCAGACCATAGCAACCAGACCATAGGCTGGGTCCAGCACCATAGCAACCAGACCATAGGCTGGGTCCAGCACCATAGCAACCAGACCACAGCCAGGGTTCAGCACCATAGCAACCAGACCATAGGCAAGGCCCAGCACCATAGCAACCAGGCCACAGGCAAGGTCCAGCATCATAGCAACCAGACCATAGACAGAGTCCAGCACCATAGTAACCAGACCACAGCCAGGGTCCAGAACCATAGCAACCAGACCACAGGCAGGGTCCAGCACCGTAACAACCAGACCATAGCAACCAGACCATAGGCAGGGTCCAGAACCATAGCAACCAGTCTATAGGCAGGGTCCAGAACCATAGCAACCAGACCATAGCAACCAGACCAGGTGCAGAGTCCAGCACCATGGCAACCAGACCCGGGGCAGGGTCCAGCACCATAGAAACCCAACAGGGCAGGGTCCAACACCATAGCAACCAGACCATAGCAACCAGATCATAGGTAGGGTCCAGCACCATAGCAACCAGACTACAGCCAAGGTCCAGCACCATAACAACCAAACTATAGGCAAGGTCCAGCACCATAGCAACCAGACCATAGCAACCAGACCATAGGCAGGGTCCAGCACCATAGCAACCAGACCACAGCCAGGGTCCAGCACCACAGCAACACCAGACTACATCCAGGGTCCAGCACCACAGCAATCAAACTATAGGCAAGGTCCAGCACCATAGCAACCAGACCATAGCAATCAGACCAGGGGCAGGGTCCAGTACCATGGCAACCAGACCCGGGGCAGGGTCCAGCACCATAGAAACCCAACAGGGCAGGGTCCAGCACCATAGCAACCAGACCATAGCAACCAGATCATAGGTAGGGTTCAGCACTATAGCAACCAGACTACAGCCAAGGTCCAGCACCATAGCAACCAGACCATAGGCAAGGTCCAGCACCATAGAAACCAGACCATAGGCTGGGTCCAGCACCATAGCAACCAGACCATAGGCAAGGTCCAGCACCATAGCAACCAGACCATAGGCAAGGCCCAGCACCATAGCAACCAGACCACAGCCAGGGTTCAGCACCATAGCAACCAGACCATAGACAGAGTCCAGCACCATAGCAACCAGACCACAGCCAGGGTCTTGCACCATAGCAACCAGACCACAGCCAGGGTCCAGCATCACAGCAACCAAACCACAGCCAGGGTACAGCACCATAGCAACCAGACCACAGCCAGGATCCAGCACCATAGCGACCAAAGCACAGCCAGGGTCCAGCACCAGAGCAACCAGACCATAGCCAGAGTCCAACACAATAACAACCAGACCAGAGCCAAGGTCCACCACCATAGGAACCAGACTTGCCCTGGCCAAGAATGACCATCAAATGGTCCAGGCAGCATGCAATCAGGGGTTATTTGATCCGACTGCCTGCGCTTTGCCCATGTTTACATTCAAGACAGGGTATCCTTGGAGATGGAGCACTTGAAGCCTTCTGCATCCAGTAGGCACTGGGGTGACTAGGCCACTTGTGAAAAACAGCAGTTACAAAGCAGTAAGCTGATCATTTATATCCAGTTGGACCTCCATTGGCTGCACACCAATTTTTTGGCTTTCTGACTATACATCAAAATTTTCATGGGGCAGTCTTGAGTTGAATGTTGTCATTATGAAGCCCACTAACACCAGTCTAGAATTTGATATAAATCACCCTCGCAGCCTGAGAAAGGTTGCATTAAATGTGTTATTTATTTGTCTTGTTTGTGTTCCTGTATCTAGGATTAGCTGTACTGAATGTTTTAGACCAAAATCTGGGGACTCTGAATTTTTGAACAATTTGCTATTGTTGATCATTGCTCCCCTTCCATTGGGACAGGTAGTTAAGATTGCATGATGTACTTCACAGGGGACTCTAAGGTAATCACTTCACCAAAATTGATATTTTGTAATGAAAGGTCATTGACTTGAAACCTTAACTGTGTTTCTTTTTCCACAGATACTGAAGTATTTCCAACATTTTCTGTTTTGATGTATAATCTCTTCACCATTTGTTCCAGGGGTTCTTGCTGTTATGAGGTTTGTTTTGGAATCGCTGTGGTCATTAACCTAGATTCACAAATTGTTATTATCTCTTCCTAGTGCAGTTTGATTAAAGAATTTACAGTAAATTGGAAAGAATTCCCACATGTAGTATGAATGTTATCTCATTATGCATCCACCATCCGCAATTATACAAGAGGAAATTTGAAATCCTGACCAACATAAAAGCAAAAAAAAAAATCAAATGATATGACAAGTTACATGGTCAAATTTTTTGCAATAAAATGAGCCAGATCAACATCACCACAAAACAAAATCTACAATCCAGTTTCTAATCCAGATTAAGACTTGTCTATTTTACACTCGGGTTCCAGTTGTGTGCGCTGGGTTTAAGCAAAGCACCCTGCTGTTATTTATGTTATTTACTCCTTTCGGCATGATTTGATGTAGAATATGTTGCTATCACGCTTTTTAAAACTGAAAAAAGTTCCGTTCACTGAGTTTTTCTTCATAATTCAATACCCCAAGAGTCGGAATCACCCAGTTGCTCTTGCCTAAACACTCTCCAATGCATCGCTCTCTTTTAAAATAGGGGGCTGAAATTCTTGAAGGATCGTGTGTTGATGGAGCGCCTCCGACTGCCCTGACCTTGACCCTGCCCCAAACCTTGGACGTAAGGTAGCAGGGAACCGGGGACCTTTGCTAATTATGGTGTTCCCCAGACATCTTTCCCCTGCAGGTGACCAGGAATTTGCTGTCTCATTCGGGGAGGGTTGGGGGGAGGGGTGCATTCCATCCAAATATTTGAGAATCATTTTAGCAGGGTTCTATTTTGCAACAATTCATTCCTAAAAAGCAGTCAATTCCAGGCAAGGAACACAAATACACCCATATCATGCAAGTTAATCTTGAGTTCAGAGCAAACGAGGCAGAACTGGGAGGATTTGAGGGTAACGTGATCCCACTAGTTCATCTCCTTTTCAGATGTCAGTACTGGGGTGAGCGGATGTAAGAAGGAAATGCCGCCCCCTGTCAAATAAAAAGGCAGATACTTGCCAGACAAGATTTTACTCCCCAGCCCCGGCGACCATCGGTTTCTGGTATCACCCTCCCGACCAAATACAAGGGCCAAGGGTATCCAAAATTATATTGAATCTTTCAAATGTGGACTCACTAATGAGGCCCTTTAGGTTATATAAACCAGTTTCAGGTAGGCATTGGGCCTCCCGCTTTTTACCCTTGCTCCAAGCGCAGCACTTATTTTAAGTTCTAAAATGAGATGAAATGAATTCCCATCCCTCCTTATACAAAACAGGGTCATTTAAGTTGTTTTTTAAAACGTGCATTGGTGATGCACAATTCTCTACAGCAGCCATCACACTAAAGATAAACCACGTACATTTTAACAATTTCTATATATTTTACATTATATTTGGAATGCACATTACAGTTTGTTTTTCTTCTGCAATTTTGTACAACGTTTTGGGTCAATTTAGTTGTATCCTTTAATTTAAAAAAGTATAAAATCCATATCAAACATGAGGGACACAAAGTCACTGCAATGACCTGACATTCACGCGGAGTTGATATTACAACATTACAAAGAGCTGCAATAAATTTACATTGAAGGCCCTTTGTGGTGAAAGGAGCTTTGTTGGGCAATGGTTTCATTTGCCTGTGCTTACATACATGCAAGTGTACTGAATGTATATTAGGCAGTTGACCCAAACCCTGAAGTGAATGTGTAGGCTCTAAAATGAGCAATGTTTCTGTTAGCACATGATGTGGAGTTGATAGCTTAAAGTCAATCGTCAGCCTGAAATATGTCTGCATCCAGCACAGTGTGTCAGAGGAATCCGATTATCGCGCTATCAGTCTAGTTCCAATCATCAGCTAAGTGATGGAAGGAGTTATCGACAGTACTATCAAGCAGCACTTACACACCAACATCCTGCTTACTGATGCTTCAGTTAGGGTTCCACCAGGGCCACTCGACTCCAAACCATAAGGCATCCCTGGTCCAAACATGGACACAAGACCTAAATTACAGAGGTGAGGTGAGCGACTGTCCTCAACGTCAAAGCAGCTTTCAACTGCGTTTGTCAACAAACAGCCCTAGTAAAACTGAAATCAATGGAAATCAGAGAGAAAACTCACCACTATCTGAAGTCATACCTAACACACAGGAAGGTGGTTGTAGTTGATGGAAACCAATTATTTCAGTCACAGGATATTGCTGGACTTTCTCAGGGCAGCATCCAATTGTCTGCTGCTTCATCTATTACCTTCCCTCTAACATAAGATCAGAAGTGGTGTTGCTGCCTGATGACTGCAGGGCTCAGCTCCATTCTTCAGATAATTAAGCAGTCCATACTTGCATGCAGCAAGATCTGGACAACAACCAGGCTTGGGCTGATAAGAGGAAATAGCATTTGTGCCAAACAACTAGGCAGTGCCCATTTCCAACATAAGAACCTAAACATCACTCCATGACATTTAATAGCATTACCTTCATCAAGTTTCCCATCATCAACATCCTTATGGTCACCATTGACCAGAAACTCAACTGGAGCAGCTACTTAAATGCTGTGGCTACTACAGCAGGTCAGGGGCTGGGTATTCTGGAGTGACCACCTAACTATTCAAAACCTCCCCAAGGCACAAGGCAAGAGCGTTATGAAATATTCTCCAATTGTCTACATGTGCAGCTACAATAACATTCAAGCAGCTCAACAACATGCAGATCAAAACAGCTGACATGATCCTAAACAATCACTCCCTCCACCATCAACGTGTGTACAATCAACATGCAGCAATGCAGCAACTCATCAAGGCTTCTTTGACAACATCTCTCAAACCCATGAATCACAGAATGTTAACAGCATAGAAGGAGGCAATTCGGCCCATTGTGTCTGTACTGGCTCTCCAAATGAGCACTATGACCTAGTGCCATTGACCTGCCATTTCCCCATACCCTTGCATGTTGTTTCTATTCAAATAATCATCTAATGCCCTCTTGAATGCCTCAATTGAACCTGCCTCCACCACCCTTCCAGGCAGTGCATTCTAGACCCGAACCACTCGTATGAAAAAGATTTTCTCGTGTCACATTTGCTTCTTTTGCAAATCACTTTAAATCTGTGCCTTCTCATTCTTGATCCATTTACAAGTGGGAATAGCTTCTCCTTATCTACTTTATCTAGACCCCTCATGATTTTGAACATCTCTTTCAAATCTCCTCTTAGTCTTCTTCTCTCCAAGGAGTACAGTCTCAACCTCTGCAATCTATTCTCATAGCTGAAGCTTTTCATCCCTGGAACCATTCTTGTAAACCTCTTCTGCACTCCCTCCTATGTGTTCACATCCTTCCTATAATGTGGTGCCTAGAACTGTACACAATATTCCAGCTGAGGTCTAATAAGTGTCATATAAATTCAGCATAACCTCCCTGCTCTTGTACTATATGCCCCTAAAAATGAAGCCCAGGATACCATATGCTTTATTAACTGCTCTCTCCACCTGTCCTGCCACCTTCAATGATCTATGCACATTTACACCCAGATCTCTCTGCTCCTGCATCCCCTTCAAAATTTCACCCCTTGTTTTATATTGTCTATCCATGTTCTGCCTACCAAAATGCACCAACTCACGCTTCTCCGCACTGAACTTCATCTGCCACCTATCTGCCCACTCCATCGACTTGTCTATGTCCTTTTGAAGTTCAACACTGTCCTCTTCGCAGTATACAACACTCCCAAGCTTTGTATCATCTGTAACCTTTGAAACTGTCCCCTGCACACCAAGATCTAGATCATTAATAAATATCAGAAAAAGCAAGGGTCCTAATACCGACCGCTAGGGAACCCCACTACAAACCTTCCTCCAGCCCAAAAAATATCCATTGACCATTACTCTTTGCTTCCTATTTTTCAGTCAATTTTGTATCCATGTTGCTATTGTCCCTTTTATTCCATGACCAATAACTTTTCTCACAAGTCTATTTTGTGGCACTGTATCAAGTGCCTTTTGAAAGTCCATGTACACCACATCAACAGCATTACCCTCATCGACCTTTTCTGTTACCTCTTCAAAAAACTCCAGCAAATTAGTTAAACACGATTTCCCCTTTAGAAATCCATGCTGGCTCTTCCTTATCAACCCATATTTTACCATGTGACTACTAACTCCATCCCGAATAACTGTTTCTAGAATCTTTCCCACCACTGAAGTTAAACTGACTGGTTTGTAATTACTGGGCTTATCCTTACAACCTCTTTTGAACAAGGGCATAACGTTTGCAATTCTCCAGTCCTCTGGCACCACCCCCCAGTCTGGGAAAGACTGAAAAATTATGGCCAGTGCCCCTACAATTTCTACTCTCACTTCCTTCAATATCCTTGGATGCATCTTATCCGGTCCTGGTGCCTTGTCAACTTTAAGTACCAACAGTCTATTCAACACTTCCTCCTTATCAATTTGAACCCTTCTAGTGACAGAGTTTCCTCATCTGTCACCATGGCCTGGATAGCATTTACCTCCTTGATAAAGGTGGTGCAAAGTATTCATTTATACCTCAGCCCTTTTAGGTCCCTAATTGACCCTACTCCTTCTTTTACCACCCTTTCGCTATTTATATGCCTGTAGAAGATTTTGGGATTCCCCTTTATGTTGGCTGCCAGTCTTTTCTCATAACCCCTCTTCGCTTCTCTAATGAGATTTTTCACCTCCCCTCCGAACCTTCCATATTCCTCTTGGTTCTCAATTGTGTTTGCTACCTGACACCTGTCATAAGCACATGTTTTGTTCTTTATCTTAATTTCTTTCCCCTTTTTCACCCAGGGAGCTCTGGATTTGTTTGCCCCACCTTTCCCTTACGATGGAATATACCTTGACTGTGCCCAAACCAACTCTTTTTTAAAGGTAGCCCATTGTTCAGCTACAGTTTTTCCCACCAATCTTTCGTTCCAGTCTATCTGGCCCAGATCTGTTCTTGCCCCATTGAAGTCGGCTCTCAACAAGTTAATGATTCTTACTCTGGGTTGCCTATTGTCCTTTTGTATCATCATCCTAAAACATACAATACAATGATTGCTGTGTCCTAAATATTCCCCCACTGACACTTGATCTACTCCGCCCATCTCATTTCCAAGAACCAGGTCCAACAGTGCATTTTTTCTTGTTGGACTTGACACACACTGCTGTAGAAAAATTTCCTGCACACAATCTAGGAACTTTAGCCCCTCTCCGCCCTTTACACTACCACTGTCTCAGTCTACATTCGGGTAATTAACACCCCCAATTATAACTACTCTATAATGCTTGCATCTCTCTGCAATTTCCTTACAGACTTGAGGTGTCAGCTGTGGCTCAGTTCATAGCACCCTCGCCTTTGAATCAGAGGGTTGTGGGTTCATATCCCACTCCTGGAAAACCAAGAACTGTGATTATACTCGAAAGAAGTTGCAATCTGTGACTGTTGGTAACTTGAAAGAGTTTCCCTGCAGATTTGTTCCTTCATGTCCTTCCGACTAGTTGACAGTCTGTAGACTTCACCGAGCAATGTAATCGCACCCTTTTTGTTCTTAGCTCTAGCCAAATTGATTCTGTCCTTGAACCCTCTAGGACATCCTCTTTTCCAGCACTGCAATTCTCTCCTTAATTCTCTCCAATGCTGCCACTCCTCCTTTCTTTCTTTTCCTATCTTTCTGAACACCTTGTACCCAGGAATATTTAACACCCAGTTCTGCCCTTCCTTGAGCTAGGTCTCTGTTATCGCTGCAACATCATATTTCCACATGGCAATCTGCAACTGTAACTCCCCAGTCTTATTTACTATACTCCGTGCATTCACATACATGCATAGTAACCTTGACTTAGATTTTGTTACTTTCTCCCTCACCCTGACTCCACCTATTAACTTATTAGTGCTATCTGTCCCTCCTAGTATCTTGTGCACCCTGATATTCCTCTCTAATAATTTTTCTTGGTTCCCACATCCCTGCTAGTTAGTTTAAAGCCCTCCAAACAGCAAGCATCTCAATCCAGTCTCTGCTTAGGTGCAACCCGTCCAGCTTGTACAGCTGCCAACTCCCCCAGAGCCAGTCCCAGTGTCCCAGGAATCTAAAGCCCTCCCTGCTGCACCATCTTTCCAGCCATGCATTCATCTGTCTTATCCTCCTATTTCTGTACTCACTTGCACATGGGAGTAATCTGGAGATTACTACATTTGAGGTCCTGCTTGCTAATTTTCTACTTAGCTCCCTAAATTCTGATTGCAGGACCACATCCCCCTTCCTACCTAAGTCATTGGTACCAATGTGGACCACAACCTCTGGCTGATCACCCTCCCCCAGAAGAATGTCCTGCAGCTGCTTTGTGACAACCTTGACCCTGGCACCAGGGAGGCAACAAACCATCCTGGAGTCACATCTACGGCCACAGAAACACCTGTCTGTTCCCCTAACCAATGAATCCCCTATCACTATTGCTTTTCCTTTCTTCTTCCTCTCCTCCTGTACATTCAAGCCTTTCGTGGTGCCACAAACTTGGATCTGAATGCACTCCTCTGAAGAATCAGTGCCCTCTCCAGCTTCCAAAACAGGAAACTGATTAGTGAGCAGGACCCCAGGGGACTCCTGTACTACCTGCCTACTTCTCTTGGACTGCCTGGTGGTCACTCATTCTTTCTCTTTCTCCAGGCCCTTAATCTGTGATGTGACCACCTCTCTGAACGTGCTCTCCACGTAGCTCTCAGCATTGCGGATGTGCCAGGGTGACTCCAGCCGCCGCTCAAGCTCTGAAATCCAGAACTCAAGTTTCTGCAGCTGGCAGCACTTCCTGCACATGTGGTCGTCTAGAACACCAGTAGCATCCATGACTTCGCACATATTACAGGACATGCATTCCACTCGACTGAGCTGCCCTGCCATGTCTTAACTCTACTTCCCCCATGTTAATTTTATTCTACTTTGGATTATTTATATTACTTTATTATATTGGCCCTAAATTTCCCTTATTCTTGGCACTTCTCAGTTAAATCCAAGTATAACTATTTGTTTTAAAAAACTACACATTTCTAATTTACTCACCAGGTCCTATTTACCAAGGCCACCACTCTTCTTTCTGAAGAAACGTGGAAAAGAAAAGGAGCACTTCCTCCCTCCTCACTGAACTCCCTCAGTCACCAAACTCCAACTTAGGCACTCTACTGCAGCTAAAAACAGCACTCCAGGCAGCTAGGGCAAAGACAACAAGTAGACAGAATTACCTACCTAACAGCATTGTTGAAGCACCTTCATCTCAAGGACTGTATCAATTTAAGAAAAATGCCGACTGCCACCTGCTCAAAGGAAATAAGTCATGGCCAGCAAATGTCAGCTTTGCTATCAATGCCCTCATTCCGAGAATAAGAAATAAAAAGAAATTTCAGGTCTTACCTGACACAGTGGTTGAGTTATTAAAGACAACTCACCCAAACCAAAGCATCCAGTCTCAGGCAAACACTTTAACATTTAACTTATTCTCATTGTTTTAGGCCTCAGACTTGTACCGTTTTCAATTCTTCTAAATCTTTAGCATAGAAAGCTAACACCAAATAATTGTTATCTGTCCTTATACCTAGAAGTGGCCAATTCCTACCAAATTGAAATCTAACTGATTTTTTTTTTAATTCACGGGATGTGGGCTTCGCTGGCTGGGCCAGCATTTATTGCTCATCCCTAGTTATCCTTGAGAAGGTGGTGGTGAGTTGCCTTCTTAAACCACTGCAGTCCATGTAGTGTAGGTACACCCACAGTGTTGTTAGGGAGTTCCAGGATTTTGACCCAGCAACAGTGAAGGAACAGTGATATATTTCCAAGTCAGCCTGGTGAGTGACTTGGAGGGGAACTTCCAGGTGGTGGTGTTCCCATCTGCCTGCTGCCCTTGTCCTTCTAGATGGTAGTGGTTGTGGGTTTGGAAGGTGCTGTCGAAGGAACCTTGGTGAATTCCTGCAGTGCATCTTGTTGATGGTACACATTGCTACTACTATGCATCAGTGGTGGAGGAAGTGAATGTTTGTGGATGTGGTGCCAATCAAGCAGGCTGCTTTGTCCTGGATGGTGTCAAGCTTATTGAGTGTTGTGGGAACTGCACTCATCCAGGCAAGTGGGGAGTATTCCATCATACTCCTGCCTTGTGCCTTGTAGAGGGTGGACAGGCTTTGGGAGTCAGGTGGTGAGTTACGCGTCATAGGATTCCTAGCCTCTGACCTGCTCTTATAGCCACTGTATTTATATGGCTAGTCCAGTTCAGCTTCTGGTCAATGGTAACCCCCAGGATGTTGATAGTGGGGGATTCAGTGATGGTAATGCAATTGAACATCAAAGGGCGATGGTTGGATTCTCTCTTGTTGGAGATGGTCATTGCCTGGCACTTGTGTGGTGCGAATGTTACTTGCCACTTGTCAGCCCAAGCCTGGATATTGTGTAGATCTTGCTGCATTTGGACATGGACTGCTTCAGTGACTGAGGAGCCGCGAATGGTGCTGGACATTGTGCAATCATTAGCGAACATCCCTATTGAGCAGATAATCAAAAGATGTCACAGACAAAAGGGTCAAAGAGGTGTCGAAGGTGGTGACATTTGTCTGAGAAAAGTGCTAATTAAGAATGGAAGACAGGATATTCAAAGTACAGCTCTAGTGGGGGTGGGGTGGAAAGACTAACAAGGTTTTAGTTTAGATTTAAAAATAATGGAAATAGGTGGGGAAAGAAGAATCTATATAAATTATTGAAAAAAAAAAGGGGGGGTGGAGAAACGGGGTGGGGATGGGGGGAGGGGGAGTTTAAGATCTAAAGTTGTTGAATTCAATATTCAGCCCGGAAGGCTGTAAAGTGCCTAGTCGGAAGATGAGGTGCTGTTCCTCCAGTTTGCGTTGGGCTTCACTGGAACAATGCAGCAAGCCAAGGACAGACATGTGGGCAAGAGAACAGGGTGGAGTGTTAAAATGGCCCCAGTTATGCCTGTCTCTTTATGGGGTACGTGGAACATTCCTTGTTCCAGTCTTACTCAGGCCCCCTCCCACAACTCTTTCTCCGGTACATCGATGACTGCTTCGGTGCCACTTCATGCTCTCGTCTGGACCTGGAAAAATGTATTAATTTTGCTTCTAATTTGCACACCTCCATCATTTTCACGTGGTCCATCACTGACACTTCCCTTCCCTTCCTTGACCTCTCAGTCTCAATTTCTGGTGATAGACTGTCCACCAATATTCATTACAAGCCTACCAACTCCCACAGCTACCTCAACTGCAGTTCCTCACACCCCACTTCCTGTAAGGACTGCATCCAATTCTCAGTTCTTTCGCCTCCGTCGCATCTGTTCTGGTGATGCCACTTTCCAAAACAGTTCCTCTGACATGTCTTCCTTCTTCCTTAACCGAGGTTTTCCACCCACGGTGGTTGACAGGGCCCTCAACCATGTCCGGCCCATCTCCCACGCATCCGCCCTCACACCTTCCTCTCCCTCCTAGAACCATGATAGGGTCCCCCTTGTCCTTACTTATCACCCCACCAGCCTCCGCATTCAAAGGATCATCCTCCGCCATTTCCGCCAACTCCAGCATGATGGCCACCACCAAACACATCTTCCCTTCACCCCCTCCCCCGGTGGCTTTCTGCAGGGATCATTCCCTCTGGGACACCCTGGTCTACTCCTCCATCACCCCCTACACCTCCACCCCCTCCCACGGCACCTTCCCATGCAACCGCAGAAGGTGCAACACCTGCCCCTTTACTTTCCCTCTCCTCACCGTCCAAGGGCCCAAACACTCTTTTCAAGTGAAGCAGCACTTCACTTGCACTTCCCTCAATTTAGTCTACTGCATTCGCTGCTCCCAATGCGGTCTCCTCTGCATTGGAGAGACCAAATGGAGACTGGGTGACTGCTTTGCGGAACACCTTTGGTCTGTCCGCAAGCATGACCCAGACCTCCCTGTTGCTTGCCATTTCAACACACCACCCTGCTCTCATGCCCACATGTCCACCCTTGGCCTGCTGCAATGTTCCATTGAAGCTCAACGCAAACTGGAGGAACAGCACCTCGTCTTCCGACTAGGCACTTTACAGTCTTCCGGACTTAATATAGAGGTCAACAATTTCAGATAATGAACTCTCTCCTCCATCCCCACCCCCTTTCCGATCCTTTTTCCAATAATTTATAATTTTTAAAACAAATATATTTTTCTTTTCCCACCTATTTTTAAATTTATTTCGATCGATTGTTTCATCTCCACCTTTTAGCCCATTTCGATCCCTTCCCCACACCCCACCCCCACTAGGGCTCAGTGGGTCAGACAGCATTTATGGAAAGAGAAAGACAAAGATAACCTTTCAGCTCAAGGACCTTTCATCAGATTGGAAGAATGAGATGGTTGATTATGATGTAGGGTTCCATTTCTCAGTTATGGAATCTTTCATCTTTATCAGCATGTGGCATTGTTAAAAACGGCTAAATACTGTACATGACTACATTTTGAACAAGCTGAAACCTTAAGTTATGTATAAGTGGCATACACACTCAAGTGTAATGTTTAAAGGTTCTGTCTTTAGTCAGTGATACGGTCTCTTTCCCCTTGAACATGAGCCAAAATTTGTAACTAGCTTGAACACTTTAAAAGTCTCCAGTTTACCCTGAAGGACCTGATTTGTTGAAATAGTGGCCTTCATTAGCCACGGATTCAGGATTATGGAATTCTTGGACAGCCAGAGTGATTATCCTCATTGAAGGAGATGGGGAGGAGTGATGGGGGGAACACACAGCTTCTTATGGGAATTTTGATCTGTTCTGTACTGAGAGAGGAAAATTTGATTGGTTTCTTTGATGCTTCAACGATGCTTCAGTGATGATAGCTTCCATTGATTTTGCTGGTATTGCATTGGAAACAATCAACAGTGCTTCAGTAAGGCAAGAGTATGAGTGGAAGTATTTCATCAGTATTTCATCTTTCAGCAAAAGGCAACATTTGTTTTTGACTTTAATCACTCAACAGAAAGATCTAAAAAAGAACATGAAGCAGGGTTATCTGAGCTATTGCAGCCTCCTGAATCCGCTGTTAACACTGTATGACAATATCTGGCAAATGTACATCCCCAACATTCAGCTGTCTTGACTGTTATGACCAGCTCAACAGAAAAAGACGACAATGAATGTAAATAAATTAATGTTTATTTAAAAGATGAATTGTAGGTGTGCTTCTGAATCATAAAATTGAACATAGGAAAAGATGAGCTGCTGTTTGAACTTTTTCCCGAAACTCAGCCATAAATCAAGTATCGTCTTCCAGTCCATATAGCATACTCTTCCAGTCTGTATCGGTTCTAGACAAAGCCCTACACTTCTTTTTATTAAAGTACACTCTGCCACTAAAGAAATCAGTGGTACATAAACCTGTATTTTAGTTTGATCAACAATGCATGCATCTGGATTATTACAATACTGTATGGATTCCATTTGTCCTATGTAGGTCACATAATTTAATGGCTTTTTTTTAAAACAGGCAATATAGACAGATTTAAAACATCAGGGTGCATTGCCACTGGATTTATATATATCTGATTATATATTGGAATGTTTTGCCTCTTTTATATAAAGGCGCTGTGGTAAGACCGCCAAAAAATGCAATATGGAATGATACTTAAGTCCATTAATCATGGGTATTCAAATTGTCTTTGCTCAGATTTTCATTTCAATCTAAACCAACATAGGTTTGGCCAACATTTACTTTTCAAAGCATATAGCTTGCTTTTCTGAAAAAAAGGCTTTTATATCAAACACCTAATTTATTAGCCTGGGTGAGAACCACTTTCAGGACTGGCATGAATGCAGAGATTTCACTGAAGTTACTGGTGCTCACTATGTGCGTGTGGATGCTTAATCCTTCACTGTAGTTCTGAGTTTCGATGCTCCTTGCTATGTTGTGTAAACCACCAACTATGGCTGGTGAGAGCTGCAAGAAATGAAGGAAAAGTGTTAATATCAAGAACATAATTCTTTGACTGCAACACACTAGTGATGTGGCTATTTAGTACCATTCACTCTATTGTTAATGGTCTTGAGGTGACCTCTAAAGGAATTTTTTTCCAGGACATTGCCTCAGAGTTGTCAACATAACGAAATTATTAAGAGATTTTTGATCAAAAACAGAAACACTGATCACCAACAAATGAAGCTGTGTTTATTGTTAAGTGTCATGAACGCTGAACTTTACAAGATGATTATGTTTTAAAATGTCTCCTTTAACTTAAGATAAGGCAGAACATTCTGAAGGATGGGGGTGGGGGGAAGAAGGGTGAATTCTTGATAAACACCTCAGTTTGGAGAAATGCCTGTGTGATCCAGTTGCCATGGGGATAGAAACTCAAATTAACACCTTTCACAGTATCCGACAGAAAAAACACAGCTGCTTTTTGAGATGCATGAACGAAGAAGTTACTGATATGATAAAAGCAGGGAGAACTGTTTTGAATTAACGATCAAGAAGGGTGCTTTTAAGAGTGCAGTTCCTGTACAGAAGGGAACAGAACAGATGGAGCAATTGAAGATTTAAGGAACAGGGATTCATTCAGGTGTACGTTGCTAGGGACAATCGTATCTGGGAAAACTCGGGCAGAATGGAAAAATTGTCAGTTGGAAGTTTCGACCTGGCGTGGCAGGGAGAGGCGACCTTCCTTTGGAGAGCTGGGAGTGGTTTTGGGACAAGTCCATTAATGCTACATATCTGCCAGAAGTGTGACGTAAGGCAAAAGGGTTCCTTAAGGCATATTTTGGTTGCATTAGTTAGTTTATATGAAAGCACCTTTTCTTTAGTTTGATGTATTAGTTACCTGTTAACTACCGTTTGATCTATATTGATTTTGGTTTGCTTGTTATAGTAAAAGTCTTAAAAAGTGAAAGCCTGTCTTTCGATTCTTTCTGTTGGTCGTTGGGAAATTCATCTCTTTTAAAAGCTTATTGGTCTCTACAGGGAGTGTAACATAAGAATGTAATACAACAAAATATTTTGCAGTTTCAAACTTAAATAAATGAGTATCACACCAAATTAGTTAAAGATCTGGCCTACTGACTTTCGGAAAACTCTTCATGCTCAAAGCACAGCTCCAAATAGTCAACAATAAGATAAACGGGGAGCATTTGTGGTGGGGATTGTGTACTCTCTTAACTGAAGAAGATAGCACAAGTGCACAGAGGGACGAAGGAGGAAGGGATTGAAAGGCAAGTTAAGGAAATAGAAAAATTGCATGACAAATGAACTCACTATACTAAGGAATAGTTTTTCACATTCTAATGTGATAAACAGCGGCAGGGAAAATACAAATCACCCCATGATGTAGGGAATTTGTGGCTTTAAGTCTCATGTTTTTCTAATGCTTTTTCCTCTGCTGATATTAATCACTAAGTTCCTCACTCTTGGTTACCCACTATTTCTGGTATGTAATTCGTACCTTCAACTGTGAAGATAGACAAAATATTTATTCAACATCTTTCCCATTTCCTCATTCTCCATAAGTTCTCCCGTCCTTGTTTCTAAGGGACCAATATTTACTTTAGCTTGTTGTCTCCTTTTTGTATATTTGTAAAAGTTCTTACAATCTGTTTTTATATTTCTGGCTAGTTTACTCATTGTCAACAACTTTTTGGTCACCCCTACTCACTATTCTTCACAACATTACAAGGTTCTTTTAATCTAATCCCATCCTTAACTTCTCTAGCAAGCCACAGATGGATCTTTCTCGCTGAGTTTTTTTTAAACTAGAAGTTATCTGTTGAAAATTTTGAATAATTTCTTTAAATGTTTCCCACTGCTTATTTACTGCCACACCTTTAATCTATTTACTCAATCAACCATAGCCTGGTCTCAACTCATACCTATATAACTGTTTTCTTAAATTTAAGATTCTAGTCTGTCCCTTCCTGCCCCACACTGCTTGTTTTTACCCAAATTGCTACACTGCTTTACTGCCTTCATCTTTTCTCTTCAGGTTCCTAATTTTCACTTCACCTGGTCCCCACCACCCACCCCTATCACCCTTGGCACCCTCTCCCGAGTTTTAATTTAAAGTTCCATCCACGGCCCTAGGTATACGATTGCTAGGATGGTGACATCAGCCTTGTATAAGTGACGCTCATCCCAACAGAACAACTCCCTCTTTTTTCAGTACTGCTCTCAATGTCTCCTGAATTGAAACCCATTCTTCCCACACCACTCTTTGAGGCACACATTTAATACTCTAATCTTCTTGACCCCATGCCAATTTGCTTGGTTAGTAGTCCAGAGATTATTACCCTTGAGGTACTGCTTATCAATTTAGAACTCAGTTCCTCAAATTCCTTTCAATGAACCTCATTCTTAGTTCTACCCATGTCATTGTTTCCTATGTTCACTACAGCAATTGGATCCTCCCCCTCCACTGCAAGTTCTTCTCCAGCGAGATGTCTTTAATCTTGGTGCCAAGCAGGCAACACAACCTTCAGAGCTCCTAGTCACAGCTAGAGAACAGTATCTATACCCCTGACTATACTGTCACTATCATATTCCTTTTTGCTCCTCTAATTTGACTGGTTTCCTGCACAATGGTGCTATGGTCAGTTTGCCCTTTTGCCTGCAGTCCTTGTACTCAGCCACACAGGTAGCAAGTACCTTGTACCTGTTGATCAAAGTCAAGTGCTGAGGCTCCTCAATCACTATGTCCTAGATCCAGATACCTACCTGATTCACAGTCACACCCTCCCGTTCCCGACCATTGACCATCTCTAATGTTCTACCTAATCCTAGGGGTGTAACTGCCTCCTGAAACAAAACGTTGAGATAACCTTCCCCCTCCCCAATTCCTAGCAACGTCTGCAACCTGAACTCCAGTTCAGCAATTCAGAGCCAAAATATTTCAAGCTGCAGACACTTAGGGCAGATATGGCTGCCTGTGATTGCAATACTTTTCACAAACTCCCACATGTACACCACCTACCCTGCCATGTCTGTCTAACCTTATTTATTTATTTGGCTAGATACTAATTTGCTAAAGTAAAAGAAAGTTCTCAGTTCATGACTTAGGGATAGCTACTGGAGGTAAAACAAAAATAAAGAACAGCATCTCCTTTCCCTCTGCACCAAATTCCTGAATTTAGCGCTCTGTTTAGGAAACATTCAGTGCTCAGATTACACTGTGCTCTACCTTTACTTCCTAAGTTCATAAAAGGTGCCTGAGGATGCTGCTGGTTGGTCAAGTGCCTTGTCCATTGGCATCACTTATCAGAAATTGAGATGTGGACTGTGCACCATTTTGAGAGCTTCCATGCTGGAATTTTGAGCTTAGAAAGTTAGCTCTATGAAGAAAGTAACTAGCAGAGGATGGCTTTCGCCTATGGTGCTGTATTCATACATGTCATTGTTTGCAGAAGAGGGGAAATATAAAAATGGTGGGAAGGCGTTTTTTTTTATTCATTCGCTGGCTGGGCCAGCATTTATTGCCCATCCCTAGTTGCCCTCGAGAAGGTGGTAGTGAGCTGCCTTCTTGAACCGCTGCAGTCCACGTGGTGTAGGTACATCCACTGTGCTGTGAGGGAGGGAGTTCCAGGATTTTGACCCAGCGACAGTGAAGGAACGACAATATATTTCCAAGCCAGGATGGTGAGTGACTTGGATGGGAACTTCCAGGTGGTGCTGTCCCCATGTGTCTGCTGCCCTTGTCCTTCTAGATGGTAGTGATTGTGGGTTTGGAAGGTGCTTTCGAAGGAGCCTTGGTGAATTCCTGCAGTGCCTCTCGTAGATGGTATGCACTGCTGCTACTGTGTATCGGTGGTGGAGGGAGTGAATGTTTGTGGATGTGGTACCAATCAAGCGGGCTGCTTTGTCCTGGATGGTGTCAAGCTTATTGAGTGTTGTGGGAGCTACACTCGTCCAGACCTGTGGGGAGTATTCCATCACACTCCTGGCTTGTGCCTTGTAGATGGTGGTCAGGCTTTGGGGAGTCAGGAGGTGAGTTACTTGTTGCATTATTCCTAGCCTCTGTTCTGTAGCCACAATATTTGTATGGCTAGTCCAGTTCAGTTTCTGGTCAATGGTAACCCCCAGGATATTGATAGTGGGGGATTCAGTGATGGTAATGCCATTGAATGTCAAGGGACGATGGTTGGATTCTCTCTTGTTGGAGATGGTCATTGCCTGGGGTGGTGGGGAAATGCAATTGGCATGGAAATCAGGAAATATATTCTTACCTTTTCAGATAATTTATTTGTTTCTGCTGGGGGAGGGAGTTAAAAAAAGAACCTGTGTCTATTGTGGGGTTATGCCATCTGTGTGAGACCCATGCTGCAGGAAATGAGGGGGCCAGCCTGTTGCAAAGTGCAATATAAAAGGCAAGTGGTTCATTGTACATTACTCACCGCCTGGTCCCGTAGCTTATCATACAGAGACTCCAGTCGCTTGTTTGCATCATCCAGCTTTCTCTTGGTTTGCTGAACAAACAATGTTTTATGATCTAGTTAGCAACTGAATAGCAGCAGAGAAATCAAAATAAAATAAGTATATTATAATGTTCCTACAGTCACAATTGTGCTTTTCTTGCTTACTAATTTCAAGTTTCCATCTGCTTTTCTCTCTGACTTACTCTGAACGGGATATAGTTTTGAGAGTTGCAGCACCCTTTATGCACCACCATCTGAGTTTCCATTCTTAGTGTTTGAATCTGCTAGCAGCGTTCCACTATGGGCGCTATCATAACAGAGTCCAAGCTTATCATTTACATCAGGTGCACTTTGCAATGGAGAGATGATTACTGGATATTGGGAACCCTGGGCAACTCCTCCCTTTACCAGCCAGAGATAATGAGAACAGCTGGAGTATAAATATCACATTCCAGCTGAAATCAACAAACAGCTCATGGCAGGAATCAAACCAAGCTGTATAAATCAATGTCGCACCATATAACGTATTTGGCTCCTCAGGCACCAGACAGTTATTTTCACGATGCAGTTTAAATAAGGGCTCATGTACTTTCAAACTTTGAAGCCATGTTTCACAACTTTGGCACTGGAGCTGCTCTGCACATTACTGAACAACTCGTAAGAAATGTCTATCAGATAGTCTTAAAGAGCAATCAGCCTACAAACAGGTGGTACAGTTAACAATGTCAATAACGCAACCTATTATCTACCCATACAAATGTAAATGAAATCAACTGTGTATAGCACATACAGGATCAGTAGCTGCTGTCATGCATCGCTGAATCAATCCTTCAAATGTGATCTTCAGAATGGCATGCTCTTCTGGAATGGGTTTCTTGGCAATTTTCTCAGTGGTTACTGGTTGTACTGGCTGAGCAAATAAAATAAGAGTCAGAGTCATTATGGCACAGGAGCCCATCGAGTCCATGCACTGTACAGCAATCCAGTCCTTTTTTTTCTTTTCTTTTGTTACGGTGTAGAAGGAGGCCATTAGGCCCATCGTGTCCGCACCAGCTCTCTGAGCATTTTAACTTAGTGGCAATCTCCTGCCTTTTCCCTGTAACCCTGCACATTGTTTCTATTTAAATAATCATCCAATGCCCTCTTGAATGCCTCAATTGAACCTGCCTCCACCCTAACTGCTTGCTGTGTGAAAACGTTTTTCTCACCTCGCATTTGCTTCTTTTGCAAAACACTTTAAAACTGTGCCTTCTGGTTCTCGATCTGTTTACGAGCGGGAACAGTTTCTTCCTATCTACTTTGTCCAGGCCCCTCATTATTTTGAAAACTTCTATCAAGTCTCCTCTTAGCCTTCTCATCTCCAAGTAAAACTGTCCCAACTTCTCCAATCTTTTCTCAAAACTGAAGTGTCTCATCCCAGGAA
Source organism: Cetorhinus maximus (assembly GCF_964194155.1). Taxonomy (NCBI): domain Eukaryota; kingdom Metazoa; phylum Chordata; class Chondrichthyes; order Lamniformes; family Cetorhinidae; genus Cetorhinus; species Cetorhinus maximus. The sequence goes on along the minus strand of NC_135879.1, from coordinate 99,623,181 downwards.
CCATTCTCGTAAACCTCTTCTGCACTCTCTCCAATGTGTTCACATCCTTCCCATAGTGTGGCGCCCAGAACTGTTCACAATACTCCAGCTGAAGTCTAACCAGTGTCTCATATAAGTTCATCATAACCTCCCTGCCCTTGTACTCTATTAATGAAGCGTAGGATACTGTATGCTTTAGAAACAGCTCTCTATACTTGTCCTGCCATCTTTAATGACTTACGTACATATACACCCAGGTCTCTCTGCTCCTGCACACCCTTTAGAATAGTATTCTTTATTTTATACTGTCTCTCTACATTCTTTGTACCAAAGTGTATCCCCTCACACTTCTCTGCATTGAACTTCATCTGCCATCTATCTGCCCACATTGACAATGTGTCAATGTCCTTTTGAAATTCCACACTGTCCTCCTCACAGTTTACAATTCTCCCAAGTTTTGTGTCATCCGCAAACTTTGAAATAGTTCCCTGCGCACCAAGATCTAGATCATTTATATATATCAGGAACAGCAACTTTCTAGAAGTTTCCCCACCACTGAAGTTAAACTGACTGGTCTGTAATTGCAGGGCAGATCTTTACAACCTTTTTTGAACAAGGGCGTACTGTTTGCAATTCTCCAATCCTCTGGGACCTCCTCCAAATCTAGGGAATATTGAAAGATTATTGCCAGTGCCTCTGCAATTTCCACTCTCACTTCCTTCAATATTCTTGGATGCATCTCATCCGGTCCCAGGGCCTTATCAAATTTAAGTACCGACAGCTTATTCAAAATCTCCTCTTTATCAATTTTAAATCTTCCTAGTGACTGAGTTTCCTCCTCTGTCACCATGGCTTGGGCAGCATCTATCACATAAGTAAAGACAGATGCAAAGTATTCATTTAACACCTCAGCCATGCCTCTTGCATCTGTGTAAATCCCCTTTTCGGTCCCTAATCGGTCCAAGTCCTCCTTTTACCACCGTTTTACTATTGATGCGCTTATAGAATACTTTGGGATTTCCTTTTATGTTAGCTGCCAGTCTTTTTTCATAATCTCTCTTTGCTTCTTGTGTTTGCTTTCTCAGCCTGACTTTTGCAGTCAACCCAATTCCCCCACTCTATCCCCATAGCTCAGCATGTTTATTTTATCTCAAATGCCTATCAGTTTTTTTCTGAAATCATTCGTCGTCTCCGTTTCTAGCACCCTCGTAGGCAGCGAGTTCCAGGTCATTACTGTGTAAAACAAGTTCTTCCTCACATGCCCCCCTGTATCTCTTGCCCAAAGCTTTAAATCTATGTCCGTATTCCTTGTACCATCAGCTAATGGGAAGAGCTTTCCTTTATCTATCTATTTAAATTCTCATAATCTTGTAAACCTCTATCAGATCTTCCCTCAACATCCTTTGCTCCAAGGAGAACAACCCCAGCCTCTCCAACCTAACCTTGTTAGCTAAATTTTCTCATCCCTGGAACCATTCTGGTAAATCTTCTCTCAAGGACCCTCATATCGTTCCTGAAGTATGATGACCAGAAAGGGACACAATACTTTAGTTGTGGCCTAACCAGAGCTTCATAAAGGTTCAGCTTTAATCCCCTGCTTTTGTACTCAATACCTCTATTTCATGAAATCCAAGATCCCATATGTTTTGCTAGCTATTCTCTTGGTATGTCCTGCCCCTTTCAAAAATCTATGCACATGAACTCTCATGAACCTTCTGCCCACTATTAGGAACTCTGCTATTAAGTAAATATTGCCTCTCCCTATCCCTTCTACCAAAATGCTTGTCAGATATATGCAGCACCAACCTTAATTTTACCAATATACATCTCAAAATTTGCATATACAGTAGTAACATTGACAATCAATAGACGTTGAGGGCTGCTCCCTCCAGCAACTAAGCTTGATTGTTGCAGCTGGGGCAAGTTATTACTGTGTTTCCTACATAGACAACTGTGTAGGAGATGGCGCCACAAAAAGACATCTGCCAAAGCCAGCAGCTTATACTGAGAGGAGTGTGGAATTGAAGTGGGGAAGCAAAATTGCGAGAAAAAATTAATGCAGTATACAAAGCAAAAAGTACATAGGAGGTGCTCACCCTATCCCAAAATAAATCACCTATCTGTAAAACACTTATAGAGTAACCGGACAGATTTCTGCCAGTAGGTGGATTTTCTGTAGTAGAAAAATACAGTTAAAAATGATATTTTCTTTGATCTTTAATCAACTTTGCCAATATTTGTAAACTAAACTCCCATTAAAATATGAGAACAGGGCAAAGGACCATTCCACAGTTCTAACACCAATACTTTGTTCCAGACTTGTACCCCTTCTATTATCTCCATTCATGCAGCCAAAATCCTTGAAGATTTGAATTGGTGCCTTTCTATTTTGTGCCTTTCTGGACCATTCTTTGGTTTCTTTATTTGAAACATTCAGCCATCTTACGTACAAAGTAATGTGAATTTGGGACTGAATCTAAGTAGGGAGCAACGTTTGAAAGAAGCAAATTTAGTTAATTCAAAGGAAACTAAATCAAATGGTGTGATGGAGTCTTTGCAACTGTATACAAATCAAGCATATTGCTTACATCATATTTTCCCACCCTTGATCAAATTTGTGATAATAAGTTAATCTCATTTCATCTGAGCCAAGTTTTCATAGGAATATAGAACTTAGGAGGAGTAGGCCATTCAGCCCTTCAAGCCTACTCTGTTATTCAATAATTGTGGCTGATCTGGTGTGGTCTCAACTCTGCTTTCCTCCCTGTCCTCTATAACCCTCAGCTCCCTTGTTGATCAAAAATCTATCCAACTCAGCCTTAAATAAATTGAATGACCCAGCCTCCGCTGCTTTCTGGGGAAGAGAATTCCACAGACTAATGACCCTCAGAGAAAAAAAGTTCTCATCTCGGTCTTTTCCATGTATGTGATACATGAACAGGTTTAAAGCCAAAGAAAATCTATACCTGCATGATGTCACCAGTAGGAGCACCAGGAGCTTCCTCCGTGCTATGCTTTGGCATCATTGTCTGTAGTGTGGGCTGCATCCCAGGCTGCAATATTCCTTGATATGGACTTTGAATGCCTGGTTGACTTGGAAGCTGCTGAGGAGTCTGGAATGAACTCTGCAGCGGAGGGTGAGGTTGCTGATGCTGCATTGGAGCCTGAGGGTCTGCAACTGGATTCATTATGGGAGCTGTGATGGGTGCAGGAGGAGTAAAGTTGCCTGGTACCTGCAAAATATAGTAAATTAAAATGATGAATGGGTAGTTATTAAACAAAAAGTAATCTGCTTGGATTGTTTAATAAGTCAAAAAACAGCTAAAGTTCTGTAGCACTTATTGGAAATTCACAACTATGTGCTTTGAGAGGTGATAATTTATCAGTGCAGCAAAACAAATCCTACATCTTCTAGAGGATTCTAAAAATGACATTTACCTATAAATAATCAACGTTAAGCGATGAGTTCATAAAGACCTTTCATCAAATTAAAATAGAAAGTACTGGAAATATACAGCAAGCCCATCACCATTTGAACATAAGAAGTTCAGGTGGAGAACATTTATCATCAGTTCTGATACCAGGATAGGAGTCTCTTACCTGTCTTATCTCTTTGATAGGAATGAACCTTCTGGTGCAATGCCAGTAAATTTGCTGGTTCAGGGACAGGCCGGCCCGAGTGGAGCCTTATTTTTAGTGATTACTTCCAAGTAGGTCTAAGTGCTTAGGGTTGCATTTTACAGGAGAGGGAGCAGATGCCCAGAAGGAAAGTTGGCTGGAAGCTGACTCGCTCCATGCAAACCCTCCCCATAGCCATAATAAGCTGCAGGCAGGCTAAATTGGCTCACAGTGGGACTCTCTCCCCCCGCACCCCCCCCACACCCCCCAACCGCACCTCGTGGAGGAGGAAGTCCCACCCTCGCGAGCTGCTGACCATCAGAGCAGTCCTGGCAGCACCAAGAGCTCAGTAGTGGGCGTTGTCAGGCTTGCAAGCAGTCCCAAGAAGAAGTCCTAATGGATCTTGGAGTGAAGTAAGTCTGGTATATTAGGCAGGGAGAGTTTAGCCAGCTTAGGGAGGAAGGTGGCGGGGTTGGGTTTTAGAGAGCAGATGGGTAGGGAGGCAACACTATCCTAGGGAGGCTGTCCCAGATGTGCAAAGAGAACCCCCTGAAGATAGTAACCCCCTTCCTTCCCACCCTTTTAAAAACGTTATGCCCATTCCTGCCTGCCCACGCCAACTTTATTATGGCATGAGCAGCATGTTAGTGGGTTCAGTTGGCTTGTTAAACAAGCTCAGTTGGCCCTTAATTATATATTTACCTATGGTGGGCGGGCTGCCGATTTCAGAGCCCGCCCACCTGTTGAGCTTGAGGGGGGTGGGAAGGTGGTGGACTGGGCACCCACCCTATTTTACATGCTTCATTGCTGCAAACACGCCGGGCAGGGGCACATAAAGTCCAGCCCTTGAGTATGGAAACAACATTACTGGAGTGCGAGATTGATTTATTCTCTAGCTTACTAGCAGTCTTCAATCCAAAGGCAGCCTATGGCTGTATCTCTTGGAGTGGCAGGTGATGCACTAAGATTCCAAACCTTAGAACTGGTGGAGTGCTCGCGTTGTACCACTAGAAGCATAGGCATATCTCCCTATTATTTAGACAACCTTTCATCAGGATTTGGTACAGGGTTGTGGTCAGGTCAAAGCAGTGAATGGAAGTTTCACTCCCACCCTATGGAATTTCTACTCTGTTGTCTATTTCCAGCATTTAGTTCTTTTCCCTTTATCTTTAAATAACAATTTACCATAAACCCATGAAAGAATCTTACAGCATTGCACATTTCCTGACAATTGTACCTGTCATAAATTCCTATGTTCACATTTTAATGGAATTTGCCTAAGAAACTTATCAAGCTGTAGCTTCTCTCTCCCTCAAGTGCAGGCACTGCAGCAACACCTCTGGCAAGTGGGTGTAATTACAGTGACAGGTTTACATAGATAGTGCCATTATAAATGTGGACAAAGAAAATCATAACAGAATTACAAAAATAGGAACAGAATGCACAACCCTATGATGGAGATTGAATTGTCCTCGTCTAATTACCTCTTGTTGTCTAACTCTGCTCAATCGAAAAACTATATACTTCTCGACATGTGCCATGGCAGAATTTTTTAAATTATTTATTCATTCAGCATTTATTGCCCATCTCTAATTGCCCTTGAGAAGGCGGTGGTGAACTGTCTCCTTGAACCAATGCAATCCATGTGTTCTAGGTACACCTACAGTGCTGTTAGATAGGGAGTTCCACAATTTTGACCCACTGACAGTGAAGGAACGGCGACATATTTCCAAGTCAAGATGGTGTGTAGCTTGGATGGGAACTTGCAGTTGGTGGTGTTCCCATGCATCTGCTGCCCATGTCCTTCTAGGTGGCAGAGGTCCCAGGTTTGGAAAGTGTTGTTGAAGGAACCTTGGTGAGTTGCTGCAGTGCATCTTGTAGGTGGTGCACACTGCTGCCACTGTGTGCCGGTGGTGGAGGGAGTGAATGTTGAAGGTGGTGGATGGGGTGCCAATCAAGTGAGCTGCTTTGTCCTGGAAGGTGTTGAGCTTCTCAAGTGTTGTTAGAGTTGCACTCATCAAGGCAAGTGGAGAGTATTCCATCACACTCCTGACTTGTGCCTTGTGGATGGTGGACAGGCTTTGGGGAGTCAGGAGGCGAGTTGCTTACTGTAGAATTCCCAACTTCTGACCTGCTCTTGTAGCTACAGTAATTATACAGCTGGCCCAGTTCAGTTTCAGGTTAATGGCAATCCCCAGGATGTTAACAGTGAGGGATGCAGCAAAGGTAATGCTATTGAATGTCATGGGGCGATGAATTCTCTCTTGTTGGGGATGGTCATTGCCTGGCACTTGTGTGGCACCCAAGCCTGAATATTATCCAGGTCTTGCTGCATTTGGACACAGATTGCTTCAGTATCTAAATAATAGTTCAGAACAACTAGTTTAAAAAATAATTAAACATTTCTTAATTACCATGGTCTTTTTCTTTGGCATCCTACTGACAGCTGGAGGGTCATTCCAACCATTTTGAGGTCCTGTGAAAAATAATTTTTTTAAAAAAAACTAAGCTACTTGAGCACTGGTAAAGTGAAATTCCTTCATCTCTTAAAGCAGCAGGCATCACCATTACTGGCCAAGAACTTAAGCAGCCTTTTGTCTGTTTTTAAAAAAAATTTCTCCCAACCCTCAGTACTTATTTAAACAAGAACACTGAAGAGACTGAGCTGTTCAGTTGTGGGTCTTCAGCTGCCTCTCCCTCAGGCACAATGATGGTGACATCAGGCTTCAAGCAATTTTTCAGAATTCCACAAAAGGCCAGGACTGATTTTTCGATCAATAGCTTAAATATTAAGACAAAAGCAAAACCAGATTCAAAATGATCATGCACCTGAATCACATGTTGACAAGGTGTCAAAGTTCTATCTTTCGCAACAGCAGTTAGCTAACAGTGCAAATACACCTGCTATTTAATAGCATTGAAAGTGTGCAAACATAAATCAAGCACTGTAAGTGCTAAATACAATGAGAGTTTCGTTTTTGCTGTAGTTCTTTAGTCTGACTTCTGATAAAAATCTGAGCAATTTACCACAAACATATAATCAGAATTCCTACATAATGCAATCAAAACATGCACTGAAATCCTTGTTGAGCCAAATTTTCACACATTAGTAAAATAAATGCTATTCACCTCTGAATTTTGTTTTCATAGAGTCATAGAATAATTACCGCACAGAAGGAGACTATTCCTAAGCATCAAATGTATCATCCTAAACACATTCTGTTCCTTTTACATCCTCACTGTGTAAAAGATTCAAACTCACTTTACAGTCTCCTGTTCAACTCTTAAGGATCTCAAAGCTGTGGAACTCTCCTCTCCTCTCAGTCTTTCCTTCCTCTCACAAGGTTCAAGCTTTGAAAACCCAAGCTTGCCATCACCTTCTATTTCTTGATCCCCTCGTCTCCTATCTTTCCATTAATTGTAGTATCCCCAGCTACAGGCCTAGGCCGTGCACACGATAAAAAATACAAGTGTCACTTCTGGACAAAATCTAGAGATGCACATTTGTCCAACTCTTGCACTATGACATGAGCTTTTCTGTAGCCTTTTCTGTCCTACAATTTGCTGGGCAAGGGTATGTGATTTTAGTGAAATGACAAAATCACTGGAAATATTAAAAGCTGTGGAATTGAACAACTGGTTTTTGAATACTGAAATATATCAAAGCAACCTCAGCTCATTATTTACATGTCAAAGTAACCAAACCATGATGATAAATTTCAATGAAAAACTCTTTTTTCCCCCCAGTGGACGCAGCATAAAATTTAATGTGCGCAGCATTTTACCTCACTGAACATTTCTGCCTATAAACAACACAGCAATTAACGCACTAGAATCTGCTCACAGGGATATAAAAATATTACCATAGTTACAGGTCACATGCCTTTGTCAATACAAAGGGCAAGAGTAACCATCCTGAACTCCACTGGCTGAAAACGTTTTATTCTGGTGTGAAACACTTCCCTCCCAAAGGAGAAAACTTGTTATTTCACAAATCTTTATTTGGTGAAAATAAAACTGCCCTAATATTTTGTAATAAAAACATCTTCTAGTTATAAAAAAGATATCAAAATCAGATAGTTAACAAGTACACCATTCTTTTTCTTGGGTTTAATTCTGTCTAAGGGTCTCCAGAAAGCACACCCTCACACTCTCAATTATTTCCTTACTAGCATTTCATCCTTTCCCATTTGAGAAAATTTTAAAATGTAATCATATTTTGTTATGTTCCTATCAACCCAGATTAGATACAATTCTTCCAGTACTTCAAAAATCCCATGGCCAATAAGCATCAATTCAAGAGAGGGAACAATCTTGTATTTATAATGATACAAATGCAGCCGTCTGCAGAAAGTTTAAGCTAATCACACAGGATGAGTTAAAATTTAACTCAGAGGGAGGCAGAGGAGAGGTAATGACTTGGAAGTAAGTACCAGAATTTTGATACCTGGTAAATGGCTTGTTTTTTGATATACTGTGGAATTATATGCATCTTCCTGTCAAACAGTACACTTTAAGGATTATCTTTACCTTTGTTCATTACTGATTCTGTTAATAACTATTAATCAGAGCCAGAAGCTAGCAGAACAGAGTGGAAGTCAGCAGCATTTGTAAGCTGAATTGGCTCGAAGTACCATTACAATAATTTAAAAATCACATACTTGAAAACATTCCATATTTGAAGTGCAATAGTTGGTGCACTTATTTCATTTAAAACAAAGCCACTTGGGGGTATTGGGCATCACAACATTAATGCAGTATTATAAATAATCTGTTTCATTGGTTTAATTAAAATTCAGCATCATTAGGATTCCATTTGAATTTAGAAAAAATTATTCTCAAATCAACTGAGGTTTCCAGGGTAATATTTCACTCTCTCTACTTCACCTTCTAAGGAAGTAATTTGGTCCTGAGAATCTATGTCTCCTGTAGACAGAAGCAAAGTAAATTCAGAACAAGAGATGCAGAAAACATGACTTTTGTAATTTCTAAATTGTAATTTGGTATATGCTAACGTTTAGGGGAAAACAAATCGGAGGATGACTTAATAATGTGCATTAATAAAATAACCAAATCCTCAGAGATCAAAAGAACATCTCTCTTTTCAGTATTTCTTCTCCAAGTTTTTTTTAACCTTTTATAAAAACTAGCAGGAAACTCCAGTTAGTATTTTAACAAATTTCTCTGTTAATCTGTCAAAAATTCTAAATCCTTCACATTGGCAATCCTTTTGCTACATGAAGTACATTCTCATCGACATCAAGAGCATATAGCTTCCAATAACTCACCAGCTTGCAAGTTGGTGCTGTTTACATACTAAATTCAGGCTGCACGGTGACTGACTGTACAGTGTTTGCACTGAAAAAGCAATCTGAGCCTGGTCAATTGGAACTCCAGTCACTTTGTAGAAAAATAGGAGCCACACCTTTCTAGGTTTGATATGGGCCCAGTAAGATTATTTCTGAAGCAAGTAGGAATGCAGCTAAAGTTAAGAGCTTGAATCTCAAAACCTAAATAAAGTGTATGAGAAATCTTAAGCAACTCAAAATAAAAGCTGCTTGTGGTAAGTAATCACCTTTGTTTTTTTATCCAGTGACATAGGAGAATGTAATAGAACTGCAGGACATACACATTTTTCAACCTGGTGTTTATGCCATTTGAAAAGAAAATGCTGTATATTACTTAAAGGACCGTAGTTCTAAAGTCTTGAACATCTAAAAAATTGGTGAGAAAGAAAAGATTGGTGGTCCTTCTCTATTACAGCACTGATTTTCTCCACACATTCCAAACTAAGACAGTGAGTGAACTGTGTGTAGAGTTACAGAGTGCCACTGTCTTCCTGCATATCAGTGCACCATTAACTACCTTAAAATATGATCCATAATGAGACTACCAACGCATTGCAGTGCAAATCTGGATTTACTTCACTAGCCTATATCACATTAATGACTTCGGGGATCTGTCCCTTAGGCGAATTGACCCCAGCAAATTACTGCACCAAGTGGGATGGCTTAGACTAACGTAACCCATGACATTTTTCTCTATTTGCTGCTGCCCCTCAATTGATAATTTCTGGTGAACAGTACAGCTCATGGTCATCCCAACGGATGGTATCACTGTCACTCATCAGCTCACTACCGAGTGGAATAATGCAGGAAGATGTTTTCCCGCATTTAAATTTTAAAAATAATTTGTACTAATCTTCAGTCTTTTCCCCAAGTCAACCATTCTACAACAAATATGTGCATCCATTGAGCCCATCTACAATGTTCTTATCATTCATTGGAGGAATGTGTCCGCTGCTGGAAAGCCCAACATTTATCGCCTATTCCTAGTTGCCCTTGAGAAAATGGCGAATTGCCTTTTCGAACCGCTGGGGTGGTGTAGGTGCACCAACCCTGTTAGGTAGGGAGCTCCAAGATTTTGACCCAGCAATGATGAAGGACAGTGATATATTTTTGAGTCAGCATGGTGAGAGACTTGAATGGCATGAGGAGTTCTTTCTTTTTGGAGATGGTCATTGCCTGGCATTTGTTTGGCACAAATGTTACTTGCCACTTATCAATCCAAGCCTGAAATGTTGTCCATGTCTTGCTGCATGCAGGCACAGACTGCTTCAGTATCTGAGGAGCTGGGAACGGTACTAATACAATGCAGTCATCAGCAAACATTGCCTCTTCTGACTTTGTGATGGATGGAAAGTCATTGATGAAACAGCTGAAGCTGATGGAGGCTAGGGCATTGTCCTGAGGAACCCCTGCAATGATGTACTGGCACTGAGATGATTGGACTCCAACAGCCACAACCATTTTCCTTTGGATGGAGTCATACCTAGCACAATGAAGAGCTCTCCCTGAATTCCCACTGGTCTTTAGTTTTATTAGGGCTGCTTGAGGTCACATTCAATCAAATGTTGCCTTGATGTCAAGAGCAGTTAGTCTTGTGCGCCTCTGGAATTCTGCTCTTTTGTTCATGTTTGGATCAAGGCTGTAATGAGGTCTGGAGCTCAGTGATCCTGTTGGAACCCAAGCTGGGTATTAGTGACTCGGTTATTGCTGTGTAAGTGCTGCTTAATGTAATATTGAGGATACTTTGCTGATGACAGAATAGACTGATAGGAAGTAACTGGCTGGATTGAATTTGTCCTGCTGTTGGTGGACTTTCAGAAGGCACTTCAAAAGTTTCTGAAAATAGATTGCTGGCTAAACTCAGGTCTACAGAACTGCATAAAGACAACTGGGTTATGAGGTAGGTATTACATAGCACAGAAACAGACTATATGGCCCATCTGGTGCTTTTGCTCCAATCAAGCCTCCTCCCACATCCTTCATGCAGCCCATTGAACATACCCTTCCATTCCTTTCTCCCTTGTGTGTTTATTTAGCTTCCTCTTAAAGGCATCTGTGCCTCAACTACTTCACATGGTGGCAAGTTCCATACATTCTGGGTAAAGAGGTTTCTCCTGAATTATATATTTAATACCATTGTGCATTTTTAGTTTAGCACAGCTGTCATAGTGGCTTTATATTTTCTACTTACTCAAGGTGATAGTATATTGCTATAGTAGTAGCTATCATAGTAAAACTGCTATAAAGAAAAAACCATACCGACACTTTGCATATTTTTAATAGTTTACTAAATTTGCTTGGCAAGTAAAGCCGTTAAAAGTGAAGGATTGCTGCACTGTTTGAGATGTCATCTTTCAGATGAGATGTTAAACTGAGGCCCTCTCTTACCTCTCAAGGAAAAATAAAAGACCCTGCAACATTATTTTGAAGACGAGCAAGGGAATTTTCCTGGTGCCCTGGCCAATATTTATCCCTCAAGCAACATCGCTGAAACAGGTTATCTGGTTATTTATCTCATAGCTGTATGCGGAGGTTGCTGTGTGCAAGTGGACCGCCGCATGAAAGCAGTGACTACACTACTAAAATAGGCTATTCTTTCTTTCTTCCTCCAGTAAACATTCAAGGTTAGATTGGGTAGGTGAATGAAGGAAGAGAGAATAAAAGCAAGCAGAGAGCTGAGACAAAAAGGGCAGTTGTGGATTAAAGCCCTACAGAAATCAGTACCAAGGCCATAGCTCTTGACCTGAAGTTGGAACTAGAAAGGAGTATAACCAAATTTCCAGGTGACATTAAGCTAGGAGATAGATTTTAGAAATTTGTACTCCCATAATTACTAGCTCAACAGTTTTTGTACTTGAATTCAACAACAACTTGTACTTATGCAGCACCTTTAAATAACAATCCAAGGAGCTTGACAGCAGCATTATAAAACAAGCTACAACACCAAAATAGGAGATATTAGGGCAGCTGACCAAAAGCAAAGAAGTAGGTTTATAGAGTGTCTTAAAGGAGGAAAGCAAGATAGAGAGGGAATTCCAGCGCTTAGGGCCCAGATAACTGAAGGCATGACCAACAATAGTGGAGCACTTGAAAACAGGGATGCTAAGTGGCTAAAGTTAGAGGAGCACATGAATTTATGATGCGTCCCAAATGCATGGAGCGCAAATTCATTAAAAAACTTCAAATAGACATAGATTGAATAAACAATTAGCAGATTGTTATAATAAACTCCATCTGCCAAAGTGCGAGATGGTACATTGTGAATGCAAGGTTGACATAAAGCAGCACACTGTATATACGAAAGTACTATAGTGTGATAGATGAACCAGAAAACTTAGAGGTTGTGAGACACTCTTGCAAAAAGTGATCAGATAGGCTAATGGAGTGCAGGACTTCACAAGAGGTATAGAATATATCTCTTAGAATAACTCTAGAGGGTTGGTCAGATCTAATTTGGAAAAGCAGCCTCAATGTTTTGGACTGAAGGAAAGTTCAACAATGGTAACTGACCTGAAAAAATTCAATTGTGATGAGGAACTGACTAAACCTGTGTTATACTCCCTGGAAATGATAGAGTTAAAGGATTCGAGGAAATAACTTGTATTTTTATAGCACCTTTCACAACCTCAGGATGTGTCAAAACTCTTTACAGCCAATTAAGTACTTTTGAGGCGCTATCACTGTTGTAATTCAGCAAAAAATACAGAAACTAATTTGCAAATAACCAGGTTCCACAAACAGCAATGAAATACATGATCAGATAATCTGTTTGTGATATTGCTTGAGAGTTAAATATTGGCCTGAACACAAGGTGCTCTTCAAATGTTGCCATGGGATCTTCTGTGCCCACCTAAGAGGACAGACACCTAAGAGGGCCTAGGTTTGACACAAAGCAGCTGAAAGGTCACACTTCCTGCAGTGTAACTCTCCCTCAGTGCTACACTGGAGTGTCCTAGATTCAATTTTCAAGAGTGGGGCTTGAAACTTCCTGACTCAGGGTAAGAGTGCTATCACTAAGCCAAAGTGATCAGATTAGTTTAAAATAATGAAGGAACTGTTCCCCTCAGCAGTGTAATTTACAACAAGGCACCTTGAGTTTTGAGCAAAGGCTGTTAAACGAAAATCCAGGAAAGCATTTTCACACAAAGGGTTGTGAAAGTGGAGAATGCATTGGCTTGAAAGCCATAGGTGGCACATCAATTGTGGCACTTACAATGGAGGTGGGTACGTACTTGGGAAGTCAGGGTCTTAAAGGGTATGGAGAAAAATGAGGAATCGAGATGAAAAAGGTAGAGCTACCATGGTTTACAAAAGTGGTGGGACAGACTTGATGAGTCAAGCATTCATCTCTTGTTCCAATTTGAAGAAAGTCTGGTAAAGAAGCTTACGTTTTCACTATTTAGGTGACATGCTCATGCTCAGATAGATAGAGGTCAGTTGATGGGGTTATAACCTAAGTCCCCCTCCTTGGGGCAGTGGGGAAAACCACAAGGACTGAAAGTCTACATTAGTTAACTGAAAACAAAGCGCAGGAGAGACATGCAACGTTTCAATGTTAACATTCTACAATTATATGGTTTGCCATCATGCACACTGCATGTGACCTTAGTTTACTACCTTAAGAAAAGACAGGGATTGTCTCCCTATGAAAGGTTTTGACCAAGAAAAGCATGCATCATTTTTGTCATGTACATATCATGCAAGGATGCATTTTCACATAATGCATTTCTGTTTGTGAACAAACATATTAGGTCAGCCAAACACTTTTCATGAAGGTGGAGCCTTTTAAAACATCTTTAATTTAAGGGCAATGCGTAGAAAGAGGCTTATGAAAAACATGCTTTCTTCTCCTACATATAAACTATGATGAGGCAGAAACCTAAATTGCCATCAGTCATACAATGTTAAATGCAAAACGCATTCCAAACAAGAAAGCAAAAGCAACATGCCAACAACAACAGACCTGTTCTTTGTGAGGCAGGCAGCTCATTACTTGCAGGTAGTGTACCTGTTGGTCCAGTTGATGGTGGATAGCCGACAGAAGATGTTGGAGCTCCAGGTCCGCCATGCTGGTAGGATGCTCCAGAGAGAGGAAGAAATGCTGAAGCAGGGCCAGGTGCTGTAGGGGATGTTTGTGGCTGTCCTGGATATGGAGGAGCCACAGAAGGAGGCAAAGAGTGAGAGGGAGCAGAAGGCAAATATACAGATGGGTAGGAAGATGGGGGTGGAGGTGCAGTAGGTTGATGAGGTTGATAATAAGTTGGTCCCCCTGCTCCCTGGGGGAACTGCTGTGGTTGGTAAGCTATGGAACAGATTTACAATGTTAGTAAACAAGTAAGAATGATTAAAGAAACATTTATTAAGCGTTATAACTTAGCAAAATATTAAACAAAATCAGCAGAACACAAAAACTGCAATAAGGTCCTGTCAAAATTATACAATTCTTCTGAGGGTTACCGTTGAGACAAAATAAGGAGGTGGTGGTGGGAGGGGGTGGGGATCAGCATGGCTTCTCATACTACAATTCATTAGGATTGTAAATCCCCAACATCCTTCTTTCATACCGACTATCCGATCCTTATGTGGATCTTTTACAGCATAGAAACAGGCCATTTGGCCTAACAGGTCTACGCTGGTGCTTATACTTCACACAAGCCTCCTTCCACCTACTTTACCTCACCTTATCAGCACATCCTTCTATTTCTTCTTCCCTCATGAGCTTAACTACCTTCCCTTTAAATTTTTTTAATACTATTACTATTCTGCGTAATAGTGAGTTCCACATTCTCAGCACTCTGAGTAAACAAGTTATTCTTGAATTACTTAGTGGATTTATTAGTGACCACCTTGCATTTATGGTCCTTCGTTTCGGACTCCCCAAAAGTGGAAAAATCTTCTCTATGTCGACCCTATCAAACCATTTCATAATTTCAAAAGATCTTTACCACTAGCGTGTTGCAAAGAATTTAAAAATATAAATTGATTTTCTATGGTGACTAAAGTACCTTTTTTACTGTGAAATCAGGACTATGTATTTATCATTAAAAAATATTAAATCCTTTCCTATTTTTGTGTTTTGGTTTAAATGACTTCTTATGCATTGTCACCCCTCCTCCAATCCACCTTTAGTAGTAAATATTTCAGCCATCTTAGAATAAACCGACCTTGCTATCTCTCTCCATACTTTCAAAAATTTCCTAAACAACTCACTCTTTGATAAATCCTTTGGTGTCCCCCCCACCCCGTGTCCCCCCCACCCCGTGTCTCCCCCCCACTAGCTCTTCCCTGCCTTTTTGAAGTGCTTGGGGAATTTGCCAAGGACTGGATGTGCTTTAAGTGCAAGTTGTCGTTGCTGATGTCTACAAATCATCCCAAATACTCAAGGTATATGAATACAGATATGAAGGTAGAATTTCCATGTTGGATTTTATTGTACAATGCACAGAGCTGAACCTTATCACACTTCTTTTGTTCGTTACTGACTAAATGGGACTTTTGCATCGAGGTACAAAATTATGAGGGGTCCAGGTAGGGTAGACAGGAAAGACTGGGTTCCCCTAGCTGAGGGGTCAATTACCAGGGGGCATAGATTTAAGATAATTGGTAGAAGGATTAGAGGGGTCATGAGGAAAAACTTTTTCACCCAGAGGGTGATGGGCATCTGGAGTTCATTGCCCAAGTTGGTGGTTGAGGCTGAAATGCTAAACTCATATAAAAGGTATCTGGATCTGCATCTGAAGTGTTGTAACCTGCGAGGCTATGGACCAGGTGCTGGAAAGTGGGATTAAAAATGAGCGGCTAGTTTCTTTCCTCTCTTTTTGGTCAGCACAGACACAATGGGCTGAATGGCCTCTTTCTGCACCGTAACTTTTCTATGGTTCTATGGAATCACAAAACGACATCATCAAGCAAACGTTCAGTGCTTTTAGATACAGGAATTTTTTTTGCATAAGGGGAAAAACTTATACCATAGAATCATAGAATGGTTACAGAACAGGAGGTGGCCATTCAGCCCATATTATTCATGCTGGCTCTCTGAGAGACCAACTCAACTTGTTCCATTCCCCTGCTTATTCTCCATGGCCCTGCAGATCTTTTGTCTTGAGGTAATTATCCAATTCCCTTTTGAAAGCCACATTGAACCTGCCTCAACCACACACTCAGGCAGTGCATTGGAGATCCTAACCACTCGTTGTGTAAAAAAAGGTGTGTCTTCACGTCGCCATTGGTTCTTTTGTCATTCACCCTATATCTGTGCCCTCTAGTTCTCCCCTTCCACCAATGGGAAAAGTTTCTCTCTAGCTCTGTCCAAACTCATGAGAGGTCTAAACACTTCTATCAAATTTCCTCAACTTCCACCTCACAGAATAACCCATGCTTCTCTAATCTATCCACATTCTCATAAATCTTCTCTGCACCCTCCCACACAGCCTTCACACCCTTCCTTAAGTGCACTGCCCAAAATTGCACACGGTATTTCAGTCGAGGTTGAATGAATGTTTTATAAAAGTTCATCATGACTTCCTTGCTTTTGTACTCTATGCCCCCAATTATAAAGCCCAGGATCGCCTATGCCTTTTTAACCTGCCTTACCACTTTCAACAATTTGTGCACACACACACAGATCTCTCTGCTCCTTCACCCCTTTAGAATTTTATTCCTTTATTGCCTATTGCCTCCCCTTGTTCTTCCTACCAAAATGCACCTCTTCACGCTTCTCTGCATTAAATTTCATCAGCCACATGTCTGCCTCATTCCAGCAGTCTTTATGTCCTCTTGAAGTCCACCACTATCTTCCTCACAATTCACAATACTGAGTCATCTGCAAATTTTGAAACTGTGCTCTGCATAATCCAAGTCTAGGTCATTAATATATATCAAGAAAAGTAGCAGTCTTTGTACCAACCCCACCGTATAAAGTCCTCCGGGCCGAAAAACAACCATTCACCACAATCGTTTCCTGCTGCCACTATCGCTTTTATTCAAGGGACTTTAAAATTTGCTTGCAAGTGTTTTCTGTGGCACTTTATCAAACACCTTTTGGACGCCCAATGGGACCACATCAACCACACTGCCCTCATCAACCTATTGCCTCAATAAAAAAACTCAACAAAAACTGAATTAAATATGCTTTGCCTTTAACATATTTATACTGGCTTTCCTTAACTAATTCACACTTATTCAAGTGACTGTTAACTTTGTCCAGAATTATAATTTCTAAAAGCTTTCCCACCACCAATGTTAAACTGACTGGCCTGTAATTGCTGGGTTTATCCATGGACCCTCTTTTGAACAAGGGTGTAACATTTGCAATTCGCCAGTCCTCTGGCACCAATCCCCAAAGGAGGATTGGAAGGTTATGGCCAATGCCTCCACAATTCTCACCCTTACTTCCCTTAGTACCCTTGGATACGTTCGATCTGGCCCTGGTGACTTATCAACTTTAAATACAGCCAGCCTTTCTAATGTCTCCTCTTTATCAATTTTTAGCCCATCTAGTGTCACAACTACCTTCTTTTTCATTACGATTTGCACAGCATCTTCTTCCTAGGTAAAGAGAGATGCAAAGTACTCATTTAGTACCTCAGCTTTGCCCTCTGCCTCCATGCACAGGTCCGGTTTTTGTCCTTAATCAGCCCAAACATTCCTCTCACTAACCTTTCACTATTTACATGCCTATAGAAGACTTTTGGGTATCAATGTTAAATTGTTGTACAGATAGTTGGAGTTCTTCCTTCGGAACTTTAATTGCCCACATTTGTTGCCAATTTGGGATCACCATAATTCTATGCCAACAACACACAGCAGAATTACAATTATCTCAACTATTTCCAGGATGGGTAGGGCAGCAAAATGGACACACAACCTGCAGATTTAAAAAAAAATTAATGCATCAAGCACTTGCTAGATATTTTCTGAAACTGGGGTCAGACAACAGTGACCAACACTGAACTTATTCATGAAATAATTTTTATGATAGTTTGAGTCAGAACAAAAAGCGATATTGCCCATTACACTTACTTTGAGGGATTGTCTGACGGGACCCCACCTGGGAATACATGTTAAAAACAGTTGATGTTGAAGTTGGTGATTGGACCTGTCCACTGGGATTTGGAATGCCCTGCAGTATGAAACCTGGTGGCGGGGCTTCACCCTAGGTAATAAGCAAAACAGCTTGTGAAGCTATAGAATTGTTTTCAAAATGCAACTTCCAAAAGTAAAGTATACCGCATATACTCAGGTAATAATCGATCTTGTGTACAAGTCAACCCCCAACTTCTGGCCAAAAAAAACGTAACCCTTTCTCTTTGCCACCTGATCGCTGCCTCCCCCACAGGCCGACTCTCCCCCTCACCAATTCTCCTGGTTGCTGCCTCTCTCGCAAGCTGACTCTCTCTCTCTCTCACCAAATCTCCTGGTCGCTGGGAGCTAGGGCTCAGGAGAGGGGCAGCAAGAGGGACGAAATGAGTGAAAGGAACTGCGAGCTGGAATGTGTCTCGGGGAACGGAACAGGCCAAAATGGCACTATTTGGGTCACACACGCTCCATCGGCCCCGGTGTAATAAAATGGCAAAGCAAAAGTCCCAAAGTACATCGTCGTACCCAAGAACATGCATGGATTTCAACCCCTTGAAAATGTTACTTGTGTATAGGTCGACCCATACTTTTTGCCTATAAATTTGGGCTCAAAAAGTCAACTTTTACACGAGTATATACAGTATGCAGACAACAGAGGATAAAAGGCCAGTGTGAACATGTTAGAAAGTTGCAATGCATTTGAGTGATTTGTATGGTATAATTAAATGATAAATGTTAACACTCGGGAAGAGTGATTTCATTCAAATCCTTTCAGAATTTTATGGTTTTATGAAGAGTAAATCGTGTTTGACTAATTTGCTAGAGTTCTTTGAAGATGTGACAAGCAAAGTGGATAATGGGGATCCTGTAGATGTAGTATATCTGGACTTCCAGAAGGCCTTTGATAAGGTGCCGCGCCAAAGATTAATACACAAGATAGGATTACACGGAGTTAGGGGTAATATATTAGCTTGGTTAGAATGTTGGCTAACCAACAGAAAGCAGAGAGTCGGGATAAATGGGTCTTTTTCTGGATGGCAAGCTGTAACTAGTGGGGTGCCACAGGGTTCGGTCCTTGGGCCACAGTTATTTACAATCTATATTAATGACTTGGATTCAAGGAAAGAAGGTACTATAGCTAAATTTGCAGATGACACCAAAATAGGTGGGAAAGTAAGTTGTAATGAAGAAATAAGAAATTTACAAATGGGTATGGACAGGTTAGGTGAATGGGCCAAAATTTGGCAGATGGAGTTTAACATGGATAGGTGTGAGGTTATCCATTTTGGTCGGAGGAACAAAAAGGCAACTTATTATTTAAATGGGGAGAAACTTCCGAATGCTTCAGTGCAGAGGGATCTGGGTGTCTTCGTGCATGAATCGCTGAAAGCTAGTATGCAGGTCCAGCAGGTAATAAGGAAGGCAAATGGAATTTTGGCATTTATTGCTAAAGGGATAGAGCATAAAAATAGGGAAGTGTTGTTGCAACTGTACAAGGCATTGGTGAGACTGCACCTGGAGTACTGTGCACAGTTTTGGTCCCCTTACTTGAGGAAGGATGTAGTTGTATTGGAGGCGGTTCAGAGGAGGTTCACTCGATTGATTCCAGAGATGTGGGGCTTGTCTTACGAGGAGAGATTGAGCAGTTTAGGCCTTTACTCGCTAGAGTTTAGAAGGATGAGAGGAGATCTAATTGAGGTATATAAAATGCTAAAGGGGATAGACAAAGTAGACGTGGAGCGGATTTTTCCCCTTGTGGGGCATTCTAGAACGAGAGGCCATAGTTTTAGGCTAAGGGGTGGTAGATTTAAATCAGAGATGAGGAGGAATTACTTTTCTCAAAGGGTCGTGAATCTGTGGAATTCACTACCTCAGAGTGCAGTGGATGCCGGGACGCTGAATAAATTTAAGGAGGGGATAGACAGATTTTTAATTAGTAATGGGTTGAAAGGTTATGGGGAGAGGGCAGGAAATTGGAGTTGAGGCCGAAATGAGATCAGCCATGATTGTATTGAATGGCGGGGCAGGCTTGAGGGGCTGAATTACCTACTCCTGCTCCTCGTTCTTATGTAGAACTTAGTTCAAAACAACCCACGTTATACAGCTGTCTTTGTGTGTAAACAGGTCTCATTTTGCACGACAGAGACACTGGCCCAGAGCAGAAAAAGCAGGAGTTGGGGGAAGGCAACTACTGAAATGTGCTTTTCTTTTAAAAGCAAAAAATTTCAAGGCCGAAGGAAGGTAGCA
The DNA here is from genome assembly GCF_964194155.1 of Cetorhinus maximus. Classification (NCBI taxonomy): domain Eukaryota; kingdom Metazoa; phylum Chordata; class Chondrichthyes; order Lamniformes; family Cetorhinidae; genus Cetorhinus; species Cetorhinus maximus. Next base: position 99,602,911 of record NC_135879.1, on the reverse strand, counting down.
AAGCTAAGGGACTATGGGAAAGAATTCCTGTGCGTGGGGTGGCGCTAACTTAAGTGGGCTTAAGCTAGGACTGGGAGACAAGGTAGGCATTCAAAGCAAGCATAAGAAGGGGTAGATAGAAGGCAGTGAAAGCTTGGAGTCAGAGTGGCACCCATTTCTTTTAATACAACATACATTTTCAACATTCTTGATGTTTTTAAGCACCCAGTTCCCATTTTGTTCACACTATCCTTTTAATTTGAGTCAACTTTTCTTATATGGCCCAACATTAAATGAAAGGCAGGAATGGTTTCTTAAACGCATTACAAGTAACTTTATTATAACAGAAATCCATAGACATTACTTCAAATAGTCGTTTGGTAGTACAGAATTTGAGTATTGCTGAAAAAAGACATTTTGTTGGAGCTTTTCGTCTTGCATTCATCAGGACAATCACAAGAATACCAATGTCAGGGGAAGCAATAACTTTATACTGTATGAGAAGAGAGTGCTGACATCCTGCAGGATGATGGCTACCCTGAGCAGATCATTTCATTCTGTGTGTTGAGCAAACTCATGAATGAGCCTAAGGGCGTCACTTTCGGCCCCGAAAAGTGCCCAGTCTACCTCAGATTACCCTGGAAGGGCAAGGTATCTCAAAAGTTTGAGCAACAGGTGAAGCTAGCTGTTTCACGCAGTAGCAACACGAGCAGTAGTCGCCAATAACAGGATGCTGCCGTTAAGCCAAAAAGACATTCTGCCTATCACACAAATGAGTAATGTGGTATATGAATTTCAGCACCAGTGTGATGTAGGTATGTAGGCTGTACATCCCAAAGACTGGTGGATCATATCAAACAGCATGACCCTTCCGCTGTTCGCAACAGGAAAGGTACAGACCGTATCCAACCAGCCCATGCTTGCAAAACTCAGTGTGCAACATTAGATGTGATTCCACAATCAGACAACATTTGCTAAATAACCCTCAGTGTGCTAAAACTTATGCTCACAACCAATTTAAGATTGTCAGTTGGGCTCGCAGCATGGTGCATTTTCATGACTGGAAGCTATATATATTGATACACAGGGCCCTGTTCTTTGTAGGCAGAAAGAACATGTACACACATTGCGCCTGTTTCAGCTAAACAAAATAAGTGACAACCATTCGCTGGTTCATTCCTCGGGGCACTGCTTGACCAATTAGAGTCAAGCTGCCTGGTTTAAATTTCAAACAATGTTTGGCAGTTAACTGTCAGTCACCATTAACTGGCGTATTCTCCATGGCAATGCTTCTATCAATCAGAGTTCACTAACCAACCAATCAGCACTCTCTTCTCACATAGTATAAAGTTGTTGATTCCCCTGACGTTAATATTCTTGCGATTGTCCTGATGGGTGCAAGGCAAAAAGATTCAGCAAAATGTATTTTTTCAACATTACTTCAGTTAAAAAGGACAGATAGTAGTAGTCTGTATTTAATTTCTAATGCTTCATTATCTCCAAAATAATCGTAAAACATCTAAAACACAATGCAACCTCATATTTTAACATTTTAATGTATCAATTTTAAGATTTTTTTTCAAATTGTGATTTGAAAAATGGTACATTTTAATCGCTCACTCAAACATCAGTCTTGATACAAAAGTGTCCAATATTGCACTGGAGAGTCAATCAATTTCCTCTTCACTCACCCTTTTTTTAAGATAGCAGCTCAAACTGCTGACGCGTTTAGGCGATCATAGTTTGATTTACAGGTTTGCATAGAATCTTGCCTCAGGGAAAGGATTTTTTTTTTAAATACAAACTAAAGTTGTCAAAATTCTGAGTAGAAATAAATAAATAATTTTTGGGTCAGTGGACATCGCCCAAAATGAACTCAATGGAGAAGGAACAGTGGCTGTCATACAAAACGTTAGAAATTGGATCTCTTTCCAACCTAATAGCATGTAGTTCAGAATGTTTGACAAAGGAGATTAATGCAATTTTACATCTTTTCACTGGCATTGAGCTCTCTTTTACTTTACCTTTGTAACCAACAAAAGAATGCATACGAACAGCCCCATCAGCAAAAATACTAGATCAGTGTCCTTTTTTGTTGGACTCTGCAAAAAACATTATCTGTAGTGCGACCAGTCAGATCTATAACAACACTAGGCCTTTCCAGTAATCGAGTCCAACAATGCAGTGATTAAAGCTGTGAATGAGAGTCGCAGAAAGCAACAGGAGTTGAATCTCTCAAGTAACTAGTACTTGCGAGTCTCTTTACTTCAGAATTTCTGTGAGCATCTTTACTGGAGCAGCAAACACTGCTACATTATGTCACAATAAATCATGTTTAATTTGGGACGTGTGTGTGTGCACTTTCTTCAATGTTGTGCACATTAAATCTGCCCTCACACCCCCAATTCCATCTCTAAAAGAAAATCCGTTCAATTGTAGTGAACTTATTTATAAGAGTCGCAGAAGTGGGGAAAATAACTGATGTTAAATATTCTCAATTTTTTTCCATCGTGTCCAATGTGCTCCATAAGGAGCTTTCATGGATATCTAGGTGGAAGGCACCACTTTACAGAAATATATCTGTTTATTCAACATTTCCAAGCAACACAAAATACTGCAAGAGAGTCAGATACTGATTGTTTGAAGTGATACCTAAGTAAATTCAAAATCAGAACTCTGGGTTCTTTCCAAATTGTAAACAAAAATATTCAGGAAAGGCAGCAATAAACCATAAACAAAGCTCAGACAGCAAGTGAAGCAGGCAAAGTGGATTAAATTTTATTCTCCATTGCCAATGCAGTTTTTTTTTGTTTGTGTTCTTTTGAGTGTGACCTTTTCTAAGCGGCTAATTTGGGAGAGAGCAGTAGGTTAACACTGTTGTACCTGTGTGTTAGATGCTGAGGCTGATGGAAAGCTGGGAAGGGCAGTGGAAGTTTGGTTACTCCATGATGTAACAGTAGGGGCAGGTCTAACCTGAATCAAACAGAGACAGACACCAATAATGGAAATAAAATAAGGAACCACAGAACACTGATCCATATTTCATACAAAAGAAAGTAAAAGGATGACATGATAGCTTCCTTTAAAAGCATGCACACAAACAAAAACAAATGAAGGCCAGTGCATTATAAAGGCATTTGACATCAAAGATAAGGAAAAAAATACCTTACTCATCACATTTTAGCAAGCCTGCTTTCTATTGAGATTAACACTCTATGTCATTAAGACATACGATCACATAGCACACAGGTGAAGAAGAGATAAGTAACCAATAAAACAGCAAAACGTAAATGTATTTTGAACAAGCACCATTTAGTGGCTATGAAAGTGGAACTAATTCAAAGCAATGGTTAACAGCAGTTATTAATTTATCTCAAACTGACCAATAGATATTAGAGCTTAAAATGACCCTGTAATGAAAACAATCGAGAAATCATTCTCATCAACTGTTCCAAGACTGTATTTTGTGACTAGGGAAGCCAATATCAAGTCCCATTGATTTAAAACTTTTAATTTAAACACAGATTATCAAAATATAGCAGGCAAAAAAAAAGATAATAGGAAGACTCTATCCAGTTTTGTGCGCTTTTTACAAAATTTGCCACCCACAGGGCATAGAATCAGCATTATTGCCCATCCTTAAATGTCCTAGGGAAGGTGACGGTGAGCTGCCATCTGGCATAAGTACACCAACAGTGCTGTTAGGCAGAGAGTTTCAGAATTTTGATCCAGCAACAGTGAAGGAATAGCGATATATTTCCAAGTCACTTCCAAGTGTGAATTGGAGGGGAACTTGCAGATGGTGGTGTTCCGATGCATCAAATGCCCTTGTCCTTCTAAGTAGTAATGGTCACAGGTTTGGAATGTGCTGTTGAATGAGGCTTGGCAAATTGCTGCAGTGCATCTTGTAGATGGTACACTCTGCTGCTACTGTGCACCAGTGGTGGAGGGAATAAATGTTTAACGTGGTGGATGAAGGTGTCAATGAAGCAGACGGCTGGCTTTGCCAGGTTGATGTTTTTGGTGCTACATTCATCTGGGGGGCGGTGTATTGCATCATACTCCTGACTTGTGCCTTGTAGATGACTTTGCAGATTCAGGTGGTGAGTTACTCACCACAAAATTCCAAACATCTGATCTGTTCTTGTAGCTTCAATATTTATATGGCTGGGCAAGTTAAGTTTCTGGTCAATGCTGACCTCATGAAGTTGATGGTGGGAGGTTCAATGATGATAATGCCATTAGAAAAATGGTTGACTATGTCTTGCTGGAGATGGTCACTACCTGACACTTGTGTGCCATGAATGTTACTTGCCATTTATCAGCCCAAGCCTGGATGTTGTCTAGGTCTTCTTGCATTTGGGCACAGGTTACTTCAGTGTCTGAAGATTTGGGAATGGAACTGCACACTGTGCAATCACTGTGAAGACCTCCACTTCTAACCTTATGATGGAAGGGAGGATCATTGATAAAGCAATGAACTAGTTACAGAGATGGGGCAGCAAAACACTGCACATCCTGGAAATCTGGAGCAGAAAATGGTGAAAACATACATTTGCTCAGACAACATTTGGAAACAAAGAGTCTTCAGTCAAAATGTTAATTCCTGTTTCTCTCTCCACAGATGCTGCCTGACCTGTTGAGTGTCTCCAACAATTTCTGTTTTAGTTTAAATTACACAGCATCACCTGCAGGAACTGGAAGCTGACTACTGCAGTCCTTGCTTGTCCAGGAATGAAGTGTGGGGTGAATATAGTTGGGGTGAGGGATGAAAAAACTAAAACTCTTCTTTGAAAAGAATAAACAAATAAAATCATCATGGGTGGGGGAATTTCCTCTAAGTGCAGCAAAAAGGTATAAACACAGCAATTATAACTACTTGACATAAATTTGCCACACCTAATGCACATTGATGATTGCCCTCCAATAGGCTTAAAAAATCTGTGCGCACAAACAAGCCCCCTGAACCTTAAACCTTGATTAGATCTATGCCATTTATCTGACACGGTGGCTTTTGCTCTCAACACAACTGGTACATGAACTGATGCAGGCATAAACAGCACAGTGATTGCGTGTAAATCATGACTCCTGTTAGCAAATTGTGAATTGGAATCGACAATGGTCATGGAAAAGTACACAATCCTAATCACTCCAGTTGGATCAGCTACATAACTATTCCAGCTATGGGGTTTGAAAGGAGAGAAAATTGAGTGGGAGAAACTGGCAGGCAAAATAAAAGAAAACACAGAAAATGCTGGAAACACAATGGTCAGTCATGCTGCAGAATAACTTTCAGTGAGTGTAATAATCTCGAATGGAGAGGGTTAATCAGGATAGCAGCAAGGATACGGTCTGATAGATTGATTCCCCAAAAGAATCTGGTTGCTTAATACTGCAATTCTTTGTTTTTCTGATATTGAATATATTGAAGCTGTGAAAAAATTGTAACTTTTCAACAAAGTCCTAGGCTCAATACTTTGAAATAGTTAATCAATGACTAGCTAGAAAATGAAAGCTATGGGAACAAGCAAGATATTCCAAAAATTCTCAGCTAAGTAAGTATTGATGTTGGATGGATGGAAGGGGTCTGAAAACTGTTCAACCACAGGATGTGCAGGTCTTCAGAAAGGATAAGGAAGGGGGTTCCTTTTTCAGAGGCATTTGGTGCCCAATTGAGGGATCTGGCATCGGTAGAGGGGGTGGGTGCTGAAAGCCAGAATCCTGCCCTTGGCCCACCGCAACCTCCATCCCACCCACACTCACCCGAGTCAGAGATCCAACAACAATTCCTGGTGAAGACCTTGGAGTACTACTGGGAAAAGCCACTGCTCCTGATGGCACTGTCGCCAATGGCGAACTGCTGGCCTCTAATTGGCCAGCAGCCCTTGGTGGGCAGGATTTCCACCCCAGGGGTCCTAAATCTCCCCCTCAGAAGCAATGTGGGCTTCTCACTGGCTCTCTAACCAGTGGCTGGACCAACGACAGTTACATTAAATTCTGCCCATTTCACTGTTGTAATTAAGGGAATGCAGTCGATTTGCACATAGTAAACTCCCACAGTCAGCAATGAAATAATGGCCAGATAATCTGTTTTTATGATGTTGATTCAGGGATTAATATTGGCCAGGACACCATGGATCACTCCACTTCTCTTCTCTAAAATAGTGTCATGTGATCTTTCACGCCCAGCTGAGAGGACAGACAAGGCCTTGTTTTAATGTCTCATTCCATAGACAGCATCTCCAACAGTGCAGCACTGCCTCAGTACTACACTAGAGTGTCTGCCTTGATTTTTGTGTTCATGTTCTGCAGTGGGACTCGAGTCCACAACCTTCTGACTCAGAGGCAAGAATGCTACTAACTGAGCCATGAAAGGCTCCCAAACCATGGCTAATATATGTGGTTTCTAGAAAAGTGACAATCACTGTGTCCTATTTGATAAATTGCTTCATAGCAGAATGTACTACTCTGTACATCTGTACTCTGTAAATCTGTTATGAAATGGTGCTGCTTAGTTTATAGCTTGTCATAAATAAAAATTGAATTGATACTTTAGTATTACGAGGACAATTCTGATTCAACAAGCATATGACTGCAAGGCTTAGGAGAAGTAGGCCATTCAGCCCATCGAGTCTGTTCCGCCATTCAATGAGATCATGGCTGATCTGATAATCCTCAACTCCACTTTCCTGCCTTTCCCCTATAACCCTTGATTCCCTTACTGAATAAAAATCTGTCCAGATTGCCTGTCTAGAAAGCCTGAACCCAAATTACCTTATTGCCAACAGTCAATATCTGTGGAGGCAATGTACTGTCCTTAGGAATGAATATTAGACTATACTTGAGATCACAGCATTTTTGATGCCGCTTATTTATGCATTGTCCTTGTATTGGTAACAAACTAGGGTGGGGAAAGAAAAGGAACACTTGCATTTATATAAGATCTTAACAAAATGTTCTCAGTGCTTCATACAATGAACTTATTTGGAATGCAGAAATAGCTGCTTAGTTCAGAGGGGAAATCAGAAGTCCAAGGTCCAAGACGACCAAACATTTAGTCCTTCCAAACTACTACACATCCCATTTTATAATAGCCACTTCTATAGACATATCTGATGTGAAAGTGATAAAAGCACAAATTCAACTGGGCAGCACTCATAATTTAAAAAGGCACTTAACTACATTTGAAAAATGAAACCTATTTTATGAAAACTATTATGGTAAAGGCCTTGGAAGATCTGGAAATTATGTAAAAAATTTCAAACTGTTCATTTTAAAAAAAAATCATACAGCACTCTGTTTAATAAGGTCAAATAAGTTACAATTGCAAGTAAGCCATGAAGTAAACAGAGAAAGTACATGCTGTTATGAAGATAATCAGATGTGGGCAGCACCAGGCAACAATGGGCCACAAACTTTTCTAACCAGTCTTTAGAAGTATTTATCATCAGAATTCAAGTGTATAGAAACCTAAAAAAACTGCATTCAACTGCCAATTACCCTGCAAATTCCCTATAAAATCATCATTCTAAAGATAAAGAAAACATCTATTTTAATATAAAAATCTCTCAGGTTCAGTGACTCCCTCATGGCTTTAACAATGACACTAAAAAGGCAAAAAAAAACAAGCAAATCAAAAACGAAGAAACAAGACAATAACGACTGACAGCATTTTCCTCTTCAAAAGACTCCCTCATCACTTGCAACGTCTCTCTATAAAGATGTCATCCTCAGAAGTCATGAGCAAAGACATCACCATTAGCCACATAGGCAAGTTCCCCAAACAAGGGCAATACTGTGGGCGAAACACAAGAGCCAAAGTACAACTATCACACAAAAACCACTTTGAATGGCTTTGGTCCTGGCACACACACTGTTCCCTACTGACTCTCCCTCTCCTTGGCAACCATCTGAGGCTGAATCAGACTGTCCGCAACCTTGATGTCATACATAAATAAGCTACCAACCTCATACTCGTGCCATACTAAGAATGGCTATTTTCACCTCCACAACATCACACGACTCTGCCTCATCCACTACTCATCTGCTGCTGAAGCTTTCATCCATTCCCATCTTACCTCTAAGCTGGGCTATTCCAACCTACTCCTGGCTGGCCTCCCACATTTTGCCCTCTGGAAACTTGACAGCATCCAAAACTGTAATGCCTGTGTCATTACTCACACCCATGTCCTAATGACCTATCACTCCTGTGCCCATGGACTTGGATTGACTCTTAGTTAAGCAAAATCTCAATGTTAAAATTTTTGCTCATTTTCAAATTCCTCCTTGGCTTTCCCTTCCCCATTTCTGTAATCTCCACCCGTCCCACAATCCTCAAATCTTGGCCTCCTGAGCATCTCCAATTTTAATAGCTCCACTATCATGGCCGTGCCTTCAGCTGTTAAGGCCCTATGCTCTGGAACTCCCCCCTTAAACCTCTAGTTCTCTTTTCTACTTTAAGATGCTCCTTAAAGTGACTACACTTCAAAAGTTCTTCATTGGCTATAAAGTGCTTTGAGATGACTGGTGGTCGTGAAAGGCACAATATGAATTCATTCTGAAGAAGGGTCATACGGACTCAAAACGTCAACTCTGGTTTTCTCTCCACAGATGCTGTCAGACCTGCTGAGTTTTTCCAGCATTTTCTGTTTTTCTTCCATTATGAAATTATGTCTTTATTTTTCTTTATTTAAAACCTATCTCCTGGGCCAAGTTGGTTGAGAAAATGGAATTGAGGTAGAAGATCAGTCACGATCGTACTGAATGGCGGAGTAGGCTCGAGAGGCTATATGGTCCACTCTTATTTCTTATGTTCTTAGGTTTTTTGGGCATTTTTCTTAATATCATCTTACGTGGCTCAATGTCAAATTTTGCTTTATAATGGTCCTGTGAAGCACCTTGGAAATTTTTTTGTTATAGGTGCTACAGAAATACAAGTTGCTACCAAACGCCCAGAAACCATCACAACCTGTTGCATTTCCAACATCAAACGTTCAAGTGTTGGCTCAAGGCATGTGGATGCATTGCTGCTCATTAGACATTGGGCTTCATGATAAAAGTGCAACATGTGGTTCAGCCCTCTATGCAAAGCTGCTTGTTGATCTCAAGAGGCTCAATGAAACTATCACAAGCACCAAGGACTGAATTTTAACTGAAAAGAAATGGGTGCATTTGGATCAGGAGTGGGGTTAAAGTGTCAGAAGTGTGTTTGACAAACCTAACCCATCCATTTTTGGTTTCAACTGAAGCCAGAAGGTGGACAGACAACCAGCCCACACACACACGCATCCACCACACCTCCCACCCCAAATCTCTGGTTTCAGTCTCCCCCAAGTTTTATAATTTAAAATGTGCAGTTTAAGTGTGCCATACAGTTACTTCTGATTCTTCCTGCTAGGTAAGAAAATTGTTCAATTCATCACATGCTATGCAGCAACATCAACTGCTTGGAGACCCACAAGGACAGCTTTAAAAAATGTGATGGGCAAATGTTGACATAGGATTTTTCCATTGTAAATGGTAACATAAAAAGCATAACTCAAAAATTGTGGTAAAGGAAATAAGGTTAATTTAGGCAGAAAATACATTGCACACGAAAAGTTTTTCATTATTTCTATATGTAAAGTAAAATTGTGCCTGCCTTCCTTGTCTGTTCAGTCATGCAGGAGTCTTCTAATTGATTCAGCACAAGTTCATGCCTGGTCCTTCTGACATTTCAATGTTTCTACTGTATGTGTTTGGTATCTACAGTGTAATTTGTGATTGGCTCAGTCATTCTAATCCATGACAGCTCCCTGCATTGTGCCTTCTAGCAGATTAGAACATTATTTTAATTGCTAATTTTGCTACTATTTATAGGAATCTAATTTTTAAATTACGTTCCCAGTTCAAATAACGTATGGATTGTGGGTGAACCATAGAATGAGACAGCAAAGAAGTGGCCACTTTGTCCAATATGCCTGTGCTAGCTCTTTGAAAGAGCTGTCTAATTGGTACCACTCCCCTAGCCTTGCCCCACAGTGCTGCATTTTTTCCCTTCAAGAATTTATCTGATTCCCTTTTGAAAGTTATTAAATCTGCTTCCACCACCATTCATGGCTATGTTGAGGGATTTCAGAATGGAGTGAATGTAACAAGGCCCCAACATTAAATTTATATGTGCTGCTGAACTTCAGCTGTAAAGTCTGAACTAGATGATGAATATAGTATTAAGGTGCCAAGCTATTCATCATCATTTGATATATTCAGTACCAATCAGAACCTGAATGGTGAAATAATCAGAAGACAAATGGTCATGTCAAGTCCTTTAGGATGGCAAAGAACTGAGACAGGCTGCAGCAACTGTGAGATGCATGAATGAGAAGCAGAATGGAAAACACTGCAAATAGCAACTGTGCATTTATATGGGAAAGAGAGTCACCCACCTCTCAATAGGAATTTGCAGAACAAGTGAGAATGGAGAGCACACCCTCAACCCCCTCCCCAACTTTGCCCCTGTAATTTCACAATTCTGCTCGACAGCCATTCTGTCTATTCAATTAGAGTTGGTTTAATTAATATGCTCAATTCCTCCACTAGTTCAGTGAATAATACATTGCTGTAATTGTGGAACTGCTAATGAACAAAAAAAACCCAACAATAGATCATCCCAAGAAACTATTAGATATCAATTGTGAGATAAGGACTTTGAGGAAAGTTTTATGGTTTAGCACACCAGGTGAAGGAAAATTTGCACCTGGAGGTCAATCCAATTCCAGGCCCACATCAATTTCTGCCCATCCAAATAAATGAGTAGAAACCAGGACACAAATTGGTTTCACAGATGTCTGTGCCTGATACCTACTATATCCTCTCATCGCCATTCAACAGCACTGGAACTCAAATAATTGAGTTTGGAGAGGGTTAAAATGAAAATCTTTGAATGCTGGGAACTTGAAACAAAATCAGAAATGAAAAATGTTTGAAATAATACACACAGAAGGGCAGGCAGTAGCTAAAAAAGAAAGGACTGGTTAATGTTCTGATTAGGATCCTTCAAACAAAACATTCTGCTATCTTATCCTGATTGACTTTCTGTGCATTTCAAGCATTTATTAATTGTTTTTATTTAAAATGAGTTTAGGTACTGATTCCGTTACGATTACTAAAGAGAATCAGATTCAGCAACTTCAGGTAGCATTCAACTGTTGGCTTCTCCAGACTTCCTTCCAGAAAACAGTAAACTGCAATCTCCTTTCACGTCAAGCCTATTGATCATTTGCTGCCAGAACTCATATTTTGAGTTTCCACTGCAGCGAATAATGTCGAATAGGTCTTACTGTAGGAAATATGCACAAAATTAAAGAAGAAATGGCAGAATCCATGTGGAATAAAATGGTAACATTCACGTCCTCATTAACAATATAATTTGCCACTTCATATATCTGCAGTTATATTAAATCCTTACAGCACAAGGGCAAATTTTTTCCTACCTATCTTATCAGAGCCCTTCATAATCTTGAACAGCTCCGTAGATTTCCTCCTAACCATCCTCATTGTAATGCTTCACTAGACTCTTTTGTCTGCCTTGTGATTGATGGTCAGTGTTGGCTCCCTGTACCCAAATACCTCAAAGTTAAAATATGCATCCTCATGTTTAACTTTCTTCATGGTCTCAGCCTGCCCTATCTCCCACTGCAGAGACTTGAGTATAAAATCCTGACCGACACTGCAGTGTAATACTGAGGGAGTGGCACTCAGTCGGAGGTGCAGCCTTTCGGATGAGACGTTAAATTACGTCCCCGTCTGTCCTCTCAGGTGGGTGTAAAAGATCCACTGGTGCTATTTCAAAGAACTGCAAGGAGTTCTGGCAAACATTTACCCTTCAAACAACACCTAAAACAGATGATCTGGTCATTTTCACATTGCTATATGCAAATTGGCGGCTTCATTTCCCTAGATTACAACAGTGATAACATTTCAAAAAGTACCTAAATGACTATAAATCGTTTTAGAGCACCCTAAAGTTATGAAAGGTGCTTCATAAATGAAAGTTCTTTCTTATTTCTCTTCTGTCAAGTGCCCTGAGGTGTTTTCTACATTAAATGTGCCAGAGAATACGAGTTGCTTGCGCATTATTTTAGTTAAATTATTATACACTCTCTCCATGGTCTTGGCATCATTACCCAAGAAGGATGCCCAAAAATGGGTGCAATATTCTAACTGCAACTGAATGGATGATCCACAGAGGCCTAGGATTACCCTCTGTATTGTATGCCTTTATTTTTAAAATCCAGTATCCCAAAAGCTTTTCTTAAAATAAAATGACAACTTATACTCCCATCTTTAAATATTTGTATATCTAACTCCTAATTCTCTATATTTTTAAAGTCTTACTATTTATTTAAATCTCTTCTTGTCCTTCCTCCCAAAGTACACACCTCATTTTTTTCCACATTAAATTTCATCTGTCATCTATCTGCCCAATTTATTAACTATGGCTTAATTTGATTGAGGCTCTTAAGTGGCACCTTACTAAAGATGCATCATCAACATAATTTCCTCAAAAACTACAAAATTTGTCAAACTTACTTTCTATAACCCTGCGCTGTCTTTAATTAATCTATGTCTTTATAGGCATATATTAATTTTATTTTGCATTATGGCCTTCAGAGGTTTACCCACTAATGATAGGCTGACTGCTCTGCTCTCTAGTTACAAAAACAAAAAATGTTGGAAAAACTCAGCAAGTCTGACAGTATCGGTGGAGAGAAAGACAGAGTTAACGTTTCGATTCCAAATGACTCTTCTTCAGAGCTAAAGGGAAGTGGAAATGTGGTGAAATATATACTGTTTAAGGGAGGTGGAACAGATGAAGCTGGATAGAAGGCCAGCGATAGATGGAGGCAAAGGAGAGATTGCAAAAGATGTCATAAACAAAAGGTCAAAGGTTTGTTAATAGTGCTGGAGCAGGCTAAAGGAGGTGCTAATGGTGACATTAAGAGTGGAAAGCAAAATGTGATAATGGCCGGACCAGGGTAAGCACTCTGGAAAGTGACAGATGGCCCTAGTGGGGGTTGGGTGGGGAGAAAAAAGATCGAAAATAGGCTAAAAGCCGGGGGTAAAACAATGAATAAAAATTGAAAAATAATAATGAAAATAAGTGGAAAATAAATAAATAAAAATAAAAAAATAAAAATGAATATAGAAAAAAGGGGATCAAAAAGGGGTGGGGATAGAAGAGAGAGTTTATGGTCTGAAGTTGTTGAACTCAATGTTAAGCCTGGAAGGCTGTAAAGTGCCTAATCGGAAGATGAGGTGCTGTTCCTCCAGTTTGCGTTGACCTTCACTGGAACATTGCAGCAGGCCAAGGATGGACATGTGGGCATGAGAGCAGGGTGGGGTGTTGAAATGACAAGTGACCGGAAGGTCTGAGTCATGCTTGCGGATCGGTCTGTCCGCAAGCATGACTCAGACCTTCCTGTCGTTTGCCATTTCAACACTCCACCCTGCTCTCATGCCCACATGTCCGTCCTTGGCCTGCTGCAAGGTTCCAGTGAAGCTCAATGCAAACTAGAGGAACAGCACCTCACCTTCTGATTAGGCACTTTACAGCCTTCCGGACATAACATTGAGTTCAACAACTTCAGATCATGAACTTTCTCCTCCATCCCCATCCCTTTTTGATCCCCCTTTTCTCTATATTCATTTTTATTTTTTATTTATTTACTTTCCACTTATTTTCATTATTATTATTTTTAAAATTTATTTCCATTTTTATTCATTGTTTTATCCCCAGCTTTTAGCCTTTTCGATCTTTTTTCCCACCACTGTCCCCTCTCCCCACCCCACCCCGACTAGGGCCATCTGTCACTTTCCAGAGTTCTTACCCTGGTCCAGCCATTATCACATTCTGCTTTCCACTCTTAATGTCACCATTAGCACCTCCTTTAGCCTGTACCACCACTATTAACAACCTTTTGACCTTTTGTTTGTGACATCTTTCGCAAACCCTCCTTTGCCTCCACCTATTGCTGGCCTGGCCCTCTACCCAGCTTCATCTGTTCCACCTCGCTTAAACAGCTTGTATTTTACCACATTTCTACTTCTCTTTAGCTCTGGAGAAGAGTCATACAGACCCGAAATGTTCACTCTGTCTTTCTCTCCACAGATGCTGTCAGGCCTGCTGAGTTTTTCCAGCATTCTTTGTTTTTGTTTCAGATTTCCAGCATCCGCAGTATTTTGCCCCTGCTCTATAGTTACTTGGTTTATCCCTTTCACCTTTTTGGAACAGAGGTATTATATCAACAACCCTCTAGTCTTCTGGCACTAATTGCAAATCCAAAAATGTTTGAAAGATTGCAATTAAAGCCTCTCTGTTTCCCTCAGCATTCTAGGGTACATGCCAGCAGTGCCTTTTCCACTTTGAGTTGCACCAGTTTTTATTTAAATTCAACTTCATTACCTATAGTTATCATAACCATATGCTCCACCTCCTGCATTCTTTCATCTTCACTACCATACCCTCTGTGAAAACTGTGAAAATCAAGCCTACCTTCGAAAAAACTGGAGCAGCTGACATGACAACATGAGCAAAAGACAACACCCAACTCAGATCACAAGTTGTTACAACCCTGGGTTATGCTAACATACAGTTAGAAATTGGGCAGCACAAGCGCATAACTTGGTGTATACTTCACAGAATCCCAACGGCACAGAAGGATGCCATTTGGCCCATCATGCCTGCGCTGGCTCTCCAAATGAGCATTATGACCTAGTGCCATTGCCCTGCCTTTTCCCTGTACCCTTGCGCGTCATTTCTATTCAAATAATCATCGAATGCCCTCTTGAATGCCTTGATTGAACCTGCATCCACTGCACTTCCAGGCAGTGCGTTCCAGACCTGAACCACTCATATGAAAAAGTTTTTTCTCACGTCACATTTGCTTCTTTTACAAATCACTTTAAATCTGTGCCCTCTCATTTTTGATCCTTTTATCAGCGGGAACAGCTTCTCCCTACCTACTCTATCCAGCCCCCTCATGATTTTGAGCAACTCTATCAAATATCTTCTTAGCCATGTTCTCTCCATGGAGAACAGTCTCAACCTCTCCAATCTATCCTCATAGCTGCTTCAGCTTCTTCTCATCATCAGGAACCATTCTTGTAACCCTCTTCTGCACTCTCTCCAATGTGTTCACATCCTTCCTATAATATGGTGCCCAGAACGGTACACAATATTCCAACTAAGGTCTAACAAGTGCCTTATATAAATTCAGCATAACCTCCTTGCTCTTGTGCTCTATGCCTCTATTAATAAAGCCCAGGGTACTATATGCTTTATTAACTGCTCTCTCCACCTGTCCTCCCACCTTCAATGATCTATGCACATATACACCCAAGTCATTCTGCTCCTGCACACCCTTCAAAATTTCATCCCTTATTTTATATTGTCTGTCCATGCTCTTCCTACCAAAATGCATCACCTCATATTTCTCCGCATTGAACTTCATCTGCCAACTATCTGTCCACTCCACCAACTTGTCCTTTTGAAGTTCCATACCATCCTCCTCGCAGTTCACAACACTCCCAAGCTTCATATCATTCACAAATTTTGAAATTGTCCCCTGCACACCAAGATCTAGATCATTAATATATATCAGGAAAAGCAAGAGTCCCAATATCGACCCCCGGGGAACTCCACTACATACCTTCCTCCAGCCCGAAAAACATCCATTGACCATTATTCTCTGCTTCTTATTTTTCAGCCAATTTTGTATTCACGTTGCTACTGTCCCTTTTATTCCATGATCAATAACTTATCTCACAGGTCTGTTGTGTGGCACTGTGTCAAATGCCTTTTGAAAGTCCATGTACACCACATCAACAGCATTACCCTTATCGACCTTTTCTGTTACCTCTTCAAAAAACTCCAGCAAGTTGGTTAAACATGCTGGCTCTTCCTTATCAGCTCATATTTTTCCATGTGACTACTAATTCTATCCCGAATAATTGTTTCTAGAATCTTGCCCACCACTGAAGTTAAACTGACTGGTCTGTAATTGATGGGCTTATCCTTACAACTTTACCGCTAATGATTTTATTAAACCATCTACTTGATCAGCATAGGAAGCAAATTTACTTAACAGGAATCTTACCTGAAAGCCAAGCTCTTATGATTAGAATGTTATTGAATTTACATTTCAAAAATATTCTACACAATATGAAAAACATATGTATGCCTAACCTTTGGTTAAAATATGTATAAGCCACCTTACCTGTGCATAGTATTGCTGGGTAGGTGCTTGTTGCTGTATCTGCCCTGGGGTGTGTGAATGGTTGGAACTGGCTCTACCTCTTGAAACTTGCTGCTTCCCATGTGGAAAAGGAGCCAATTCTTGCCCAGCTGCCTGTTCACCCTGGGCACGGAACAGTCTGTCTCGTAAATGCAGGATCGCCGACTTGTTGAAAGATGAAGAAAAAAATTAAAATGAGGAAAAGATAGATAGATTTATGAGCTTCCTCAAAGAGAGAGCTTTTCATTTTAAGGGGATCTGTCATCAAGGCAATTGGTTTCCCGCTACCTTCTTTTATGGAGGCTGATGCGATTGTGTCACAGTGGCAAACTCTTGTCACCCATCACATCTTCCAATAAAGTTTCTCTTTTTAAAGTTGTGAAACTAAGCATGATTATTCTGCATCATCAAGAATATTTTTCTCTAGTCATTAATTTTGCAGCAATTTAGATGGGAGTAAACTTAATGCTGGCATTTTGCTCACTATTACTACAACTGTCTCCACTGTTACTTCCCTCCTAAAATGGGTGAGGAGAAATTTACCCAAAAAAAATGCTTACTAAAGGCCTATCCTGTGAAACATTGCATGAGCGAGGGGGGAAACATAAATGAAAAATAAATCCTGAACTCAAAATCAGAGCAACAGTTATGCAAAAGGAGGATTCCAAACTATCAGCTTGGCTGGTACTTACTGTTTGATAGTAATTTAAATCTAGCGCCAAGTAGAAATCTCTTATGGATAATTCTGATGAGCTTTAGAAAATAATTTAATGGCAACAGTTTATTAATCGTGCAATGCTGTTTTTATGCACTATAACTTCAAATTCACTTTGAAAGCAATGTATAAAAAAACTAATTGCGTTGTTATATCATACTAATAGAATGTAGCGATGTAATTTACATTTCATGAAATGTGATAGAATTTTAATACTATTTTATTTTTACATTTTATATACTGGAGACCATTTGAATGCAAATGGTCATTTCTGATCTCACTTGCTTTCACTTTTGGTAACTTTTATGTCCTACAGTTGTTATGGGGGCCTGTATTTTACTAATACATGTCAGGCCATTGGTCATATGGACAGTATTGAGCTACATGAAAGGTGTTAGCTGCAAGACAAAATGAATAACCAACACACTGGAAGAAATTAGGGTAGATCAGTTATTTCAAAACTGTTTTGGATGAACTCGAATTTTTACTACATGCAGAGTTTTGAGAGTCAACTGGGAATTTCTTCGTTTTCCTTGATCAGCAGATACTTGTAGTTTTGACTATTCCGCATCAATATTACTGAAACTATACCATTTATATATACATCCCATATGTGCCTAATTAACATTGCAATAATTAGAACATTATCACAGGTGTATCACAACACCGAGGTTTTCTGTTCCTGCTCACAATCTTATTACACAAAATTGCCCAAAGAAAAACTCACTCAGGCATCATTTTGATTGGCAATTGATAAAAATCAACAAAACTAATTCACTGTATTTTCCTAAAAATGGAAAATTTGCCTGTGATATCTATAGTAAATCAAGAATCCAATAACACAGATGTTACCCAAAGCTTTATTTGCTTTGATATTTATAAAACTGACAAAAATATGGCAAACAACATGTCGTGTTTTGCAATTCTGCCTCTCCACAATCCTAGTTACTAAGGGCATCGTAAAAATATTTTTTGTGAATCTTATCCTTGACTAAAAACTGCCAATGATGTGGCCCATGAAGTGCTCAAAGAGCCTGTCTCCTCAAACATTAACAGTCATGTGGGTGGGAAAGTGGAGACAAAGCCAAAACACCTTTAAGAATTACCTGATTGGTGTCAGTAGGAAGATAAGACAAAGCAGCAGCCAGACTTCCTTGGGCAGCTAACAGACCAGCATATTGACTCATCTTCTCTGCCAGAACAGCACCCACTCCATTATTGTTCGTTCCTTGGGTAAGTTCAATGGCTTTACGCAAAACCACTACTTTCTCAATAAGGTCCTGAAAACAGAGGACATAAAAATATAGAAGAAAACATTAAAATCTTGTTGCTGGAGAAGTTATCTCTCTGAATTAGGTTGTAGTCGGAGTTAGTCATAACAAAGCCTTGCAAACGTGGCCTTCTGAGTCACTGAGACCACAGAAAGACTCGAGTCACAGATTCCCAGTGCACAGGCTCATGCCACGATTCATGCAGCCAATGGCACAAAGTAATTGTACTATACTTACTTAAGGCTGACAGACAGGAAGACCTGGGGGGGCTGCGGGTGGGGGGGAACCTTCCCCATCATGTGGGAAGTCGCAATAACCAGCTGTGTTCAAAGGTTTTTGACCACACTTCAATGGTGTGCGTAATGTGCAGCTGGAGCACTGCTCAGCCAAGTTATTGAGCAGCTACCTAATAATTATAAAAGTTGCAGGTCTAAAGAGCCTAGTTCACAACTTGTTTGCAGGCTCCCAGTAACCATGAAGCTCAACATCCACAATGGGTTCTGCAGAGTCCCTTGCACATGCCATAGACCCCTCTATGTAAGCAGCACAGAGTTGCACACTAAACCATTCAGAAGTTGATGCAAGAGTAGGGGGAGCCTTCAATGACAACAACTTGTATTTATACATTGCCTTTATTGTAATTAAATGTCCCAAGGCACTTTACAGGAGCATTACAAAACAAAATTTGACATTAACCAAACAAGGACAAGGACACCAAACATATTAGAGCAAATGATGACGGGTTTGAAAGCGTACCTGAAAAGATGGGTTTTCAGAAAGCTTCAATAAGGTGGAAAGAAAAATGGAAAGGTTAAGGGATGACAATCCAGACAGTAGAGCTAGATGAGTTTAGACTCTGCCACCAGTAGAACAAAAAGCAGAGGGGGAGGAGGAAAAGAGGTGCTGGTGGACTAAAGAGTGCAAAGGCAATGTAAGGAGGATACACAAGTGGAGTGAGACAAGGCCAGGTCAGCATTTCAAGGAGAGGATTTTAAAATTTATGCTGGAAGAAAAGGTGAGCAATAATGGAGCTGATGGTGGATGAATACGTAAATGGACAGCTGAGTTTTATGGAGAGGGGGAGCAAGGAAGGCTGGCAAAGATAAGGTTGGAGAAATCAGACATATAGGTGATAAAGGCATGGACATTGTGGAGGTGGAAGAAAGCCAACTTGATGATGGATAGGGGCTTGAAGCTCCGCTTGAGATTGAACAGGAAATTAATATTTCAAACTATCTGATTTAGACTCTGCAGGTAACCAGGAGAGGGAGAAGGGTCAGGGGTGACAGAATATGCAATTTATACTCATATCAGCTTTTCCACATGCATTAGCAATCACCTGATCAAAATAGATTTGTTTGTGCGAGTTCCACCTTCTGCTTCTGCCTTTATTTTTAACTCATGTAGTTCTACCACTAAACCAGTTTCTGATACAATTGGATAATTATTATTCTATTGAAGCTGAGTCTTGTCTCAAAGTCTCATACGTGGAACCGATAATACAAGCACCCAACTGAATTAATACAATTATTATTCATATTAAATGTCTGTGTGGGAATAGGAAACTCTCAAGCTGATGCATTCTTAATATTCAAACCCCAGTCCTGGGCCTGATTACAAAAATCTACACAATCTAGCCCCAGTGATCTTCACTATTTTTCAAGCAAGGGCCACTTTAGCAATAAAGCTGCACTGTGAGAGCCACATCGACTACTATAATAGAGGCCATTGCCTCATTCGCTCTTGCATGCAATAACACACATCGAAGAGCAGATTACATTGTTCTTTCTGGTTGGATGCAGACTTGAAGTGGATTGACTTAACTACGCAGTTGCAGAATGTGCTTCTCTCTCCCGGTGAGCTGGTGGCGCACTCCTGTGCACCACATCCTACTGCAATGGCAACTGCCCCTCGAACACTTCCAGTAGCAAACTACATCAAAATGCCAGGTGGCACCTCCATGGGTGAAGGCCGCTGTCAGGGTCGGCTCACTCCTGAAGGAGCGTGCCCGTTTCCTGGAGACAAACAGATCGCCCAGACTCTCACTCTGCCATGCATGCAGAGTGCCTCTCCCACGCACACACTCTCCCTCCCACTCCCACACGTACACACTCCCACTCCCGCACGCATGCACCCTCCCACTTGCACACATGCATGCGCTCTCCTGCTCCCGTGCGCACTCCACCACACAAACGCTCGCCCAGCCCCCGTGCGCTCGACCAAGCCCCCGCCCGCCCGCATTCACCCACTCGCGCTCGCCCCGCCTGTGCTCACCCACTCCTGCAGACGCACACACACCCATACACGGCACTTCCTTAGTAATAACCTGCTCACTGACACCCAGTTTGGGTTCCACAGGGGCCACTCAGCTCCTGACCTCATTACAGCAGTTGGTTCAAAAATGGGCAAAACAGCTGAACTCCCGAGGTGAGGTGAGAGTGTCTGCCCTTGACATCAAGGCAGCATTTGACAGAAAGTGGTATCAAGGAATCCTTGCAAAACTGGAGTCAATGGAAATCAGGGGGAAACCTCTCCACTGGTTGGAGTCATACCTAGCACAAAGCAAGATGGTTGTGGTTGTTGGAGGTCAATCATCTCAGCTCCAGGACATCACTGCAGGAGTTCCTCAGGGTAGTGTCCTCAGTCCAACCATCTTCAGCTGCTTCATCAATGACCTTTCTTTCATCATAAGGTCAGAAGTGGGGATGTTCGCTGACGATTGCACAATGTTCAGCACCATTCGTTACTCCTCAGATACTGAAGCAGTCCATGTCCAAATGCAGCAAGGCCTGGACAATATCCAGACTTGGGCCGGCAAGTGGGAAATAACATTCACACCACAAAAGTATCAGGCAATGACCATCTCCAACATGAGAGGATCCAGCCATCGCCCCTTGATGTTCAATGGCATTACCATCACTGAATCCCCCACTATCAACATCCTGGGCATTACCATTGGCCAGAAACTGAACTGGACTAGCCATATATATACTGTGGCTACAAAAGCAGGTCACAGGCTAGGAATTGTGCGACAAGTAACTCACCTCCTGACTCCCCAAAGCCTGTCCACCATCTACAAGGCACAAGTCAGGAGTGTGATGGAATACTCCCCATTTGCCTGGATAAGTGCAGCTCCCACAACACTCAAGAAGCTTGATACCGTCCAGGACAAAGCAGCCCGCTTGATTGCCACCACATCCACAAACATTCACTCCCTCCACCACCAATGCACAGTAGCAGCAGTGTGTACCATCTACAAGATGCACAGCAGGAATTCACCAAGGCTCCTTCGACAGCACCTTCCAAACCCAAGACCACTACCACCTAGAAGGACAAGGGCAGCAGATAGATGGGAGCACCACCACCTGGAGGTTCCCCTCCAAGTCACTCACCATCCTGACTTGGAAATATATCACCGTTCCTTCACTGTTCCTGGGTCAAAATCTTGGAACTCACTCCCTAACAGGACTGTGGGTGTACCTACACCACATGGACTGCAACGGTTCAAGGAGGCAGCTCACCATCACCTTCTCAAGTGCAATTAGGGATGGGCAATAAACGCTGGCCTAGCCAGCGAAGCCCACATCCCAGAAATGAATTTTTAAAAACTCTCACGCACCCACTCCCGCATGTCTGTGCCCTCACACTCCTGCGTACATGGGGAGGCGATAGTGTAGTGATATTGTCGCTGGGCTAGTAATCCAGAGACCCAGGGTAATGCTCTGGGGACCGGGGTTTGAATCCCACCACGGCAAGTGGTGGAATTTGAATTCAATGAATATCTGGAATTAAAAGTCTAATGATGACCATGTTGATTGTTGTAAAAACCCATCTGGTTCACTAATGTCCTTTAGGGAAGGAAATCTGTCGTCCTTACCTGGTCTGGCCTTCACGTGACTCCAGACCCATTGCAGTGTGGCTGACTCTTAATTGGCCTCTGAAATGGCCTAGCAAGCCACTCAGTTGTAAAAAAACTGCTACAAAGACACAAAAAAGGAATGAAACTGGACGGGCAACCCGGCATCGACCTAGGCAATGGAAACGATAATGGCAATCTCATATCTGTCGACCCTGCAAAGCCCTCCTTACTAACATCTGGGTGCTCGTGCCAAAATTGGGAGAGCTGTCTCACAGACTAGTTAAGTAATAGCCTGACGTATCTTACCTTACAGACACCACCATCACCATCCCTGGGTATGTCTTTCCCACCGGCAGCACAGACCCAGCAGAGGTGACGGCACAGTAGTACACAGTCGGGAGGGAGTTGCCCTGGGAGTCCTCAACATTGACTCCGGGCCACATAAAGTCTCATGGCATCAGGGCAAACATGGGCAAGGAAACATCCTGTTGATTACCACGTACCGCTCACCCTCAGCTGATGAATCATTGCTCTTCCATGTTGAAGACCACTTGGAAGAAGCACTGAGGATGGCAAGGGCGCAGAATGCACTGTGGGTGAGGGGCTTCAATGTCCATCACCAAGAGTGGCTCAGTAGCACCACTACTGATTGAGCTGGCCGAGACCTAAAGGACATAGCTGCGAGACTGGGTCTGCAGCAGGTGGTAAGGGAACCACCAAGTGGGAAAAACATGCTTGACCTCATCCTCACCAACCTACCTGCTGCAGATGCATCTGTCCATGACAGATGTAGGGGTGACCACCCCGCACAGTCATTGTGGAGACAAAGTTCCATCTTCACATTGAGGATAACCTCCATCGTGTTGTGTGGCACTACCACCATGCTAAATGGGATAGATTTCAAACAGATCTAGGAACTCAAGACTGGGCATCCATGAGACGCTGTGGGCCATCAGCAGCAGCAGAATTGTAGTCGAACACAATCTGTAACCCTGTGGCCCGGCATATCTCCCACTCTATCTTTACCATCAAGCCAGGGGATCAACCCTGGTTCAATGAAGAGTGAAGGAGGGCATGCCAGGAGCAGCACCAGCCATACCTAAAAATGAGGTGTCAACCTGGTGAAGCTATAACACAGGACTAATTGCCTGCCAAACAGCATAAGCAACAAGTGATAGACAGGGCTAAGCAATCCCACAACCAACGGATCAGATCTAAGCTCTACAGTCCTGCCACATCCAGTCGTGAATGGTGGTGGACAATTAAACAATTCACTGGAGGACGAGGCTCCATAAATATCCCCATCCTCAATGATGGAGGAGCCCAGCACATCACTTCAAAAGATAAGGTTGAAGCATTTGCTACAATCTTCAGCCAGGAGTGCCAAGTGGATGATCCATCTTGGCCTCCTCCAGAGGTCCCCAGTATCACAGATGCCAGTTTTCAGCCCATTCGATTCACTCCGCGTGATATCAAGAAATGGCTGAAGGGACTGGATACTACAAACGCTATGGGACCTGACAATATTCCGGCAATAGTACTGAAGACTTGTGCTCCAGGACTTGCTGTGCCCCTAGCCAAGCTGTTCCAGTACAGCTACAACCCTGGCATCTACCCAGCTATGTGGAAAATTGCCCAGATATGTCCTGTACACACAAAGTAGGACAAATCCAACCCGGCCAATTACCACCCCATCAGTTTACTCTGGGTCATCAGTAAAGTAATGGAAGAAGGTCCGCTCCGCAATGCTCCCTCCCGGGCCTTGCAAGCAGCCTTTCCTTCCCGATGCCCAGACCTTGCAGCCAGCCTCTCCTCCCCAAGGTCCCGGCGCTCCACTATGCTCTCCGGACTCTGGTTGGAGGTGCCAGAGCGGACCACCACTGGTCAGGGAGCCACATTTAACGTCGATGGGAGCCCCCACTGGCTCACAGACCTTGCATTGAAGAACACTGATCTAGGTTGACACTCAGTCCAGTACTGAAGATGTGCTGCAATGTCAGAGGTTCTGCCATTCAGATAACGTATGAAAACAAGCACATTACCCCCCCCCGATCCCTGTTATAAGTTCAAGGGGTTCAAGTTGCCTTTGCACTATTCAAAAAAGTTAGTCTCCCAGTATTCTGGTCAGCATTACTCTCTCAACCACCACCACCAAAACCGACTGATTGGTCATTCACTTCATTGCTGTTAGTGAGACCTTGCTGTGTGCAAAATTGCAATGGCGTTTGTTCACAAAACAGGAGCAAACACAATTTTATTGATTGTATGTGAAGAAATTGGCATTGGTAAGAAGAGACTTGATAAGGCACTATATTAGTACAAGTTCTTCCCTTTAACAAGATAGAATTTACTTAGACAGCACATAACAGCTAGGCACAGTGCTATGGATTGGATGGACACTTCACCACACTCTGGAGTAATGCACTGAACCAAAGCCAGGCAACTCTTTGTAGGGCCCATGGGAATATTTGAAGGGTGTTGATGAGTGGGGCTTGAATGCCAAGGAGGCCTCAGGTGGAGACAGCTTCCCATCCACATTCCCAGACAAAGTTAATATAGATGAAAATGCTTCCCAGTCTATCTTGGGAGCAGAAATCTTGGACGCAGAAGGTATGTTACCAGCAAAATCCAAGTTGGTGTGGGAGGGGAAATCGCTGAATCGGAGGGAGGTCCAGCTAGATTGTAAACAAGCCACATTTCAAGAACTTAACGTTGCCATTGTTTGTTATTCAAAAAAGCACAACTGCATTGCACCAAAAATCTCAATGACACTAACCTGAAGAGCAAGAGGTGAATTTCCATTCTGAGCTCTATCCCAACAGGCAACTAGTTTTTCCACATTACCAGCACAGATATAGCACAGGCAGGCTTGGGCTTGAAGGCTGTTGTCCCCCTCGCTCTCCAACCGTGTGCCCAAAAAGTCTAAGATGGAGACAAGCAAAAGCATAAAGCACATTTAAAAAAAAAATCTTTTTACTCATGTGATTTATTTTCTATTCTACTTCTCTATTGTTGCGAGAATGAAGATGCGTTACAGTGCCAGCTGGCATTACTAATTACCCACACGTGGCTTCCTGTTCCAAATCCCCTCCTGCCTGGTTCCCAATTGGTGAGAAGGTAGGGACTGAGCCTGCTTTTTTCACTCTGTGGCACTGAACTTTTGTGTTTCAATGCAGTGCAATTATTATCAGAATAGGAGCCTAGAAAATGTCACAGCAGTAAAGGTTTTGGAATGATATGTTATAAGGAAAGTTGTTCTGTCCCCGCCCCTTCGCTCAGATGTGCTGCTCCTGCCCAGCTCCAGAATCACTGCATTTTCCTCCCCCCAACCACTTATATGCACCCATTGGCATGACCAAGAGTTAGTAGAAAGGGTAGGGAAATGAGGCACAGTTGCAGGCCCCTTGAGCCTTGGGTATAGTAACTTACATGCAGAGGAAAATTTAATGCAGTTGATTCCTATTTTATTCTTTGTTAAAAGAAAATAAATATAAATTAAACTATGTCAAATGCAATCTGTTTTCATTTATTAAAACAACGGTGTCCGACCCCTTCAGGTACATCAGTGCTGCAGAAATACTTCAATACAAGAAAGGCATTTCTGTTTAATGCATTCATTCGGTTTTGTGGTTCCAACATACAGTGGCTCTGGTCACTTTACTCCATTTTTGGAGTTATGTGCCACTGGTATTTTAACGGATAGGCCATGCCACCCTAACAAAACACCCTGCCACTAAACCAACTGCCTTTATGATAAATCCCTCTCGTTTGCAATCAGAGACAGGATGGTAAATACTTCAGGCTACAGGGCAAAGCAACACTACTCACCACAAAGTGCAGCAAATTCATCAGGCCTAGCATACGTCAACAAGGCAGCCAAAGCTTCCTTCCAGTTCTGAAGATCGCATGACTGCAGAATCTCTTTCCAATCTCTTGTCACTACAGCATCTATCAACTAAACATTTTAATCAAAACATCAGAACAAAGAAGGTAAGCATTAAGGTTCAAAACATGGTCAAAACAGAGGCCACCTTACCCTGGTGATCTTGCTTTTTGTTTTGGCAAAGTATTTTTTTTGTGTCTTAGCCAGAAGTTCCTGTCCTCCAGCTATTGCTAGTATGATGGCATCTGCCATTCGATTATCATACAAGCAAAGATCAACGGCTCCTTCGAAGTTGCCTGTCAGCAAAGCCTGAGTAATCAGCCCATCAACATCTGCGGTATGGAAAGGAATTTTTTTTTTAAATGTTTCGCCTTAGCAAGATATCTTAATGCAATAAATCCTTCAGTGCAGTACTGAAGGAGTGCTGTGTTGTTAGAGATGCCATCTTTCAGATGAGACATTAAACTGAAGCCCTGCCTGTCCAAGTGGACATAAAAGATCTAGTAGCATTATTCCAAGTTCTGCTGATGTCCTGCTCAACATCCCTTCCTCAATCATTACCATTCAAAGCTTAACTGGCAATTCAATGATTTATAGTTTGACCAAGTGCACAAACTGGCTGTTGCAATTACCTACATTGAAGCAACTACAGTTTATAAAGTAATTTATACGTCATATAGAACCTGCAACATGACAAAAATCTTAAAATATGTTGTATAAATGCAAATTCATTCTTTCCCTTGTTGATGTTTTGAGTCCATATGATCCTTCTTCAGAGCTCTGAAAAAGGGTCATACGGACTCAGAATGTTAACTCTGTTTCTCTCTCCACAGATGCTGTCAGACCAGCTGAGTTTTTCCAGCAATTTCCTGTTTTTGTTTCAGATTTCCAGCATCCGCAGTATTTTGCTTTTATTCTTTCCCTTGCCTGACCCAAGATTAGCACACAGTTCCAATCTATCCTTATGGCTTGAAGCTAAAGTAGGCATGTGTTCTGAGACCAGTTAGTTGCTTTTCAGCATAATAGAAGTGTTGTGAGGAGCTGTGTGTTATGAGTAAACACCCCACCTCAGATGCTGTGTGTGGCAACAAGTGTTGGAGTAACTTGAGTTTTCCTTCTGACTGCCAGTACTCCCTCTGATTTCACATTTCTCATGGCTGCTGAAATCTCAGATTCACTCTTCTGACAGCAGCCTCACAAAACAGTTGTGTTGAAGCTGCTCCTGTCAGCAGTTAAACTCAGGCTTTACATACAGGGATATGGGACTAACACATCTTCCCTCAGCAAGGCAGTGGCTGAATCTACCATTTATAAAGACAGAAATTTGCATTTGTACAGTTGAAGGCAAATGGATGAATTCAGAGGGGGCTGACAGATGTGTTTATTCTTATTTTTATTTTGAGTTTGCATAAGGGAAGGGCAGATAGGTTAACATTTAAAAGTGATGAGAGGTTCAATGAATTTCTGTGCATTAGAGATTTGGGCTTAGAAATTACATTGTTTTGGGGGATGGAAACCTGATGCCATGGGACCAGGGGGATAGGAAAATTAGCTCTGACAAGAACATCAGAGGCAGGAACAGGTTTCACAATCACAGCTTTATTTTAAACGCTTCATTACATGGGAAAGATTTAACCACAAACACTACTCTCATCTGCTCAGATGATATACAGCGCATCTTTTTACTTTAAGTTGTTGCCAATTATTTTACATTTTCCCTTGCAGGCTACAACACAGTACATGCCACTTACTAGTTCTGCTTTACAGTATAGATAGTGCGATTACCTTCAAATCCTGCAACAGTATATAGAACTCTGGAAAGTGCAATTTTGCTAGTAGTTAATGAGAATGATGAGCTGCCTTGAATGTACAGGTTACTTTTCTATTTTCTAGAACTGATTTGAAAAGTTCAGACTAACTTCTGGAAAGAAAGCATCACACAAGATCTACTCAATATTTTGCTGTTTAAAACATTTTGTGAAACAGGCATCAACTATTCATTCTAGCAAGAGCTGACAGAGACATGATGAGCCACAGGAGTTTTCCTCTGTATTATAAACTTCTAGGACTTGGTCTGGCACCTCGCAGGCTTTATGGAAATTTCCTCATGCAAAATGCAGTCAGTTAGTTTTAGGGGTGAAATTTTTTAGGCTGACTAACTTTGGCAAAGAATCATGCAAACAAAAAAAAGTGGTGATTTTAGTTTTGTACATATGCTGACTCCTTTAATAAATTTGATGATAGGAAGTTTACTTTCTCATTGTGATTTATGTTCTAAAGAAAAACAAACTTCTACAAACTACTGACCTCCACTGACAGAAATATTGAATTTGGTTTCATCCTTATCTTGCTTCTCAGATGTGGACTCACTGAGGTCCAAATCTTCTTCATCCTCTTCATGCTCACTTTCTGCCTATGTAGTAAAGGAAAAGGTAATTATATACATACACAAAACACTCTCAAACATAGGCATCACAATCACCCATTTGTATTTTAAGATACAGTCTACCCTACTCAGTGTGCTAAGTGTTCTATTACTTTGAAGATAGTCACCAAGAAATGTGATGTATAACTAAACTGCGGAATTCTGTGACTGTCAGCAACATTTTCAAATATAGTATAGTCACAAGAGAGATCCTGAGGCATAGTCCAAATACAGATCATATAATGTATAATCCTAGACCAGGTTATGTCTTTCCCTGACAGTTCAGCCAGTTCATCCAGGAGCTGAGTGCTGGAATAGCTGAGGTGTATAGATCAGGAAGATACCAGGTTTGATTCATAGCTTGTGTTCCATTAACTGACCTCATCCTCAAAGCAGTAGCAGAGGCATTAAGGCTGGCCTCAGAACCTCTCTGTGTTAAAGGCGGAAAACCAGCTGTAGCTCTTATTCCTGATAGCTATCCGTCATCCATTCCTGGAAATGTATGCGTGGACACCAGGAGAAGATGGATCAGCTATTGTGAGCTGCCAATATTCGCTGTAGAGACTATTTACACAAGGTACGGTAGGACGTCTGTACCCCAGCAAGGAGTCAGCACCTCAGGCAAGCAGGGGAGGAAACAAAATCCCCTTTGAAAAAAAATTATGTACGATCATTAAGCAATTCAACGTTGGTCATTTACTAAGAAATTTGAAACATGAAACATTGGTTTTGAAGTGTGTGGGAATACTAGCAGCACAAAAAGTGTTATCTGCATGCACACATATAAAATAATGGGATTGATCTAATACCTCCCCCAGCAACTGATCTTCGATAGCAGGGCTGTCTTCAGCACTTTCTGCTGTATGCTCAAAGTCACCAGGAGCCTTAAAGTGGAAAGGTTAAAGGACAACACCATAAGGAACATTAGGAAGCACAAGCAAAGCCAAAAGACAACAATGTCAGGCAGGACAATGGGGTAAGCAGCTTATTCCACAAGTGATAGAAATCATAATACTATAGGTCTACGTGTAAGGTCAGAGAAATACTGTGCTCTTTATAAACTCTTCCTGAGTTGCCAGGTAATTGTGATAAGGTACATTCCACTCACCATCACCATCTATGGTTCCAAAGACTTAAAAAAAAATTTTTTTTAAACGTTACACAGTGAGTTAGCAGACCAGGATCTGAATCCAAGCCAATGGGGATCATGTCACTTTTCTCTGCTGGCTTTTACAGGTCCTACACAAAATGGGTTTTAGTCTTAACCATATTCCAGTAGGTGCAGCCCATGTAATATAATTTGGCACTATATTGGTGATTTCTCTCAGAAAGGCCACAAAGTGACTAATGCGGCAAATAATCATCCCAATGATGCAGTACAGACTATTCTGAGATTGAAGCACACTAGTGAGAATGGAGGAAGCTTTATTCTGTAACTCACATGTACTACCCATCCTGAAAGTATCTGGTGTTGATAATGGTCCTTAAAAGTATTCCATTCCCTAACAATAACATCCCTCACCTCTCGATTATAAAACAAATCATCCAAAAGATACAATAAATGTTTATTTAAAATCAAAAGAACTGCAATTTTGAATCTTGAACAGGTAGGTAATATAGACTCCAAACTGAAAGCATTTTTGGATGTAAGTATCATAAGGACCCCTTCTAAAAAATTAAAATATCACAAAATATTATGTGAACATCCTTGTATTTTTCTCCATTCTCTTTGAGCGTTTAATATTTCAATTAAACAGCGAGTGATGACATAATTGGGGGAATTGGCTTTACAGAGTTTCGAGTTCAACTGCAAAGGAACTGAACCACCTAATGCAGATACAACTGTGAACCATGGGGATATTCATTGTCAACTGCATATGATAATCTGCTACCTTACATCATTAGGCTCTGTAACTCTTCCAAGCCAATACTCCCAAAGTCATCACACATGTTTTGTAAATTAGAGTATTTTTTTTAAAAAAAGGCAAATGAACCAAAAACTAAACTTTATCTGAATTTTAAAAACAGGGATCCAATGGCAGGCTCCCATTTCAGCTTTGTATAGTCGCTTCAGTTCTATTGTTCATAATGATCAATATTTATATTAATGCAGGGCTCACCTGAAAATTGGAAAAATGCAGAAATACACAGTCTCAAATAATTTTCTCTCACACACACACAATCATTCTTATCTGTGCTTTCTATTGATATCACAGGTAAAAATATTGGCAAACCCTGGATTAAAACGAATAAGCCACCTAAAACTGAATAGAAAGCAACTGAAGCACATCTTATTCTCATGGTATGCAGTAGCAGTTAATAAGATATAAGCTTTGCTGCACGCTTCCCATACAAGTGAATCAGGATTGTATTTACAATCCCGACACTGCTTCAAGCTTAGATTTTCTTTGGCCAGGTGCCAATGCCATTCAACCCTCAGACACAGGACTGAGGATAGGCAATGTGCCAATCCCACAAGACCAATTTAAGCCACAACATTAAGGTGACAAATTGGTCCACAGGTACCAGGAACAGCAGTGAATGCAGACAAGTTACATAACAGGCAGGGAGGAGAAGTCAACCATGGTTTATTGTCCAGATTCAAACCTAACGTCCAAAGTTGCCCATCTGACTTAACAGGAATCTACCATACAGTACACAAAATAATTACTTTTTTTTTTACTGTAAATACAAAGAAAGTTAATACTGAGGATTGGAACATTTCAATTCTGGCTGGCATTATTCTACATCTGACACTTCCAGTTTTAGTACAGCAGAACAAACTCGCTCTCTGCTCTGGTCCTCAACCCAACTTCAGGATAACTTCCCCAACTTATTAATTTGTCCCTTTTTCATTTTCTACACCATCCATGAGTGGTCTCTTGGAATGAAACAGTCAATTAGTGACAAATAAGGGATTGTCTTATGCTGTAAACATGTGCTCACTTGGAATTTGATTGAGATTGCCTAAACTCATTTCACATAGAACCTTTACAGCCAGCTAGAGCAGCAGACTTCCATCCATAGAAACAGGAGTCTCTCAAGCCTATTCAACTGTCCAATTAGATCGTGGCTGATCCATTCCTAAATTCCATTTAGTTCACTTTAAACTTAAGCTCATAACACAAAGTGCAAAGGCCATTGTCTAATACATTGACACAAACTTTAATCTTCAAAATAGAAGCTTGAGAGTTCGAAGATGGACTGTGTGTTCATTTTTCCATCTTGTGGAATAATATTTACCCCATGGTTTGCACAACTGTAGTAGAATTCAATAAAAATTAACAAGTCAGAATCATCACATTTTCAGGTTAAATAACGATTAAGTTAAATAATCAGTACAATCAATAAAAAGGTTACTTCAGCAAATGCAGGTTACAATCCAGAGAGATAGAAAGGTGAGATTAGAGAAAATGGGACAAGGTTAAAAGAAATATGATAGAGGTATTCAATATTATATGGGGTTTTGAAAAATAAACTAATCCTTTTGCTCAGTTAATTGGTAAATAGAGAACATAAGTTTAAGATGGGTAAAAGAATAAAGAGAAAGGTTAGAACAAGTACAGTGGAATGTCCTACCAACAACAGTGGTGGAAACAGAATCCACAACAGCTTTAAAAGGGGAAGTGGATAAAGATCTGAAAAAGAAGAATTTAAAGGGAGCAGGAAAAGTGTAATGGAGCTGGACAAAGTGGGCAGCTCTTTAAAAGAGTTCTGCACACGCATGACGGGCTGAATGGTCTCTTTCTATGCTGCAAAGTTCCATGTTACAATGTAGCATTATCTAACTGCTGATACTATAACACTGAAAATCATGACATGTTCCTGAAGTACAGCATGGGTGTCTCCTTACAACTGGAAATAAAATATAAAATACTGTTATCTTTACAGCACCGGGCAACCCAGGAAACCAACCTTAATTTTCAAAAATTCAAACAACAGAGGCCACAAGTTGGAAAAAAAATAGGAGGAGGAGAAAGGGGAAAGTGTCAATGTAGAAATAGAAATTGGTAATGAAGAATCAATGTTATGGATGCAGCAATGGAAAAAGACTGAAATTAGCGAGATAAAAGGGAATTGGTCCAAAATAAACTGGAAAAATCAGCAACAGGTTGAACGATCAGCAATGGGGAATCTTCAAAGATAAGATGCACAGAATGCAAAGTAGATATTCTCCTCAAAGACATAGAGGGAGTGACATGGAGTTCTATAAATACAGAGGCCAAATTGACCTAAAACTTGAAAAGGGAGATGTGATAAAATGAGAAGAATATTGAAGAAAGTCATGAGGAATATAAAAGGTATTGTGGAGACAAAAAATAAAACATGAGAAATTCTAACAAAATAGTATGAGATTTTATAAGGATAATAAAAGGAAAAGAATAATTCAACATAATTAGGGATGAAGGGGGGAATCTAGCTGGGGAGGTTGAAAGTGTGACAAAGATACATTAAAATATTTTATATCTGTTCCAAATCATGGTTAAAATTATAATGTAGATTGGTAGAAAAGGATGCAGATGTAACAGTTAGAAAAGGAATTGAGTTCACATTTTCCCACAGAGTAGGTAATTTACTGGGCTCTAATAACATGTACCCTTGGCAACTGAAGAAAGTCAGAGAGGAGATAGCAGAGGCTCTGGCTATAGGTTATCAAATCTCCTTAATTATGAAAAAGTGTGCAATAGGACTAGAGTAAATGTAACAGCCTTGATCATGAAGGGAACAAAGAATAAACTAGTATCTTTGAGTCAGTTAGCTGAAAGTAAGTTATGGGTAAACTCAAAATCAAGGTAGCAATTAAATGATGGGCAAGATAACCAAAGACAACCAACATGAAATTGTTAAAAGCAAATCACATCTAGGAAATGGAAGTGTTTTTTGAAGAGAAGATTAATTGTATTAAGGAAATGAAGTTTATAGATTTTCAAAAGGATTCAATCAGGTCTCAGAAGAGGCTGGTTACAAACAAAATCAGACATGTGGTATAAAAGGAAATGGAGCAGCATGGATCGAAATTAATTCAGGATTAATGAATATTGCTCAGATTGGAGAATGGTTGGATTAGAGTAACTCAAGGCGCCAATGCTGGGGCTACTCTTGTTCTCAATAAATTTAAATGATTTGAACTTGGGTACAGCGAGCCCAATGTCGAATTTGCTGACGTCACAAAAGCAGAGGCTATGGCAAAGTTCAAGAGGACAAAGCTTTCTCTGACCGTTTGCTTGTCTCCCTTACCACCCACATCTCCCTACTCCCCTCTAGTCACACTTTCACCACCTGCTCACTGAAAAAAGCCTTCCTACCCTCCCCACCCCAATTTGCGTGCAACCGCCAGCTCCAATTCCCAAATCCCTTGTTTTTGGCTCTCGACCCTCAATGATGCTGCTGCAGCTGACATTTTGCTTAAACACTCACTCACCTTCACGTTCAACACCATTCTTCCCAACAAAATTATTACCATCTCTCACTCCTTCCTCCATCCTGCCACCTCTTATACAGTTTATCCCCATTCACTCAAGTCTGAGACATGCCAACATAAACACACGGAGTAACAACTAGTCCACCCACCCATCATTGGGTCTGGCTTAACCACAAAGGTCTACTGGGCCTTGGTCTCTTCTGCCAAAATTGTCCATTATTGTGAAATCATCCTGGAAGGAAAGGATAATGCTAGGGTCTTTTATTTCTATGACCAACTGCCTCTCTAAGTCCCTCTTCAATAAAGCCTCCTCTAGCATGAGGAGCTCATAGATTCCTTTGTTTCCAAGTTCAAGGACCATCATCCAACTACCTCTGCAGCTTCCTCCCTTTCTATTGCTCACTGCCACCTCCAGTTCTGCATCCACTCCTGTCTCTTGAAATTTCTCTCCCAGCTGCTTCTGCCTCCTGAAACTTTTTCATCTAGAAGTCTTCTCTTCCCTCGATTCTCTGTTCACTTAGCTCTTGCTCATCCAACCCCCTTTTGCTGCCCCATACTACCGAATATTGTCAATGGTTCGTTACAATCCCAGCTGATGTTAATTCTGGATAAATCAGATCCCAGAGTGAAACCTGGCTTGATAGACCCTAACTTTTTTTTTGAACCGTGGAGCTAAGTTACTGAACAAATTCACAGGAGTCTGGTGATGAACTTTTAATACAAAGAATAAAGTATTTATTAAAACAAAATAAATGAACTATATTACACCAGACAAAAAGTTGGAAAGATCTCAATACAAACACAAGGGCCAGGATTTTCTGGCCCTGTGGTAGGCAGGACCTGCTACAAGTGAGGCAGTGCCCCAACCAGAGGTCCACTGACTTGCAGCAGGACTGAAAGATCGTGGTGGCAGCGGGCGGGTGCGGAAAATCCCGCCGAAGATGACGATTCAAATTCCTGCTATTCCTTTACCCCAGCAATATCTTTACAGACACATAAACCAGTGAAGAGTTACCACCAGCTTTGCACAAAGGCTTCAAGATTGGGACTGGCAGAGTTGCAAATGGTTTTCTTCCAGTGAATTCCTGAGCAGTCACTTGATACTTCTCATACAACTCATACCTCTCCCCAAGACACCCAAAAACCGCACTCTAAACTCAGTTTCTTCAACTGCAGTGCAAACAAATGTCTTCCCTAAACTCAGTCTTCAAGTAGCGCCTCTGCCAAACTGATCACTTTACTGAGTCTTATAACTGATAATTCAGTTAACTACTACCCCAATAGCCTTGTAGTTTCTCTTCTAAGAGAGCTTGAAATCCCTGTCTTCTCTCTCTGACAAACACTGAACACTTCCCCTCTCAGTGTCTGTCACTGGATCACTGTCACTAGGCAATGGTAAAGCTTTTCTATGCTGTTGACGTTTAAAGTCCACATGACCCTTCAACAGAACTGAGTGTAGTTAGGAGAGGGGTGAAATATAAGCTGGTTTAAGGTGGGGGGCGGGGGGAGAGAAGTTGAGGGTGGGGTGGTTGTAGGGACAAGCAAGCAGTGATAGGAGCAGATAATCAAAAGATGTCACAGACAAAAGAATCAAAGAGGTGTTGAAGGTGGTGATATTATCTAAGAAAAGTACTAATTAAGAATGGATGGCAGGACACTCAAGGTACAGCTCTAGTGGGGGTGGGGTGGAAAGACTGACAAGGTATTAGTTGTAGATTTAAAAATAATGGAAATAGGTGGGAAAAGAAAAATCTATATAAATTATTGAAAAAAACAAAAGGGAGGGGAAAGAAACGGGGTGGGGATGGGGGGAGGGAGTTTAAGATCTAAAGTTGTTGAATTCAATATTCAGCCCGGAAGGCTGTAAAGTGCCTAGTCGGAAGATGAGGTGCTTATCTGCTCCTATCACTGCTTGCTTGTCCCTACAACCACCCCACCTTCAACTTCTCTCCCCCCGCCCCCCACCTTAAACCAGCTTATATTTCACCCCTCTCCTAACTACACTCAGTTCTGTTGAAGGGTCATGTGGACTCGAAACGTCAACTCTTTTCTTCTCTACCGATGCTGCCAGACCTGCTGAGTTTTTCCAGGTAATTCTGTTTTTGTTTTGGATTTCCAGCATCCGCAGTAGTTTTTTGTTTTTCTATGCTGTGTTTTTTTTAGAATCACTGAACTTTCAACCCCTTTTAACTCATCTGTTTGACTTTAGGGGTTGCAAGACCTCATTAAAAATGCATAGATAAAAACAAACCCAAAAAACCTGAAACTTTTTAGTCACAAGTCTATCCAGACTCCCAGGCACCAAGTTCATAAACAAAACCTAAGTGGAACTGAAACCATTTTTACCTTTCTCAACACACAAATATATATATATATATATAAATTCAACTTAAAATTATACTTTGTTCATAATAATTCCCTCCTCAGGCATTGCTCCTCTCTCCTTCAAAACCACCATTGTCACTTTTTTCTCAAAACACTCACCTTTGATCATTTTGCACTACCAAACACTGTCCCATCTCCAACACTCTTTCCCCTCAGGTCTTTGAATGCATTGTTGTCTCCCAACTCCATGTCCAACTCTTCTATAACCCCCACTGTTACAATGCCTCCAGTCTGACTGCCACCCTATACATAGCACTGAAAGGGTCCCTGTGAATGACATTTTCCATGATTGTGTGCATTAATTCTCCTCACCTTCTTTGCAGCAACACAGTCAACCAAAACATTCTCCTGTAGTGATTTTCCTCTGCTGTCTAACTCCATAGGATTGATCTACAACAATTCTATTCATACCTTCCTTACTTCAGAACACCTCCAACAATGGCTTCTCTTCCTGCCCCACTATGAGTTACTGGAGTCCCTTAAGGATCTATCCTTGGCCCCCTTCCCTTTCTCACTTATATGCTGATCCTTGGTGAGATCATACACAGATTTGCAGTAAGCAAACACATGTATACCGTTGACAAGCTATTCCTACCTTTTCACCACCTCCCTTGACTATCTCTGTATTGTTAAGACTGCTAGCCTAACATCCAATGCTGGAGGATTCATAACTTCCAGTTGTTTCACCAAATCTCTCTCTCTCCCTGGCCACCATCTTGGGCTAAACCAGGTTCTTCATTATCTCAGCATCCTGTTCAATCCTGAACCAAGTGTCTATCTCTGCAACATTATCCACCTTCACCCCTACCCTCAGCCTATCTGCCATTGAAACCCTCGTCAATTACCTCCTGATTTCCAGAACATTCCTGCTTCTCCAAAACTCTGCTGTATTTATTCCGTTCTGTTCATTCTGACTTGGCTGACCTGGACTGGCTTTCTGTCCTTCATGCATTGAAATATAAAATCCTTGTGCTTGATTTACAATATGCATAGGTTTACAAATCAGGGTAGGATTGACAGGCTGGGTCTCTGGAAAAAAGAAGGCTGAGTAGTAACCTAATAAAGGTCTTTAAAATTATGAAAGGTTTTGGTAGAGTGGATAGAGAGAGAATATTTCCAGTTGTGAAGAAGGGCTTAACTAGAGGTCATCAATATAAGATAGACACCAAGAAATCCAACAGGGAATTGTGAAGAAACTTCTTCATCCAAAGAGTGGCAAGAATGTGGAACGCGTTACCACAGGGAATGGTTGAAGTGAATATCATAGACGCATTTAAGGGGAAACTAGAATATGAAGGGAATAGATGACTACGATTATAGGTTTGGATGAGAAAAGATAGAGGAGGCGCAAGTGGAGCATAAACACTGCCAGGGGCTGGTTAAGCCAAATGGCCCGTTTCTGTGCCATACATCCTTTGTAATTTTCCTATTTCTCTGTTCCTCCAACTCTGACATCTCGCACTCTCCCACACTCTTTCCCCACCATTGATGGTCGTGCCTTCAGTAGTTTAAGCCATTAGATCTAGAATTTCCTCCCTTAAAATATCCAGCTCTCTGCCTCCTTTAACACACTTATTTAAAACTACCTTTTTGACTAAGCCCATCTAACATCCTATTCAATTTTATTTCTGAATACGGTGAAGAACTTTAGGAGGTTTGCCTACACTAAAAAAGACTCCATTTAAATGCAAGTTGTTGACATTGAATTGGCCACCTCTTAAAACACCTAACCAGATTTTCTTTTTTATTGAGGTCAATGGTGAGGGAAATTTGCAGGACTTAATGGGCAGCTGAGCCAATATCACTCATTTGTTGAAGCTGAAAGTTACACCCATCAATTTAAAACTGTCAGTGATTAAGAACGAGGGGAGTGTTTAGGAGAAGCTTCTTTGTGCAGAAAGTGGAAGAAAATAGATGTGTCAGCCACGGCTCAGCTGAGTCAGATGCTTCTAGATTCAAATCCCAATTCAGGACTTGAGCACAACATTTAAGTCAAAAGTTGTTTGAAGGTTTTCATGGTGAGAGCACAAACATTGGGGAAGGCAAATTTAAAGTTTCACTGTGTAAAATTTTACTCTGAAAAGGGCAGTTGTTACCTTAAGAGTTCCTTGGAAGAACTGATTGGCCTTAACGTTTTGGACATCGTACTCTGTGTGGAGCAATGACTGGAACAGGTGAAAGAGGCAGTTATATATGGTAGAGGATGGGAATATGGGTGGGGTCTTACTGCTGATGGTCAGGCCACTGTGTTTGAGATAGGTCAGTTCATTTTAACACTCTTGCTGCTGATTGGTCGGCACCACAATCAACTCGTCAGACACAATGGTCAATTTTGACGATGAGTCAATGTGCCTGTCCCAGAAACTTATCTTGTCAAACAACATTTGGAAGATTTCTCCTTAACCAACAGGGCTGCAATGTCACCAATAAAATTTACAAACTTCTACTGACGTACCCAAACTCAACATTGCTCCAATGGCAAGGTTCCTATTTCAAACAAACAAATGGCGTTACCATGCGATTTCAACTATCATCAATCGTCGCTAACATCTTTATGGAAGAGATTGAACAAGTAGCACTTCAATCAGCTAGTCCTTAAACATAAAATATGTCAATAACACTTTGGCGGCACAATGGCAACATGATAGGAGACAACTTTATAATTTCCCACAATATCTTAACAATCAACGTTTGTATATTTAAAATGCACTGCAGCAATTCACCAAGACTCCTTCAACAGCACCTTCCAAACCTGCGACCTCCACCACCTAGAAGGACAAGGGCAACAGATGCATGAAAACACCACCACCTGCAAGCTCCTGTCCAAGCCACACACCATCCTGACTTGGAAATATATTGTTGTTTTTTCATTGTTGCCAGGTCAAAATCCTGGAACTCCCTCCCTAACAGCACTGTGGGTGTACCTACAGCACATGAACTGCAGCGATTCAAAGATGGCTCACCACCACCTTCTCAAGGGCAATTAGGGATGGGCAATAAATGCTGGCCTAGTCAGTGACACCCACATCCCGTGAAAGAATAAATATAAAAATTACTTTTACCATGGAGATGGGACCATAACTTTCTATACCATTTCTCAATATTCTCAGGAGCAAGCCTCAAAGTGGCATACCATTACATCAAGTCTATCATAAGCCCACTCACACTCAGGCGAGGCGATGGCATAGTGGTATTGTCACTGGACTAGTATTCCAGAGGCCCAGGGTAATGCTTTGGGGTCCAGGCTTCGAATCCCACCATGGTAGATGGGGAAATTTGCTTGCAATAAAAATCTGATGATGACCATGAAACCATTGCCGATTGTTGCAAAAACCCATCTGGTTCACTAATGTCCTTTAGGGAAGGAAATCTGTCGTCCTTACCTGGTATGGCCTACATGTGACTCCAGACCCACAGCAATGTGGTTGACTCTTAAATGCCCTCTAAACAAGGGAAATTAGGGATGGGCAAATAAATGCTGGCCTAGGCAGCGATACCCACATCACATGAATGAATAAAAAAAAAACTGACAGATACTGACCTACCGATTTTTCCATCATCCCTCCAATCAGTTTCCAGAGCCCTCATTAGAAGAACCTACACCATCAGTGACTAAAAAAGTCTACAACAAGAACTTCACCCCATTAAGTATACACTTCAGCTCAATGGATTCTCTTCACACAAGGTTAAGATACGCCTGCCTGTTACTCGCTCTGTAACAACTACTTCCACTAAGACAAGAGTCAGCCTCCTGTACATCGGTTCCACCTCACACAGATTACAACGTAATCGCAAGTCAAAAGATATTGAAGTGCAGCACAGGACATCTAAGAAGCTCCACTCCATTCTTTATACCCACAAAGACAAGAAACATCTTAAAATAAACCAGGAATTCACAGCATACCGTGTGATTGCGGACTTGTCTATATCGGGGAAAAAAAGCCACAACCTACATATTAGACTCAAGGAACATCAAACCTACTTCAAACACAGTGAATGGGACAAATCGGCTATTGACAAAGATGCTCAACTTAATAACCACCACATCCAGTGGTCTAACTCTAAACTTACCTTATCCATCACATACTTGCCTACAAGGCACGTCAGGGAGTCTATGGAGGGCTACAAACACCACACCGTCCTCCAAGACAGCAGCCTTCTCGTCAGTGACATCTGGCTACCCTTAGTCAACACACACATTACAATCCATCTGCAGTCAACCACTCAGCAGCATGAATGTTAACATGTAGCAGTCCAACCAATCAGCAGTAAGATCCTGCCCATATTTCCATTCTCCACTATACGTACTATCTCTTTCACTGTTCCAGTCATTCCTCCAGACAACAGGCAGAATATGCTGCCCAAAACATTGAAGCCTATCAGTTCATCAAAGGAACTCCTTTAAGGTAACAACTGTTCTTTACGGAGCAAACTTTTACATGGTGTAATTGTCACTTTATCTTCTTCAAAATCTAGGTTAACACTCTGATACAATGCTGAGGGAGTTCTGCACTGTTGGAGGTATCATATTTCAAATGAGGCGTTAATCAGAAGCCTTGCCTGTCCTCACAGGTGAGCATAAAATATGCCATGGCACTATTTTGAAGAATAGCAGGAAAGTTATCCCCAGTATCCTTGCCAAAATCTATCTATCCCTCAACATCACAAAAGCAGGTTACCTGGTCATTACCACATTGCTGTTTTTAGGATCTTGCACATTGACCGCTGCATTTCCTACATATGACAGTGACAACACTTCAAAAGTAATTCACTAACTTTACAGCACTTTGAGACTTTGGTGGTCTTGAAAAACATTACATAAATGTTTTAATTTAATGCATTGCCGCTGGTAATGATTGATGTATCTTTCAAGACAAGGTTAGATAAATCTTTCAAGCACAGAAAGATACAGGGCTATGCGAAAATAGGACAATGAGATTAATTTTGACTTCTTCTTGCAAAGAGTTGACACAGACACAGTGGGCTTAATGACCTTCACCTGAACTGTAAACTTAAATTGCAAAAAATGACAGTAGCATTCTATTAATAATCTTTCATATAAAAACATTCATGCACAGTATTAAAGGGCAATTATTTTTCCAATTTCACAGCCTGAGATGGCAGAAATCTGTGCTACATTTTGTTTGCATTGTATTGTCTGTACCTGATATGCTGGAAGCCCAATCTTGTCTGTTCCACTTTGTAGTGCTGTTGCAATCTAAAGCAGAAATGTACAAATATTGAAGTTAACTGTGCTGGCCCAAAGAAAGTATTCCCTCGGTTACATTCTGTATTGTTTTCATCCTCCTCCCTCCCAAGTATCATGTTTCCGAGTAATAATTTCTCTAACAGATCGAATGGATAATATGAATAAATTACAGTTTATTTCTTTTTATCACTCAGATATCACCAGGAAATCTTCTACCTACCTTCTCTGCAAGCTCGTCTTGTTTGTACCCTAAAAGCTCCAAGTATTTATTGCGATGATCTTTCTCAAAGTTCACCTGTGAAAATAAGAAGGAAAAATCAATGTAATAGGTCTGTGAGATATACCAACTGAGCTGATTGAAGTATCTGTGCTGAATTATGTTTTCTATAACCCCTGAAAAATTTAATAGTGGAGATCAAAAGAATGGCTACAAATGTTGGATTCAAAACAGAAAATGTTGGAAGGGTCAGTCTGCAAATCAGCAAGAATGAGAGAGGACCAAACCCTCCCAATGCACCAGCTAATGAAGTATAAGAATAAGGAAAAATGACAAAGACCTGTAATGCCAGCCTGTACAAAAACACAGAATTGTTACAGCACAGGAGGCCTTTTAGCCCATCGTGTCTACACCAAATGAGCAATTCACTTAGTGCCTTCCTCCTGCCTTCTCTCTGTAACTCTGCACATTCTAACATGCATTTGTTCCATGTTTTGCTCATGGCTATTCTTGCCACTGTTCCAATATTCAAATTACAACCATTTACATACAATTACATAAAATGCACAGCTCAAAACAGGCCTTCAGCTTATGAGGCCCATGCTGGTGATTATGCTCCACATGAGTCTCCTTACTTTTACCTTTGTTCTTGGAAGGTGAACATTGCTGGCAAGGCCAGCACTTATTGCCCATCCCTAATTTTGCTCAAAGTGGTGGTGGGCCATTTGGATATGAACCAAATTTCCTGCAGACCAAAATGAGCAGAGGAAGCAGAAGCTTGAAACAGTTCCATTTTATCTAAATGATACAGGAGTGTCATTCTGACATATCCACATTTTTTCCCAGCCTTAATGCTGTGTTTATGGCAAATGAAATTAACCACCATTGTAACTAGCTATCCAGAATTGCCAGGTGCCTAAGCAAAAGGGCCACATAGATTGTTTTGGCAATTTAAAACCATTTCAGACTAGTTTTCATACTTATGTCTCTCCTGGCATATAAGCTGTCATTAGGCTTTCTGACAATTGTTTTTTTTGTCTGTAACAGCATTACTGCCATCAATGGGTTTCCCAATGGAAAACTCCCTCTCAGAGGTGCTGGAGAGAACAAGACAGCTACTAGGATGTCCGGCAGGTTGAGATGTTCAAGAGATGCTCAGTATCTATCTGCTGTCACCCAGACGCCTATTTATGCAGACAGGGGTGACCAGACCTCACCTTGACAGATAGTAGACAGTAGTTGGAGGCTCCAACTCTGAAGGATTGGTTGTAATAGTAGACACATGTCACAGATGTCTGTGCATGCCTGAGCAAACTAGTTCTTATTATGGTGCTTGGCAGCTATTGCTGAACTAAATAAAACATTAGTGTATATAAATGGATCCAAATAACATCTAAAGATCACCATTTATTCAGCTGGTCAATAAATGGCAAAGCCTAGAATGTTACAGATTTGACTCCTGCTTTGTGCTGAATTATGCAACCACCAGGATGGCTATTGCATTGTTGTAATTACCCACAGCGTCCCTGTGTTAAAGAATGTGTAATCTGCCAGGGTGCTTGCCCTTAATTGCTAAACGATAATGGCTGGAGGATGTACATGTATTTTGGCATTGGGTGAAATCAGATTCAGTTGTGATTATTCTGCTGTTGAATAGCCTGCTGACGATCTCTAGGCTCACGCATGAAGAGTGAAGAAATACAGGAGGATAACTAGTGACAGTCCAGTAAAAGGTCAATGTAGCCTGAAGAAGAAATTAGGAAATGGTGGAAAGAGGGAAATGACACTGGTGCTCGATAATATTTTAGTGAAACCATACAGCTGTGATCAGCAGACCTCCAACAAGGTTTCAAACCATCAAAAATGACAGAAGGACACAAGGTCATTGAGCTGAGAAGACAGATTAAGAAACCAAACATTACAACTACTTTTGGATAGATTTCTATGAGGCAACAATAAACCATCTCTGAAAGTAAGCAGCAGATGGGAGGCTTCTTGAAACTTTACAGGCAATCAGAAAGTGTCTGAGAAGATTTTAGCAGATTGACTCTTGAAATGGCTAAACATTTTTATTGAAATCAATCAA
This sequence comes from Cetorhinus maximus, assembly GCF_964194155.1. Taxonomy (NCBI): domain Eukaryota; kingdom Metazoa; phylum Chordata; class Chondrichthyes; order Lamniformes; family Cetorhinidae; genus Cetorhinus; species Cetorhinus maximus. Next base: position 99,559,186 of record NC_135879.1, on the reverse strand, counting down.
AGAATTCTTCAAAAGATAATTTACAGCTTTCAAGTAAACAAACGATTGTTTCAAAAAAATTTGAAAACAAAAAAAATTAAAGCAGGTAAAAATGAATGTGAAAACCAATGATCATTTCATGCAGCCTGAAGCCAAGACCAATTAGGAACATAGGAGCAGAAGGCCCATTGAGCCTGCTCTGCCATTCAAACAAATCATGGCTGATCATCGACCTCTGTAATTTTTCCCCAATATCCCCACATCCCCCGATGTCATTAGTATCCAGAAATCTATCGATTTCTGCCTTGAACATGCTCAATGGTTCAGCTTCCACAGCTCCCTGGGGTAGAGAATTCCAAAGACTCACTACCCTCTGAGTGAAGAACTTTCTCCTCACCTCAATTTTAAATGGCCTAAGCCTTATTCTGAGACTGTCTCCCCTGGTTCCAGACTCACCAGCCAGGGGAAGCGTCTTACCTACATCCACCCTGTCACACCCTGTAAGAATTTTGTAAGTTTCAGTGAGATCACCTCCCATTCTTCAAAACCCTAGAGAATACAGGTCCAATTTCCTCGATCTATCTTCATAAGTCAATCCCGCCACTCCAGGGATTAGCCTGGTGAACCTCCGTTGTGCTTCCTCTATGACAAGTATATCATTCCTTAGATAAGGAGACCAAAACTGTACACAATACTCCAGGTGAGGTCTCACCAAGGCTCTATAAAATTGAGCAAGACATCTTTACTTTTGTACTCAAATCCCCTTGCAGTGAGGCCAACACACTATTTGCCTTCCAAATTGCATGTTAGCTTTTAGTGACTCACGAACAAGGACACCCAAGTCCCTTTAGACACTAACACTTCCCAACCTCTCACCATTTAAGAAATACTCTGTCTTTCTATTTTTTCTACCAAAGTGGATAATTTCATACTTATTCACATTATATTCCATCTGCCAAGTTCTTGCCCATTCTCTTGGCCTGTCCAAATCTCTTTGAAGCCTCCTTGCATCTTCCTCACAACTCACATTCCCACCCAGTTTTGTGTCATCAGCAAATTTGGAAATATTACATTTGGTCCCCAGGTCCAAATCATTTGTATGGATTGTAAACAGCTGTGGGCCTAGCACTGATCCTTACACTACCCCACTAGTAACATCCTGCCATTCTGAGAATGACCCGTTTATTCCTACTCTCTGTTTTCTGTCTGTTAACCAATTCTCAATCCACACTGGTACATTTCCCCAAATCCCATGTGCTCTAATTTTGTTTGCTAACCTCTTATTGGGGACCTTTTCAAAAGCCTTCTGAAAATCCAAATACACCACATCCACTCATTCCCCTTTATTTTTTCTGCTAATTATATCTCAAAAAATTCCAACAGATTTGTCAAACATGATTTTCCTTTCATAAATCCATGTTGACTCTGTCCAGTCATATCATTATTTTCTAAGTGCCCAGTTATCACATTCTTCATAATAGATTCTAACATTTCCCTCCAACTGACATCAAATTAACAGGTCTGTACTTTTCTGTTTTTATCTCTCCCTCACTTCTTAAATAGTGGGATTACATAGACCGGCTAATTTCCAGTCTGCAGGAACCTTTCCAGAATCTATAGAATTTTGAAAGATAACCATCAATGCATCAACTATATCTATAGTAACATGAAGAAAAAATTTTGTACACAGCGAGCAATTAGGATCTAGAAAACACTGCCTAAGGATGTGGTGGAGATTCAATTGAAGCCTTCAAAAGGGACAGAAAGAAAAATAGCTGGAAAAACTCAGCAGGTCTGACAGCATCTGTGGAGAGGAACACAGTTAACGTTTCGAGTCCATACGACTCCTTCAAAAGGGAATTGGATAACTACCTGAAGAAAAGGAAATGCAGGCCTACAGGGAAAAGGCAAGGAAGTGGGATGAAGTGAGTTGCTCTTGCAGAGAGCTGACATGGATGTGACAGGCCAAATGGCCTGCTTCTGTACTGTAACCATTCTACGGTTCTATGAAAAGTCTTAACAATTCGCTCTATCAGCATTTCACCATACCTTTAAGAACCCCCAAACGCTCCTCTCGAAGTCTGTGTGGGCAGCATTAACTTTCGACTGACAGTACTCCACAAAGCCTCCTGAATGTACAGTTGACTGCAGCTCATTGGAACGGTTCAGGAGTTCCGATTCTGTGACAACTTGACTGACGAACACTTGGAAAGGAACTTCCTGCTGCTGCTGAGGTTGGGGCTTCACGTTCTGAAATGTGACCAGCTTTCCTCCAAACTTTGCCATGAAATTTGGCAAAAAGTAACACACAAAACAAATAAACAGTGGAGAAAGAGGGGGAAAAGAAAAACAGTCCAGCAGTTAAATTCATATTAGAGTAATGTCAAGCATGTGTCATATTAACCAATTTAAACTAAATACTAAAACTACAATAATAAAAAAATTCACTGCACTAGCTTACAACCATTCAAACACAGATTGATGGGAAGTGGGCAGTAAACCTCAGCCATGCCATCAAAGGAGAGGCGAAGGTCAGGTACTTCCTTGTAACAAAAATGGGAGAAAAATAAATAAATGGAAACCAAGAATTCACTGCAACTTTATGACACAAAACTGCACATGGAGGGAAATTGCAATAACATTACTTCCACAGCTGCTGAATATACTGTTGGATATGGCACTTGGATTCTCCTGCCAAGTGATCTGAGGCAAGCTGATGTCAATAGGGTGAACGGTGAAAGCACCACAAATGACCTCAGTCTTCCTGGGCTGGGTATGCAAATTTAGCTGAGAATCTTGCTCTCAAGCGCTATCCAGTTACTCCTACAGTAAATGTGCATTAGGATGTCAGATGAAGACAAGAGCAGCCTTGCTGTGACGGCTCCTGCAATCAAATACCCTGTCAGCACTCGCTGTCTTAGTTTCCCACAAGATGAATAGGTATTTGTGTAAGGCACAGAGATGGTGCAATCAGATGTAGATTCACACTCTGGTGAACGACCACCTTCTGAAGAGGAGAGAAAGCAGGGGGCAGGTAAATGTGGAAAAAAAGAAACCTTGTGATTTTCTAAATTATTTATTTTTATCTAGATTACCAAGATTTAAAAGCTTACAGCAAATGTAGCTCCGACAGGGCGGCGGATCCACTTGGGTGGTTTTTTAAGAGGCAGCACAGCACTTGGTTGTGCTATCGATTGAGGGAACTGCAACGGAGGAAGGGTTTGTCCAGTACCAAATGGATCCAAATTCCCAAAGGAGGATGAAATCTGTCAAAAAAAAAGTGTAGCATTTGTAGATAATTGGTGACAGAGCAAGGAGGCATCACTTCAGAATTCAGATATATGCTTGCACTAAGGCCATTGTTGAAAATGGCAAATATTTGATTTGTCACACTCATTGCTTTCAGAAGAGTTCTAACAGAGACTCAAGAGCAAGTTGGTCATAGACACTGATCCTGGGGGCAACCTTTTTCCTCGTCGTCATGTCCCCCCCCTTATAATTTATGTGTCCTTGAAAAGCACGCCCTACTTAATCAACAGCTCATTGTGCTCATCATCAGCACAATTACATCCCCAGCAGTTTCTCTCTTCCACTCCTCTCATCCCTTACCACATTTCTCTGAGAGCTCATACCTTCAATCTCAACATGATTTAGAAATTTTACATTTATTTTCTTGAAACTAAGCCAGACTAATCACAAATTTGGTGCTATATTTGACCCCAAGATGAGTTTCTGACCAAATGTTCATGCCATCACTGAGAATGTTTATTTCTACCTCCATGGCATCACCCAACTTCTCCCTTGCCTCAGCTCACCTGCTGCGGAAACCCTCATTCATGCCTTCATTGCCTCCAGACTTGACTATTCCAATGCACTTCTAGCTGATCTCCAACTTTCTACACTCTATAAACTTGAGGTCATCCAAAACTCTCTTCCCAAGCCCTAACTTGCACCATCCTGTTCACCTATCATTTCTCTGCTCGCTGATCGACATGCATTCCCCATCATGCAACAACTTAAGTTTAAAATTCTCAGCCTTGCTTTCAAATCCCTTCATGGCCTCATCCCTCCCTACCTCTGTAACCTCCCCCTGCCCCATGATCCTCCAAGGTATCAACGCTCATCCAATTCTGGCCTCTTCAGCATCCTCAATTTTAAACACTCCACCCTTCAGGGCTGTGCCTTCAGTTGCCTAGGCCCGAAGCTCTGGACTTCCCTTGTTGCACCTCTCACCCTCTCTACCTCACTTTCCTCCTCTAAGACACTTCTTAAACATACCTCTTTGGTCATCTGACCTAATATCTCTTTACGTGACTTGGTGCCATTTTGTTTTGTAACATACCTGTGAAGCTCCTTGGGATGTTTTATTACATTAAAAGCACTATACAAATAAGTTGTTGTCACCTGACTGTATTACCCATATATAATACCGTGCCCTGTGAAGGATCTCCTGATTTCTTCAACACCAAGGGGTGTGCATGTGTGATAGTTTAATACTGTAAGCTAGACTTTGTTGCTGCAACATTTGCCATTTAAATACTGATGTTCCTCCTGAACCTATTGGCGTATATGCCGAAATTATGTAAAGGCATCTCTTATTAGATACAGTGAAGGAACCAGAGCAGCAAGAATATAGTGACAAAATACACATGAAAAAGGATAAATCACCACCAGCTTCATAAAAGATTTATTTACATTGTCAACCTGTCGCTGCCTTTGTGCATCGAGATTCCCACCCATGAGGGAGTAGATGCTGATGTGGCCATCGAATGCGGCTGCAGAGAGGACAGCAGGATTCCTGGGGCACCACTGAATATCAAAGCACCATTGTGTGGCTGTAGGTAACTCATAAACCACCTGGTAACAGTCAAGAACAGGAAAACAATTAAGCAGACTAATAATTAAAATGGATAATACATGATTTGAATCAAGTCATACATATAACTTTAATACTGAATTTAACTGAAACTGAATTTGAATTTGTAAAACGAAAGCAGAAGGTTTTTGTGCAGGAATGTGCCATCAGCTATATCTATATGATCAACCAATCCTATTGGTACAGAGTTAATCATGTGCTATGGCGATAGGATTCGCCATGGACACCATGCTTTCTGTGAGTGAGGGTGAAGGTAGGAAATTGACTGGATCTGAACAGTAGAGGAATAAAGGTTCTGGGCACTGCTTGATATCATTTAGGGATCAGGGAATATTAACATAGGATTTTTGCTTAGGTAATTGAATGGGCATGATGGAATCAATGCCGCAGTACATTTTGCATCACCAATGAAAGAATCACGCAATGGGCCAAATGGTTCAGCTTAATTTTCTTCAAAGGCTCATATTCTTGCCTGAAATATGTTTTTGTAGTTTTGTGATTGTATTCACCTACAGATCTCCTCTATGGAAGCCCATTACATAAAAGAGGACACAGCTGAGATTTCCCCTTCTTGTTTCCAAATCACTATCAAGCATTAACTTAATAACAAAATGGCAAAAGGTAGCTGCTCCATTACCACAAGACTAATGATAACACCGTAAACGTGATGTCCAACGAGTGCTATCCAATGCTCGTAGAAACTTTAATTGATGCCCTCCATCAGGTTTCTGCCCTGCTACAGTACGAAAATGCCTCTTAAAGTCATAAATAACTTCACAAAAGTCACACATCCTATGTGGCTGTGATAAAGGTAAACTATTCCTCCTCATCCTTCTTGACCTGCCCTGCAGCCTTTGACATGGGTGACCGTACCATCCTCCCCCAGTGTCTCTCCATCATTGCTGAGCTGGTTGGGACTGCTCTCACCTGATTCCAATCATATCTATCTAATCACAGCCAGAGAATCACTTGCAAAGGCTTCTCTTCCTGCTCGGATACCTCTTGGTGTTGAGGTGTCAGCTGTGGCTCAGTTCATAGCACCCTCGCCTTTGAATCAGAGGGTTGTGGGTTCATGTCCCACTCCCGGAAACCAAGAACTGTGAATGTACTCGAAAGAGTTACATGCGATCTGTTGATAACTCGAAAGAGTTACCTCTTGGTGTCAACGAGGTGTCAGCTGTGGCTCAGTTCATAGCACCCTCGCCTTTGAATCAGAAGGTTGTGGGTCCATGTCCCACTCCCGGAAACCAAGAACTGTGAATGTACTCGAAAGAGTTACATGCCATCTGTTGATAACTCGAAAGAGTTACCTCTTGGTGTCCTCCAAGGGTCTATCATTGTCACCGCCTATTTCTCTTCTGCATGCTGCCCCTTGTCAACATCATCTGAAAGCATAGCATCAGTTTCCACATGTTCACCCGTGACACCCAGTTCGACCTCACTACTAGGGGTTCTTTCAACCCCCAAGCTGTCTCTGAATTATAGGGTTGATTATCCAACATTAAGTACTGAATGAGCAGAAATTTCGTCAATTAAATCACGGGAAAGTAATTTTCCTTTGCCCCAGCCAGAAACTCTGTTCCCTAGCCATCGATTCCATCCTTTCTTCCTGGCAACTGTCTGAGGTTGAGCCAGAGTGCTGGCAATCTCGGGGTCATATGTGACCCTGAGATGAGCTTCCAACTACATATCCACACCAACTTTAAGACCGCCTATTTCCATGCTCATAACATCGGCAGACACTGCTCTGCCTCAGCTCATCTGTCACTAATCCGTGCCTTTGTTAACTCTAGGTTTGGCTATTCCAACACATCTCTACCCTGCATAGGCTTGAGCTCATCCACAACTCTGCTGTTTGTGTCCTAACTCGCTCAAGTCCCATTCAGCTGTCACACCTGTGCCCGCTGACCCACACTGTATGCAACAACGCAATTTTAAACTTCTCACTCTTCATTTTAAATCCCCCCATATTCTCCTCCAGTCCTACATCCCTTCCAAGATAACTGCTTTCCTCCAATCGTGGCCTCAAGCATTCCCAAGTTAAATTGCCATGCCTTCAAATCCCAGGGCCCCAAGCTCTAGAATTCCCTCCCTAAACCTCCCTTCCTCCTTTGAGACTCTCCTTAAAACTTACCTCTTTGACCAAGCTTTTGATCATCTAGCCTAATACTTTCTAATGTAGGCTCAGTGTCAAAGTTTTGTTTCTAACACTCCTGCAAAGCACCTTGGGACATGTTACTATGTTAAAGCAGCTTTCCAAGTGCAAGTTGCTGCTGTATAAATTGGGATACTCAATAGACAGGCATGAATTTTAATGTTTGGCTCATTTGTGTGAGAAGACTTCTAAAATTTCCAACCTATACAAAGTACATGCAGCTGTGAACCTAATCCAGTGCAAAGCTGGTGTATTTTTTTATATATGTTTGCTTACTTCTGCAGTGTTGGGGTTCCAGCAAAGCATGCGATTGTCTTTCCCACAACTCAGTAGCAGCTCTGGGTCTGCCAGGCTCCAGGCAATGGCTAAAATTCCTCTGCAAAACACATTCAATTTACAATATTAAGGAGCAGCATTTCATTCTCCCTAAATTTAAATGAAAGCATCAGGACTTTATTTTGTTAAAAAGGAATAACCCCCCCCCGAATGTTATTCCCATCTTTCTGAAAATCCTGCCTCTTGCCAGGTTATGCTTATTCTAGTGCGAGCGACTTCCTCAGACCTCACTATCGCCAGCATTAACGTATCAATTGGATAATCCAGACTCGAGTATCAGGGCGCTATTTAACCACAGTGCCTTCACAGCCAAATCCAACAGATGCTCATATAACATCGACAGTGAAGGATCTTCAACAGTATTGGAATTATTATCCTTTTATAAGGTTTATACAGTGCAGTGAAATGACCTGAAGGAAGTTGAGGAGAACTTCTAAAGATTCAAAAGCAAATGCTGTTACGTCAGCAAACACAGCAGCCATTTTGTGCACAGCAAGGTCCCACCAACAGGGACGAGGTGAATGATCAATTAATCAGTTTTCTGGTGGAGGACATCAGGAGAATTCCATTTTTCTTCGAATAGTGCCATGGAATCTTTTACATCCAGTTTAACAGGCAGCGAGAGATTCAGTTTAGTATTTCATCCAAAAGGTAGCAGTTCAGACAACAGACGTGCTCTCAATGTTGCACTGAAATATCAGCCTGCATTATGTGCTCAAGTCTAAGAGTGGGGCTTGAACACTTGTCATTTTGACTTAGAAGCAAAAATGTTGCCAACTGATCCAAAGTCACACTTTGAAGATCTGACAATGATTGGCTGAGGCAGAAATAAGAAACTGACAGCCGTCCAGGATAGAGAAGCATCGTGTAGATGGCCATTCTATGATGACGCACTGAGAACGTTGGTCGTTTTATTCACATAAAAAGTCAGGATGACAAACCTGGTGAAGAAGGCATGCTAGTGCATGAAGGGGAGCAATATGTGGTGCACAAACATTTTAAGAAAAACAAATAATCTTGGAACCAATGAAGAAACAAGTCCACGAAAGAAACTCACCAGGGCTCCTTCAACAGCGCCTTCCAAACCCATGACCTCTACCACCTAGAAGGACAAGAGCAGCAGTTGCATGGGAACACCACCACCTGAAAGTTCCCCTCTAAGCCACACACCATCCTTACTGGGAACTATAATCGCCGTTCCTTAACTGCTGCTGGGTCAAAATCCTGGAAGTAGCGTCCTAAAAGCACTGTGGATGTACTTATACTACATGGATTGCAACAGTTCAAGAAGGCGGCTCACCACCACCTTCTCAAGGGCAATTAAGGATGGGTAATAAATGCCGGCCTAGCCAGCGATATCCAAGTTCGTGAATAAATCATTTTTTAAAACGAATTATGTAATTTCATTGCTGCCTTATTAACTACCAGAGTTTCAGAAAAGATTTAATGGATTATAGATATTAAGAAAAGGAATTAGTACCTCACTAAATCAATATTTTAAAAAACAATTTAATGATGACAATCCAACATGTCTCTCTCTGGTATTAACTCTACCTTGTGTGGTTTTCCAGCACTCGCAAGGGAGATGTTGCAAACCTAAGGTCCCACATCTGAATCACAGGCATTCGATCATCCTCTGAGGCAATGGCCATCTGTGTGGCAATATCAGGATGCCAGGCGAGTCCAGAACAGTGCATCTGCCAGAAGGAACAAAGCACTTGAGTAATAGTATATAGATGCTAGTAGGTTCCCAATGGCACAGCTCACAGATAAAACAAAATAGCTGGGGTGGAGAGTGCAGAAGAGAGGGCGAGCGAGAAAGGGGAGACTAGTAGATTATAAGACAAAGAGGGAAAACAGGTTTTTTTTTTCCACATTCTATTTTGATTCCTTCTTTAAAAAGTTGAACTTTTAAAGCATATATATCTTCTTTGAAGAAACTGAATAGGAAAATATGATTGGGGAGGATGGTACTAGTTAATGGGGCTTCTGGGCACTTAACAGCTACCTTGAGCAAGGTTGGTTAGTGAGTGAAAAGGGTTGAGCAGGTAGTTAAACAGGAAGAGGCAGGGCTAATGTTGAAAGTGAGGCAATGGGAGGAAGGAGAAAGGACAGCAGGGAGGTGAAAGAAGGGGATGTAATGGAGTGACAGAGTGGCAAAGGCATTAGCAATTTGGAGAGCTGCTGACGTCCAGGATTTCTTTACAACCCCCACCAGTAAAAATTAAATGTCGGATGGCTCCACCTGTCACACCACCCACCTGAAAGGAAAGAAGAAAGACAGAGAAGCAAAAAAAAACGAGAGAGCCAGAAACAGAAAGGGAGAGGGAGAGAAACAGCAACAAAAGGACATTAGACACAAGTAAGAGAGTAACCACATTCTCATATCTACCACGCACAACACCACCAGAAAACAACTCGCAGCTATTATAACGCACAACACCACCAGAAAACAACTCGCAGCTATTATAACACTAATTAATGTGTGTATCAGGGTTGATTTTCTGATGGGGAACATTGCCCACCAGTCATATATCAGAAAACTGCAGGCACGCCATGATTTCCATCCGTTAAACCAGAGGACACCAATTTAAGGTGAATGGCAAAAGAACCAATGGAGACACAAGGGAAAACATTTTTTTTTTATACACAGCAAACGGTTAGGATCTGGAATGCACAGCCTGAGACTGTGGTGGAGACAGATTCAATTGGGGCTTTCAAAAAGGAATTGATATGCACTTGAAGAGGAAAAAAAATTGCAATGCTACAGGGAAGTGGGACTACCGAATTGCTCTTGCAGAAAGCCAGCACAGACACGACAGGACAAATGTCCTCCTCTTGTGCTTCAATCATTCTAACATTCTATAATAACATGGGGTGAATTTTCAGGACGTGCACAGTTGCAAGTGAGGTCCTCAGGGGTAGTGCAGATTTGAAAAATTACTGGATGAGTGCAGCTCCAACAATACACAATAATCTGAAAATGGTACAGGACGAAGCAATCGACTTGATCAGCAACCCACCCATCACCTTAAACATTCACTCCCTTGACCACCAATGCAGTGGCAGCAGTACATGGTGCACTACAGCAATTCACCAAGGCTCCTTCGACAGCACTTTCCAAACCTGCGATTTCTACCACCTAGAAGGACAACAGCAACCAGTGCAAGGGAACAACACCACCTGCAAGTTCCCCTCCAAGTCACTCACCACCCTGACTTGGAACTACATCGCCATTCTTTCACTGTCGTTGGGCCCAAATCCTGAACCTCCCTTCCTAACATCACTATGGGTGTACCTACACCAGATCAACTGCAGCAGTTCAAGAAGACAGCCCACCAATACCTGCTCAAGGGCAACAAGGGATGGGCAATAAATGCTGGCCTTGTTAGCGATGCTCATATCCCAGAAACGAAAGAAAGAAAAAAACTCCGATATACAAATACTGAAAATAATTATACAGGATTCTGTTTCTGTTGAGGCAAGAAGAGATTGTAAAATCCTATCTGAGTATGCAGCAATGCTCGAGAAGCTTTCTTTTCCAAAAATGTTACACTGAATTAAATGTTGGAGCATTAGCAACACAATCTGTCTACACCACATTCCCTGGAGTCTACCAATTCAGCACGTCTGTTGGTTTAACTGTGCGTATTGGTATAGTAATGTTACATGCTGCAGGAACATCATGTTTGGGTAACAGTGGCCATAATAGCAGAGGAATAGCCAGCGGAGGTATACTGAGGCATTGGTAGGGAAGAGGGTGCCATTGGGTTAGGTCACAATTCTGGCTGGGTAGCGTCATTTCAATTCATATCAAATGCATATTAAAATTCTTTACTACAACTAAACAATGCAGCATGCTGCCCCAAACATCACCCATTTCCCAGAAAACCTACTTACACGGTTGGTGTGGTCACTGACTTTCAATATCGGTTCATTCTTGCGCAGGTCCCAGACAGCAGCACGACCACTTGGATTAGCTGAAGCCAGAATATGCTGCACTTGCCTGTTCCAGGCAACACAACTAATGTCCTCAGGAGGCTAGGGTATAAAATAAATATTTATCAGGGAGAATCAAAAAAATACATGATACAAATGGTGACTCTTAACATCAGCACCTCAACTTAATTAAGCTTTATGGTATTGCGTGATTTGATTAATCTGGAACAGAATTTCGGTTAATAACTGTATGCGAGAGGTTCCAGATGCACAAAAAAGGCAAACTGAAAGTTGGCAGTTGGAACAATGGTTTAGAATGAATTCTATGGTCATAAGTGCCATGCTCTATGGTTTTGTGACTATGGTGGCAGAAAAACTACCATCAATAGAGCCACATGGTTTTGAAGAACATCAGTGTATCAGGCACAGTGATAAAAATGTCAGGTGTTCACTCCACTGAAATTAAGATAAAGGTAAGTGTGACGGCCTTTTTGAACACTTCAAATCAAATGTGAAGGGGTGAATGGGTTCTTTAAAGGTGTAAGACTTCTAACAAAGATTACCCCTCCACCAAGCAACATGCTCAACTTTTAGTTAAAATGCAGCCAAATTTCCCACATAGAAAAGACCCTCATAGATGTCTTATCCAACAGGCAATTTCCCACCTTACAACAACCGGCATTTTTACAGCATATTTCACATACAAAAACATTTCAGAGAAAAGGAGCTGATGTCGAGCTTTTGTCAGGGAGTTTGAGGAACTGATTGAAAACTTGGATGAAGAGCTTATTTTGGGAAGGCTTTTTAAAGGCTGTGCAGCACTTCCACACACAAAAGCAAGAGATTTCTCCCTCAGAGTGGGCACTCTTAGTTCAAAAAGACTTTCTAGCTTCAATGGGGAATATCTCCATTCCACAAGCCCTAGTGCAAGCACCAGTACACACAAAGTGTGCATTTTGTTACATACTTCTTCAAATTGGCTGGGAATAATAACACATTTTCTGGAGTTCACCTAATCCTTTTGATTAATACATCTTCAAAATGATGGAAAAATTTTAATTTTCTTCTCTGAAGTTATTTATAAATGGTCAGTTATATGCAAGAATTTTTCCTTAAAACATTCAGAACATGCTGTACATATTCTTAGATTTAGCTAAACCCTATAAGCCACAATCCAAAGCCCTGCACAGCTACAAGCTACAATCACACAAAGGGTGTGCACATCCACCGTCAGTAACTTGCTGTGCAACAAAAATAAACAGGTGGCTTTTGTGAAACAAAAGCTCACAAAAAAGAGCTGAAATGAGAATTATTTTGCACATCTATAGAATTGTACAGAAATGTAAATGGATTTATTTCTATCACACTGTGTGAAATAGTGTTTCCCGATTTCTCCCTCGAATGGCTCATTTTATTATGTTCCTGTGTTACTTATTTCATCAGAGGGAGTAGTTTTCTCCCCATCTACATTTGCAAATTCTTTTAACATTTAAACAACTGAATCACACCACCTAATCTATAGTTAAGGGAATATAAACCAAGTGTAACCAACTTGTCCTCATAATTTAATTATTTAAGCCCTGTTATTCTTCTGTGAATTTCCTTTGCATCCCCTCCAATGTCAATCTATTCTTCCTGAGATGCAGTGCCCAAAACTTGGCACAGTACTCTGGATGGAGTCTGACCAAAACTCTATACAAATGAAGCAATACAGACTCCTACTCCTGTTCCTGTTTCTACTATGTCTCACCTGCATCCATCTTCAATGGACCCACATTCCTCTATCATTTCCTCCATCTTAATATGTTTGTAAAAAATTTAGCTGTTAGTTTCAACATCCCTTGCAATTTTTTTCATTTTCCTTTTTTGTAGCTCATTTTCTTTGCATCCCTTTGTTGCCTTACATAGTTCTGCTAGTCTGGTGGATTGTCACTTTTCCTTGCATTTGCATAAGCTTTACTTTTAACTTGATCCTGCCTCTTGCCTCATTTGTTAAACATAGTTCCTTAAGAATCAAATTGAATGTTTCTCTTTTAGGGGTTGATATTACACAATATATTCCAACGCCAGTGTGGTTTCAGTTGCATAATATAATTAGCTTAATAGCTTTCTTCATATGCAATTAAGTTTTAATGACAATTTTAGTATTAGTTAACAAGATCATATTTTCATTCATGATGTTTTAGATTAGTGTTAGAGTTAACAAAGACCACACAACATAGAATCATAGAATAGTATAGCAGAGAATGAGGCCATTTGGCTCATCGAGACTCTACCAGCTCTTTCAAAGAGCAATTCCCTCTACCACTCTTTCCCATATTCCTGTAATTTTTCTCCTTCAAATGTGTATCCAATTCCTTTTTGAAGGCTACTGTTTGATCTTCATCTCCCACATTCACAGGCTGTGCATTCCAAATCTTAACCATTTGTTGAGTAAAAACGGTTTTCCTTGCGTCACCTTTGGTTCTTTTGCCAATCACCTTATAGCTATATCCGCTGTTAGAAACCCTTCAACCATTGGAAACAATTTCTCTAGTTATTCAATTCATAATTTTAAACATCACTAGTAGCCATCTCTTAGCCTTCTCTGCTCCAAGGAGAATCACTTCAGCAACTCCAGCCTATCCATGTAACTGAAATCCCTCATCTCTGAAACCATTCTAGTAAATTTCATAATTTTGAATTACTAGATTGATACCTGGAATGAGTGGGTTGTCTTATGAGGAAAGGTTGGACAGACTAGGCTCATTTCCACTGGGCATTTAGAAGAGTATGGGGTGATTTGATTGAAGTATAGAGGATCCTGAACGGCCTTGACAAGGTGGACGTCGAAAGGTCTTGTGGGTGAGTCCAGAACTAGGGGGCACTGTTTTAAAATTAGGGGATGCCCTTTTAGGACAGAGAAGAGGAGAATTTTTCTCTCTCAGAGGGTTGTGCGGCTTTGGAACTCTCTGCCTCAGAAGGCAGTGGAGGCGGGGTCATTGAATATTTTTAAGGCAGAGGTAGATAGATTCTTGTTAGCCAACGGAATCAAAGGTTATTGGGGTTAGATGAGAACATGGAAATCGAAACACAAACAGCTCAGCCATGATCTTATTGAATGGCGGCGCAGGCTCGAGGGGCCAAGTGGCCTACTCCTGTTCCTATTTCTTATATGTTCTTATATGTCCTAAGCCTTTATTTTATACTGGGAGGCAAAACTCTGCTTCCACTGAAGTATAAGTCACAAAAGGCAGATAGATCATTAAAGCTATAATTTATAGTAGGTTCTAACGCAATTTATCAGAATCTGAAACTATGAAAATTAACTGTGTGTCGTAATCCAGCAGTATCATTTATAATCCAGATTCTACGGTAAATGTGCAGATGTGATGGGTTATCAGTTTATACATTTAAAAAGGAAAGTACGGTAAACTTGCACAAACTCATTAATTCCAGTTCTTTCATGCCATTCCTTAAGAAATTACAAGTGAAAATTAATACAATGAGGTTGCAATCCCCATAGAGACTGAAACTTTTTAAAAGAAAGGAATTCCCATGACGCCAATGGAAAGAAACTTATGGACAAGATTTCACTTCTTAAAATTTTTACCATAACGACAAACTAAAATCAACATAGATCAAACCTTAATTGTCATTTCAACGGACATGATGGCTGAGTCATCAACCTCACCTACAACTTCACCAGCTAACCACAGACATATTGAACTGTTTAATGAAGACCTGTTTTTAAAAAAAAATACAAGTAAAGATGATGATCAAAAAATGGCTGCCACGAGTCACCTGATGGCTGATACTGTAAGGTTGACCACTTCTCTGGAGAGTCTATATGAATTGCATTGCAGGCCCTGTAACATGGAATTTCACATCTTTGGGGGGGGGGGTGGGGAGGGAAGTCAAGGCCCACTTTAAACAAGGATTCTTGAAAGGAAGGCATTAAAAATGCAAAGTTCTGGACTTTTAATCCACTGTAATTCAGTGAAGGCAATGGGACATGCTACCTAACCAGTTACAGCCCACTAGACACCAAAATCCCCTGTGGAGGATGAAATAACCCCATCTCCTATTGATTTATATCTCAAAAATGTGTCAAAAGGTTTCTGAGATGAAAGAACAAAAACTGGAATTGTTACAACCAGGCATTCAAGACATGCTAATTGAATTCCCTTCTGGGAATATTCAGAAATGAGTTTATAACTGGCTCTGAAAAACAGAGAAAGAAGAACCAGCAGGAGGAAAAGAAACAAGACTGCCATATGAAGAGGCTGCTGGAAAAGAGCAGTAAGATCTCTTTCTCTCTGGAAGCAAATTATGTGTCTTCCAAGACTGCAGACCTGAACCAAACCAACTCCAGAATTCAACTGTAAATCACCCAACTTCAACAGCCGCAACATTCTATAATCTACGCCTCACGGACATGCAAAGGACTTACTCATATATTCTTTTAACTTTTATTTGAACTCTTAACTTTCTTATTTCTGGTGTGTGTGTGTGTGTGTGGGTGGTCATGTCTTTATTTTTCCTCAGGTTTTAGTAATTAATAAAGTTACTCCTTCCTTGACCCAAGATAACCTAGTTTGATTGGCTCCTTGTTAAAAGGTAAATACATTTAGAACAGAAAAGGTATCTACGGGGAAAAGAATTTTTAAAGCATTTGTTGTGATCAGCCGAGGGGGCTGAATAAAAGGGAATCAGCTTACTCCTCCTCATCTGGTGGTAACATAATTAACAAGCAACTGATAGATCAAACTAAAGAAAAAGGTATATTTCACATTAACTAATGCAACTGAAATATGTCTTACAAAATGCTTTGATTCTATGCCATGCTACCAGCAAATATGCTGCATTAAAGGGACAGTCTCAAATTCACTCCTAGCTCTCCAGCAGGTTTACCACTCCCTGCCATGCCTTGTCGAAACTTCCAGTGTCTTTCAAAAAATAGTTTCATGCCATCTATCTGGATCCAATTATCACCAGCCAGGCACACCTTGATGACTCTCTGTTCTCTAAATCTTCCAGAGCCTAATCTGTTCCCTTCCCTTTCTTTTGATCGGAAATTGAACCCTTAAAAGCATCATGCAGTTTTCCCTGCATTTGTGAGCTCTTGTGAAAGGTGCTAAAAGCTGCCACTCAACACCTCTATGGGTTTCTATTTGAGTTCCTCTCCCCTTGGCAACCTGAGATCACATGGGAACTTTTCAGGACTGTTTGCCAGGAATTCCAATGACACTCTTTCCAGAATTCTCTTCCACTTTGGAACTAAAGGGACATTTCAAAACATAAACATCTTATAAAGTTCAGCCTTCATGACAATGATTAAAACAAAAAAGGGAAGTATGTTGTGATGATCTTCAAATAAAAATTTCAGAGAAAGGCAAAGTCAAAGTCTAATCAGCAGCAGACTGACGAGCAAAGAAAAACAATGTTCTTGGCCAATAAAAAAACAGTGGACATTAACCTACCAGTCCCAGTAGTCAAGGGCCATGAAACTGCAGCAGAAACTGGTGGCACCTCAATAATTTCACTTCAGTCAGTAATATGCAAAAACTATAAAGTCCCAAATAAAATAATCTGTCACATTCAGAGTCAGGGCAAATTTAAGCACTCTGATTAAGCAAAATCATGGGCATGATATGAAGAAACGTTTTCTCTAATCCTTTCTTGATAAAATATAGTCAACAACATAATGGTTTAACATTGAACTTTTCTTTAGTTTCATGATAGCTCCATAGGTGAACGTACTCAGTGCTATGACACTGAACAGTGTAGACCAGGAAAGGTGTAGGTTTCATCCTTGATCTGCACTGTGTTAAGTGATCACAACCGAGGTAACTAATAAATGGCCTCAGCATCTGAGCTTAGAAGAAAGATTGGTGGGGTGGAGAGTGGGTATGGCGGGTGTGGCGGGGGGGGGGGGGGGGGGAACGACACAATGGGGTTGGGAAATGACCCATGGTTCCTACTATTGATCTCTATCCAGTAACCTCTGTTAGAAAAAGGGCAGCTGTTGAGCACTGGGCTCTATTGTGATGATCTGAATTGTTCCACAATCTATCACCAATTAAATGTTTGGCAAAAATTCAACTGAATGTCATTATATTTTCTATGGTATAAGTATTTGATATTGATAGGCCCAGGGTTCAAAGTGCTAACAAGTCACAGCATGCTCCTTTTTAATACCACTCTGAGATAAGAAGTAACCACTTGTCAAGGTTTTTTTTAAAAAAAGTGAATTGCAATGACCTATTGCTTTTTGAAAGCAAACGAAGAGGACACATGTGCATCTCTGTGTGGCTCCATTTGTCAAAAAAGTCCAAATTCTAAATCAGTTGATTAAGATCCAGCAAGCTGTTCATTAAGTTAGTATTGATGGCCACAGAACACTGTGACCTATATTCAAGCATTATATTAGAGCTGTGGGAGGAGAGATACCAATACAGATTGCACTTTTTAAGATACTGAGACCAACTGAAAGCAGCAGGTTGAACAAGCTAATACATAATTCTTCTGATGATAGTGAAACAAAACTTCAATCATGAATAATTACTATGTGTAATCAAGATAAAATCAAATGGGTGAGTATTCTTGGAACTCATTCTATCTGAAATAACTAATGTCTGCTGCTTTGATTATCACTAGTGGGTTACATTCACATCCTAAAAGAAAGCAGGAAGTGCTCTTTGCACCAACTTCCCAACACTACTAGGAATGAAGTGTTGATAAAATACAAGGAAACATTAATAAACATACCTGAGATTTTGTTCCAGGAGTCATTGGAGTATCAAAATTATTCAAATCCCAGATGTAGATTTCAGACTCATTGGCTCCTGAAGCTACTAGGTTACTCTGGTCAAAAGAAACAACTAATATCTTATTAGGTGTTCAAAAAACATTATCTCAAAGACTTCGAGAAAGGTAAGTTACACAGTTGCATTATCTCACTAATCCTCTCAGTTAAAACAGGATTGAAATCAAATGCTGTAACCGGATCAATGTGTCATTCTGTGCCCTGCAACCCCTCACCCAAAAAAAGTGTTTTTTTTTAAAAAGTGACAAAACTTCAGTCCTCTTTGCCCATCCACCATATCCCAATCAGATCAGCCCCACAAGACCTTCTATGCATCTGTTCAACGGCAAGTATCACAGATATGCTCTAGTGGCACACCAAGATGCACGGCTCCACCAGGACTTCTTGGGCCATTGCCTTTCCAGTTTGAAATGTGAATTTGAATCCCTTCCAGATTGGTGGATAATTGCTTCTCTTTGCTGGCAACTCAATTGTGAAATGAAACCGATCTGTTGTAACCAAATTCCTATCGGGCATAGATCCATTGCACACCAGGCCCCCTAATTTGGCAGTATTAGTTAGAGAGGTCACAAATCATGGCCTGTGCAACAGAGGATGCCTATGAGATTATAAAGTTAAGCAATATATTGGGATGCAGCACAGTCACTGCTGCACTTCAACTGGGAGTGTTTTATGTCAACATTGCACTAAAAAAGTAGAAACTTATAATTTGCTAGATGAAAAAGTGCAAAGCACCATCAGCTTGCCTTCCATCATCCTGGTAGTTCCATGATACAATAATGGAGCTGATGATTAATCATGGCAATCAATCTCCATCAATTAGTCCAGAACAAACCAAGACATGAGGTGAGGAAGATCCACAATCATGAAAACTTTTGGGACCCAAGGATTATTTTTCCTAGTAATGCCATCCCTCACCTTGATCAAGAAAAAAAATTCTTTCACGAAAAGGTTTTTATTGAAATCCGTAACTAGCAGATAGTTTGAACGTTCTGCTAACTCACCTGAAAAGGATTGAAATCAAGTGCTCTAACCGGGCCAGTGTGAGTGTCATTCTGGCCAATCACAACATCCTCGCCTCCTGCTATAATTTCAGATGGATTGTACAGAATTATATTCCCATTTTCACCACCAGCAACGAGAACACCAGAAGATAGGCCATCAGTTGTCTTATCATGAGCACCCCAAATAAGCTTATGGTACCTGGAGAACAAATAAAAATAAGTATACAAGATAGCACTAGGCCAAACAGACCAACAGTATTCCAGTTTGGCTTCTGATTTGAATCGAAAAGGTCATTGCAACCAGTTCATTCATTACGTCAAGTCTACAGCACAGAAACAGGTCATCTGGCTCATCTGATCTATGACGATGCTGAGACTGTACAGATGCCTCCTCCAATCACTCTTCATTTAACCCGATTTACATATCCTTCTATTCTTTTCTCCCCTATGTGTTCTTCTTAAATGTATCTATGCAGAGCAGAAAGGGATGAGCCCCAAAGAAAAAGGGGGAAGGCGCGAGGGAGTCAGCAAGTCAGTTCTCCAGTCATAATCTTGTAGATGATAGACAGAGAGCCACAAATCTCAGATGCTGGCAGAATGAAGAAGGATCCTTCCTTCACGGGGAGGGCAAGTCTATCAGTCTGCTGTCACAAGCTAGAGGCACCTAGCTCAACAGCAGAGAGGAACTCCCCTGTTAACCAACAGCGTGCAGTGGAGGGATCGAAACTGATGCAGCAAAACACATTTTGAGCAGGACCCAAAAGTAGTTTGGTTTTACCTGTGTGGGGAAGAAAAGGTACCACATGATTTCATATCCAGAGTAGAGTCAGCCAGGTCCAGCTCAAAGATCTCCAGAGCAGCATTTGTGCTGAAGGTAGCATCCAGCTGCTGGGCTGAAGTGCCTGTGTCAAAAGTTAGAGGGAATGTAAAAATTATGCAATTAACCATATTTTCTCAATAAAATCATTGTGAGCACAGTACCAAGATAAACTTTGACTTTGGGTAGCTGGACATGAATCAAATGTGTCTTTGCCAAATGTTGGTTATTGACTGATAATATCAGGTTTATGAGCACACGTGAGCTACAGTTTTTCAAGCAACTAAAATCAATTTCCCAATAAGTTGGGAATATGATGTTATAGTTCAGTTCTCCCAAACCTCTACTCAGGTTCACAGCAATATGCAGTTTCTATAAAATTGCTGCAGCCCCTATAATTGGAAAATGATTAATTCTTTGCACATCATAAATATCAGAGATTTTACAAGATTAATAAGTTGCAGTTTTTACCTAGGTACTTCACACTAGATATTGCAAATGTTCTCAAACATGTATTGCTGACCTCTCCAATCTGCAGAAAATACCATGGTTACAGGTGGAAAATACTCAGCAGTTCAGGCTGGATGCTTGGGCATGGGCCTCACGCATCACTGGTTAAATCACAGCGGCAGCGGGATGAGGCCGTTAAGTGGTCATTAATTAGCTACTTAAAGGCCTCAATTGGCCCACAGGCTGGCGGGCCTTCCGAAGCCTCCCCACCACTGGTAAAATTGCGATAGGGGCAAGGGCAGTTGGGTAGGCAGCAAGCACGGCAACATTGGCATGGCACTCAATCTTATGAGTCACCCTGCCTGCCAACCCATACCCAGAGGTCCATAAAATCCAGCCCAGAGTTTCAAGGTGATTTACAATCATGTTCACAATCAGCAACAAAGCACTGCACTACAAACATTAGCAACATCAGCAGGGTTTAGACAGCATAGCTTAGTTGCAAGTCATGACAGGCAAGGTACTGCTCATGCACAAACCACATTAACAGAGGCCATTTCTCTCAAGTTGCTAGCTGTAGCAATCAGCCATTCCATTAGACTCCTGCTGAAAGTGGGAGGGTTGAGAACCTTACTTGTAGCAGAAGCCTGGAACCTGCTG